>NC_142465.1:121567916-121880833 GCF_049115385.1 Moschus berezovskii
AACAATAGCCAGATTAAACTAGCACAGTGCATATAGAAAGACAAAGGTAAGAATGACAGAAGACTTCAGTTCAGGAACAACACATGTCAGACAACACAAGTATCATCTTTAATCACTGAAAGAAATTTAAAAAATTGTCAATTTTTAGCCATTCAGTTCAGTTCAGTTGCTCAGTCGTGACCGACTCTTTGTGACCCCATGAATCACAGCACACCAGGCCTCCCTGTCCATCACCAACTCCCAGAGTTCACTTAAACTCATGTCCATCGAGTCGGTTATGCCATCCAGGCATCTCATTCTCTGTCGTCTCCTTCTCCCGCCCCCAATCCTTCCCAGCATCAGAGTCGTTTCCAGTGAGTCAGCTCGTCGCATGAGGTGGCCAAAGTATTGGAGTTTCAGCTTTAGCATCAGTCCTTCCAATGAACACCCAGGATCGATCTCCTTCAGAATGGACTAGTTGGATCTCCTTGCAGTCCAAGGGACTCTCAAGAGTCTTTTTCAACACCCCAGTTCAAAAGCATCAATTCTTTGGTGCTCAGCTTTCTTCACAGTCCAACTCTCACATCCATACCTGGAATAGCCTTGACTAGATGGACCTTTGTTGGTAAAGTAATGTCTCTACTTTTTAATATGCTGTCTAGGTTGGTCATAACTTTCCTTCCAAGGAGTAAGCGTCTTTTAATTTCATGGCTGCAATCAGCATCTGCAGTGATTTTGGAGCCCAAAAAAATAAAGTCTGACACTGTTTCCACTGTTTTTCCATCTATTTCCCATGAAGTGATGGGACCAGATGCCATGATCTTTGTTTTCTGAATGTTGAGCTTCAAGCCAACCTTTTCACTCTCCTCTTTCACTTTCATCAAGAGGCTTTTGAGTTCCTCTTCACTTTCTGCCATAAGGGTGGTGTCATCTGCATATCTGAGGTTATTGATATTTCTCCCGGCAATCTTGATTCCAGCTTGTGCTTCATCCAGCCCAGCATTCCTCATGATGTACTCTGCATAGAAGTTAAATAAGCAGGGTGACAATATACAACCTTGATGTACACCTTTTCCTATTTGGAACCAGTCTATTGTTCCATGTCCAGTTCTAACTGTTGCTTCCTGACCTGCATACAGATTTCTCAAGAGGCAGGTCAGCTGGTCTGGGATTCCCATCTCTTTCAGAATGTTCCACAGTTTATTGTGATCCACACAGTCAAAGGCTTTGGCATAGTCAATGAAGCAGAAATAGATGTTTATCTGGAACTCTCTTGCTTTCTCCAAGATCCAGCGGATGTTGGCTATTTGATCTCTGGTGCCTCTACCTTTTCTAAAACCTGCTTGAACATCTGGAAGTTGATTCCGTTCATCCGTTCAGGTGCTCAGTCGTGTCCGACTCTTTGCGACCCCGTGGACTGTAGCCTACCAGGCTTCTCCGTCCATGGGATTCTCCAGGCAAGAATACTGGAGTGGGTTACCATTTCTTCTCCAGGTGATCTTCCCGACCCAGGGATCTAACCCGGGTCTCCCGCATTGGAGGCAGACGCTTTAACCTCTGAGCCACCAGGGAAGCCCACACACCAGGGAAGTTCATTAAATATCTTCAAAAAACCAGACTTTTCAGACATGCAAAACTGAACGAAGTCAGCACCAACAAATCCATCCTACAAGAAATGTTAAAGGAAGTTCTTCAGCAGATGGAAAACAATACAGATGAAAACCTGTCTCTACATAAAGGATTCCACAATGCTGGAAATGGAAACTGCATGGAAATATTAAATAAAGGTTTTTCTTATTATTTAAATAGCTTTAAAAAATCTTTACCGTTGGAAGCAAAGATAGTAACAAGGTACTATGATGTTTATAAAATTTGTAGAAGTGAAATAAATGACAACAAAATGCAAATCTGGAAAGAACACGATGAAAGCACATTTGACTCTTGACCTGCGCAGAGGTTATGGGAACTGACCCTCCTTGAAGTTGAAAATCCACCTGTAACTTTACTGCTGACCCTCTGTGTCTATGGATCTGCATCCTTGGATACAACCAATGAGGATCATGAAGCGATGTAGGAGGCATTTACTGAAAAAAAATCTGCGTACAAGTGAACCTGCAGAGTTCCAAATCTCTGCTGTTCAAGGACCCTTGTACTTTGTTGTAAGGTTCTTAGGGGAATGCTTGAAGACTGTTGTCATCTGGTCGCTAAATTGTGTCTGGCTCTTTGGGACCCCATGGACTGCTGCACGCCAGGGTTCCCTGACCTCCGCTACCTCCCAGAGTTTGCTCAAGTTCAGGTCCATTTGAGTCGGTGATACTATCTATTATAACCTATAATTATATATCACATTATAATAATTATAAAAATATGATTACATTACATAATTGTATATCATACAATTATAATTATAACATATAATTATATCTATAATTACATATCATAGACACATACTGTCTAGGATAGCTGTCTCTTCCTCTGCCAGCCCCTTCTCCTTTTGTCTTCAGCTGAGGTGGACGGTACGAAGTTGATGTTAGAATACAAAGCTCTGCAGTGTAACGTGAAGGTAAGCACTACAAGACGACTGTGAGATACAGGTGCGAAGTCAACAGAAGAGATAACTGACCTCAGAAAAATAGCCAGTTAACCCAAGTAAAGGTAGTGAAATAGGAAGGAGAGGAACCCACAGACAGGCAAATCGAAAGCGGATGACCAAACGGTAGGGTAAATCCAACCCATATCACCATTTCACTAAATGCAAATGGTCTAAACTCCCAATTAAAAGGCTTCCCTGGTGGCTCCGACAGTAAAGGATCTGCTTGCAATGCAGGAGACCTAGTTTCGATCCCTGGGTCAGAAAGATCCTCTGGGGAAAAGATGGCAACCCACTCCAGTATTTTTGCCTGAAGAATCCTGTGGACAGAGGAGGCTGGAGGGTTAGAGTCCATAGGGTTGCAGGGTCACACGTGACTGAGCAACCAGCTCTTTCGCTGTCACTTCTTTCACTCATCAGAGCAGATGAAAAAGTGAATCATAACTTCATTTTGCTGCGCTTCCCCTGCTCTCCTGCACACCCTTTCCATCCTCCCCTAGCACTCAGATCCCCAGGGCAGAGGGGTTCAAAAGGCTTTGCTGTCTTGAACAGTACAACAGGTTTGCGTTCTGCGTTTACTGCCCTGTGCTTCCAGGGGTGAGGCAGCCACTCTCGGAATCAGATTCCTCAACATCTCATCTTTAAACATGTAGGAAAACAGTGCCTTCTCTGCTGTTTCGCCCTGCGAGAAATACTGGCGGAGCGTGGCTGCAGCCCTCCAGGCATGATGAACAGGACAAAGCCTGTATCCTGGCCTCAGAGGGGAAGGAGCCCTCCCGATGGGTGGCCTTGGAGCAGAGTCCTGGGGGATGAGGGTGGCGGGGGACGTCAGGAGGGGAATTTCTGCAGAGGGTCCAGCCACACCTCTGAACAGAGGGCACTGCTGGCTCAGAGGAAGCCGGAGGTCAGGGAGGGGAGGGAAGGGGATTAGAGGGGCGGGGCCCACGCTGGACTCTGAAGCCCCCTCGTAGCTGGAAGAGGGTCTTCTTCTACCCTCAGACCAGGATGAGCCCCCCAGGGGACACTTCCCCCATGCCCAGCACTGCTCCTCACACACAGGAGGTCTGGTCCAGAAACTCTTTCTTCCTTAGTGATTATCCATTTCTTTCTTATAAGAAATTGAATTTGGAGCAATTATTTCTATTTCTAGTTGTTTCTAATTACAGTTCCCTATCTGGAAATCAATGTATAGCTTCTGTGCTTTGCACTTAGCTCTGAATCCAGCCCACGCTGGGCCTGAATTTCCATTTGGCACTAAATGAAGATAGTCAGGGGTGAGGACGACCAGTGTGTGTGTGTGTGTGTGTGTGTGTGTGCGTGTGCACACATGCCCAATGCAGACAAGTGTGAGTGTGTGTGTGTGTGTGCATGCGTGCGTGTGCACACATGCCCAATGCCTGCAGACAAGAGTGAGTGTGTGTGTGCGTGCGTGTGCACACATGCCCAATGGCTGCAGACAAGTGTGAGTGTATGTGTGTGTGCATGCATGCGTGTGTGTGCACACATGCCCAATGCCTGCAGACAAGAGTGAGTGTGTGTGTGTGTGTGTGCACACATGCCCAATGCCTGCAGACAAGTGTGTGTGTGTGTGTGCGCGTGTGTGTGCACACATGTCCAATGCCTGCAGGCAAGAGTGAGTGTGTGTGTGTGTGTGCACACATCCCCAATGCCTGCAGACAAGTGTGTGTGTGTGTGTGTGTGTGTGCGTGTGTGTGTGTGTGCGTGTGTGTGCACACATGCCCAATGCCTGCAGGCAAGAGTGAGTGTGTGTGTGTGTGTGCACACATGCCCAATGCCTGCAGACAAGTGTGTGTGTGTGTGTGTGTGTGTGCACACATGCCCAATGCCTGCAGGCAAGTGTGTGTGTGTGTGTGTCTGCGTGCGTGTGATGCCTGCAGACAAGAGTGAGTGTGTGTGTGCGTGCGTGTGCACACATGCCCAATGCCTGCAGGCAAGTGTGTGTGTGTGTGTGTGTGTGCGCGCGCGTGCGTGTGATGCCTGCAGACAAGAGTGAGTGTGTGTGTGTGTGTGTGCGTGCGTGTGCACACATGCCCAATGCCTGCAGGCAAGTGTGTGTGTGTGTGCGCGCATGCGTGTGATGCCTGCAGACAAGAGTGAGTGTGTGTGTGTGTGTGCGTGCGTGTGCACACATGCCCAATGCCTGCAGGCAAGAGTGAGTGTGTGTGTGTGTGCGTGCGTGCGTGTGATGCCTGCAGACGTGAGTGTGTGTGTGCGTGTGTGCGTGTGCACACATGCCCAATGCCTGCAGGCAAGTGTGTGTGTGTGCAATGCCTGCAGACCAGAGTGTGTGGTGTGTGCACGTGACGGTAAATGTGTGTGCTGAATGTGTATATGTCGTGTGTGTCCAGGGAACTGGACGTGGCTGCGTAGTTTTGCTCCCAGAGGTCCCGGCACAGGTTGCTGAGAAAGTCCACCCTGGGAAATTTTGACGTCAGGAGAGCTATTTTATTTTCCAGAGTTTATGCCGCCCCATGAGAACACGGAGGTTGTCAGAGCCAGCCCACAGCCTCTACCTGTGAGCCAGAGGGGGCCCCCTGTGTGGTCAGGAAGACAAGACTTGTGTCTCTGAGCAGCTGCGAGGACAGCCCGGCTCCGGGCTCACGGTCACGCCACCACGCTGCCTCTGCTTCCTGTCCATCAGCCCGGATGCCCTGGGTCTCACCACCTCGAAGCCAGTAGCAGAGGATCTGATTCGATGATCAGGCTGATGTTATTCTCTGCGCTCTAATGAAGAGCCCATATTATGCAAATATAGGCGATTATGACAGTGAGTTTTTCATTGCAAATTCATTCTCCAAGCCCAAAATAAACTTTTGCCATGCCAGGGGGCTGCGCTAACACATGGAAGATAGGAAAACTCATTTCAGGAAGACTGCGTCCCAGGAAAAAAAAAATAATTAAGCTCTTTGGAATTAATTTGAGGCCTTTCATATTTATATTTTCTGACTCCTTATTGAAAGTTAGAGGAAACAATCAACCCTATTTCATTTTTTCTAGTAAATTATGGGAAGAAAGAAAGAAACAGTAGCCTCTACGGGATGAAATACGATCTGTATTCAGGCTTCTCTGGACGCAGCAGATCTAAGCACATGCTGACACCGCCTCCTGCTATAACCCGCCCTCATCCACCAGGCACAGCTGAATGCGAGGGTAGCTGCCCCTCCAGGGGGAGAGCACCCTCCTGAGGGGGCTTCCCCTCCTGGGAAGTGTCCAGCCTGGGGGGAGACCCCGCTCCGCATCCCTGACGCTAAACCAACTCAGGTCGTCACTCGTGAGGCCAACTGTCAAGTCCACGGTCACCTGGGTGTCTTTCCTCCTTTTCTCTGCAGAAGAAAGGATGGCGAGGCTGGAGACCAGGAAGCCACCTGGCTGTCCTGCCCTGGGCGGACTGGAGGCCCTGAGCCGCAGGTCCAGAAAAGTGGTGGGACCCGGTGGGCGCCCGTGGGATGCTGTGCAGTCATCCGCTGCATCTTAGCGCCACCCACCTGCTGTCCAGCTGTCACCAAATTGAGGAAAGTTCTCCCTTTTGGGACCAGACTTTATCTGGGTTCCAGGAGCAGTGTGACCTCAGGGTCCCAGGTCTGTGCTGCGTCCACCCATGGAGGTAGTTCTCCATATAGACGCACCTGGAGCCTCTTCAATCCACCTGCCTGGCTGTGGGCTCACCTGGTAGAAGGGCCTCTGTGGCCCAGGATTCCTGTCTTTGAAGAGGCAGGAACCCCAACCCAGAGTGGCAACAACCTCGGGGAGAAAGGAGTTTGTTGATTGGCTGCAGAAGCATCCCGTGGTCGCTGTGGGTCTAAACCTGAAGGCGGTGCAGACTCCCACGTGGGCCTGCGGTCAGGAGGGCAGGGTGAGCGGCTGGGGAGAAACTCCTCCCTCTGCCCACCTGGCTGCTGCTCAGCGAGGCTCCCAGGGTCTTGACCGGAGTCCAAGGCCATTGCCCTTGGCCTGACCTTGGTGAGTTTAGACTCACTGTGACTCTGGGGGACCCTCGCACCTCCCCCGGCTCTGCAGGCGCCTGGCGTCTCTCAGCCTCTCCCCGTGGCGCCCCCAGCTGGTCTCCCCCATCTCTGCCCGCTGCTCGGCTCGCTTCGGGGGGCCTTTGGGGTGGCTCCCAGATAGCTCGTTCTCTCTCTATGTCTCCTGAAGCTTCCTCAAAGGAGCAGCAGCCTCGCTGGGGTGTCTGAAAGGACCGTCTCCTCCCCACGGGTAAGTTTCTCCTCCGCCTTCTCCTCCGAGCAGCTGGAGGCAGAAGCCAGGCTGACGCTTCCGTAGTGCGTCTCCTCCTGCTTATTTTCTGTCAGACCCTGAGATTCAGCTTCTCAACACGTGGGGTCTACCTGGCTGCTGCCGTTCTTTCATCAAGCCTGCCTGGTAGTTAATGAGCACTTTTGATATGCAAATTCAGACATTTCTCGAGCTCTGGAGAGTGTTCTATTGTGTCTTTGAAGGTGGTTTGTGTCCCATTGAAACCAGTGGCCCCCATGTGCCACCAGAATGGAATCCATCATCCCCTCTGCGTCCTTCGCTGAGCCTGGCTGGGTGCTCAGACTGGGTCCTCCCGCGCTCCAGGGCTGGGATTCCCTGCTCCAGCCCCGGGACCCCTCACCTCTCCCCAGAGACCTCCAGGCCAGCCTGACCATCCAGGAGGCCAAGGTCCGGGCTTCTCTGAGCTAGCAGAGCTCGGCCACTTCCACGGCTGCCCTGGAACTTCTAGAGCATCCTAGCCGAAGGCGTGCTCACCTCACCCCCAGCTCCAGACACCCTGCCTCCCTTATCTTCCCAGCCTGGGTCAGCCCAGTAGCTCATGCGATCTTGTCCTTTGTTCCTAAGATTGTTCCATCTCCCTGAACCCCCATCTTGGGCACGGGGCTCTGTCTCCCTTGGCCCAGGGCTCAGTGGTGCTGAGACATCCTGGCGGGTGTCTGGCCTCCCTGTGATTGGCTCTTCACCCGAGCTGTGTTGCAGAAAGGACTGCGGCTCTCCCCAGTGAGGGGGCTCCTCTGGGGGCCTCCCAAGCCCTCATTTGCACGTGGTGTAATTCTGGATTCTTCTGAAATGTGCACCTGCATATATGCTCACTGGGCTCTTCTGAAGGTTTGCGATCCATGGGGTCGCAAAGAGCTGGAAATGACTGAACGACTGAACAACAGCAATGGCTGTTTCATGGCCTCTTCCAATCCCGACAGCCCTGGGCTGGCTTTGGAATGCCGCTCCGTCTTCTCTGGGGTTCCCGCACATTTTCCTGCCTCCGCACCTATTCTGAATCAACAAGCGCACTGTGGCAGGCAGCAGCCATCCTGCTTCTGGCGGTCAGTCTGGTAACAAAGCCTGGCTTTGCCCACCTGCTTCAGGAGACGTTGCTGTCAGGGCCTCTGCGTGGGGTCATTGGTGGGTTTCCAGCTTCGCCAACTTAAGGACCCATTGCTGCTCATCTGAGGGCTCCTTCAGAGGACTCATCCCTGCTGACATTAAACTGCCCACGTGTCTCCTTACATGTCAGTTCCCTGCCACTGACCCTGACCGCCCTGGCTCTCTGCAGTGACTGCCTCCGTTCAGGAGTCTGGTGGGCACACGGTTTTGCTGAATGAGTCAGTGCATGAGTGGGTAGCACCTGCCCGGATGTCCAGGAGGTTTCCCTGTGGTCCGTGGACCTTTGTCCCCAACATGGGCAAGGAACTGTCCTTCTCAAGCAGCCGAGTGGTCATTCCAGGCAGCCTCTCCTGGAGGCTGGAGGGGGATAGGGAAGGCTGGGGCGGGGGAGAGAGGGATGGAGGGAGGGGTATAAACTAGCTGTTACAAAAAATTAGGTATTAATAAGGAAGAGCACCCTCTGCACCTTGCCTCCGGCCGGGATGCAGTCTCAGGCCCTCAGCGGATGCTCAGATGACTGCAGGCTTGGTGTTTGAGGTGGGCACGCTCTCCAGGGGCCCTTGTCATCTCCCCGCCCTCTATGAGCCCCCCTGAGTGTGGGCCGACCTCTGACTGGCTCTTAAGCCATAGAAACAGCAGAGGTGCTGAGTGTGATCACCCCTGTGATGATGCAGTTGAAGATCGTGGAAGCCTTCCTCACTAGCCTGGAAGTAGCTGCGTATGAGTCGTTCTAAGGGGAGGGCTGCATGGCAGGACTGGGGATGACGGCCTCTGGGTGACAGATGAAGGGAGACCCAGGCCAGGGGGGACGGCCTGGAAGGGGCGCAACGCTGCCCACAGGCAGGTGAGCCTGGGAGCAGATCCACCCACAGCTGAGCCTCAGGTGGGGTCTAAGCTCTGCCTGAGACCACCTCGCGGTCGGCTGAGGACCAGCTGGACTGTGCCCTGAGCCCCAGTGTCCATGCAGAGCCCGGGGCTGTCCCCGCTTGCCTGTCCAGCCCCAGGACCCAGAGAGGAACTTCCTCTAAAGCAGCCTCCTGAGAGCCCCCTGACCCCGTCGGCCTGGGGGTCAGACTCTCCTCTGCACATTCACACCTTAAAAAGGCCGCCTGACCATCTAGCCTGTTCTCAGCAAAAAACGCCTCAGCGTTTCAACCACTGAGATTACGCAGGTTTTCACATACCTGTGTTTTCTGGGTTACATTTCCCCTCCCCACAACTGGATGGAGGAGGAAAGGATCAAATATGTATCTTCAAGCATTTTCCCAGAACTTTGGAAAATCTATACAGTGTCTCATCTGGAAACAGAGATAAATCTGAAATTAAACACCTAAGGAGTCAGGTCCTGAAGACAGCCACCCAGAGTGGGCGAAACCAAACCTTTTATTATTGATTTTATCTTTATTTGCATATTCTTGTTGGGAAAACAGCTGTGAGGATGATGATAGCAACACTTATCATTATTGTGATTTTATTCAGTGTTTATTGATCATTTCCTCTACGATGGACTCTCTGAGGATAGACAGATCAGAGGATTGATTTTTTTTAATCCCTCCAACAATTTGGCACAAATCTGTAAATACACACTTCATAGACTTCCTGAAACTGCTTGACCCCTGGTAGATTTATCGCTTACCACTGAATATGTCCTGCCTGGTGGGAAATCATGCCTGCGATTCAGCTGACTCAGAGCAAAGGGCCCCATGCGCACAGCCCAGCTGCTAGAATAGAGGTTCTCCTCCTTAACTCAGAGCAGCCCCAGCCTTATCGATCTTAGAACCAAATGTCAAATACCCCACTTTCCACAATGAATGTCTCTCTTGAAAGTCCTGTGTAAATTGAATTTTTATAAATCAAATTGTATTGTAAAGTCAGTAAGGAGAAGGACTGTTTATGGGAAACTTGTTTGCCTTCCTTTATAAATGGAAGAAAACCATGCGTGGGTAAGGGATTTTAGTTAACACTACTTGTAGGCACTTTTTAATCATTTTCACAACATCAGGTTTGTTGTTTGTTTTTAACGGGTTTACTAGTTCTCTGATTGTACTTTGGGAACATTAATGCGGCGGTGAGCTTGTTTACATCCCAGGGAAAGGTCTGCAATCCTGGAGATTCATCACACATCCATCAGGCGCAGACAGACGCCAAGGCTGCCGACTCCAGACCCTCCTTGGAGAAGCACCGCAGCCAGGAGTAAGTCAAAGCCCTTCCCTTCCTGGCAGCGTTTACGTTCTCCCTAGAGCTGCACGGTCCGCCTCTGGCACCCATCTTCACGGGCAGCAAGCAAGGAGCCAGCCTGCTCTGACTGTGCGCCGACGTCCTCCTGCAAGGGATCCTCCCCACCCGGGGATCCAGCCCGGGCCTCGGGCATTGCAGGCGGATTCTTTACCATCCGCACCACCAGGGAAGCCTATGAACGAGGGGCAGCACCCGTTTCTTACTGCATCTAGGGGCTCGGTGACCAGCATGCAAAATTTTCTCCGTGGGAAGCGATTCAGTCACTATTTTTTATAATAAAAAGATGGGTGGCAGAGGTACCATCTGATCTGCTGGAAAACACTGAATAGGGAACCTGTGAAGGGGGTCAGGGCGCAGAGTCCTCTGCGTCTGTCGCTCGCAGTCATCACTTCCCTGCTTGGACGTTCATTCCCTCTCCTGTGAAATTCACTTGTTTACGCTCCCATCTCCACAGGTAGCAGTGAGCACTCACCACGACTGCAGCGAGCTACTGGGAGTAGAGACGCGAACGCTACCCACGGCGTCCCTGTTTCGGGGAATTAGAATGCAGCCGAAGCAAAGAATCAGATGATCAATTTTACCGGCCATCAGTGCCGGGATAGACAATTCCCTAGAGGCATGAGTCGACGCAGGGATCAATTCACAACTTATATTTTGTCCTCACTGTCCCTTTGATTATCAGTGGGGACAAGTGCGGCTGTCTCCCCCTCCCCCAGCACGACTCAGGTCCCACGACTTCTCTGCTCAGTAGAAGTGGCTGCATCCTCTAAGTCACAGAACGCGGTCTTGATTTAGAAAATCACAGGCCTATTCTGCACGCTGTTTAACACTTTATTCCAACCTACATTCCCCCAGCCCCTGCACCTCCCCTTGTGCTAAGGCGACTAGTGTTTGGGCCGTTTGACCAGGAGGCGCTCATCCCGGTCCAGTCAAAACTGGAAGCCATTCTAGGCTCCTCAAGCACGGAGTTCTGAGTCTGGGAACAGGGTCCACTGTGGAAAGCGGATGACAAAGCTTGACTTGCCATGGTGGTCTCTAGCGTCAGGTCTCTGCCCACCGGGATGTGGATTCTGTGTGTTTTTCGTCAGATAGTATTTAGTGAGCTTTCCACGTGTGGGGTCCTGGAGACATCATGATGAACAGTCATCCCCAGAGATGCCTGTGACAAAACGCGTCTGCACGTTCCCTCCCGCCTGCGGCGACAATGCCTCTGCCCCTGGGGTGTCACCTTCTGATGACTCCTTCTCAGGAGTCCACCAGCCCTACCGTAACTCCCCTTGGCCCCCACTGGCCTCTCAAGCCGACCAAGAACTTTCCAAGAACACCGTTGCCCTTCCAACAGACGCATTTCTTGGTGAGTGTCTTCTGAGCCCTCTCAGGGAGGACTGTGGAGAAACGCAGACTCACATAACACATCCTCTCCAGCATCCTCGGTGTGGTCAGCCAGCGGTTCCTTCTCTCTCCTTTATGCCAGGGAGGATTTGGCCTCTCCAATGAGGTTGTCAGTGGACTGAGTTTTAATCAAGCAATCAATCAAGAAAACTGGTAGAAAGTCCTTCAGCTTCTGGAGCTCATGTATTTTATCTAGACTCTCTGGTAAGCACTCCTGCTACTGGTAAATTTGGTCTCATCCCAATGTATCTTCCTTCCTCTTCGGTCTGACACCCTTCACATTCATTTCCACACAATCCCTCATATTTTTGCTGGTGAAAATTAGCAAGCCCTTATCATTCTTTCAGGCTAGAAACTCCCTCCTCCAAGTCAGCCGTTGTACAGGCCTCCTGCTGAAACCTGGAGAGACCCAACTCTAGTTGCAGATGGAGGGGTGAGGAGAGTGGGTTTGGGGAGGCCAGGCATCGCCTTGCAAGTCGCCCCCCTCAGACAAGCGCGTGCAAGGTCTTTACACAGGGCTGAGTTAGCTGGACTCCTCGGAGTCAGGAGCAGGGACTGCCTCTGCTGGAAAGGGGTCCTCAGAGACGGTCAAGCTTCTCAGCTCTGCTTAAGTCCATCCAGATGCACCCATTGCAATGCTCAGAGTCCCATTTCTCCCAGTCAATTCTTTACCTTACACAAAAGAGTTAGTAGGAAGGAAACGGCACCTGACTCCAGTATTCTTGCCCGGGAAATCCCGTGGACAGAGGAGCCTGGTAGGCTACAGTCCATGGGGTCACAAAGAGTCAGACACGACTTGGTGACTAAATAGCAACAACAGAATTCAACGTAAAGTCTGCAACTTGTGTGATTATATTTTGCTCCCGATTTTAAACCAGCTCCTCACTGCAGCTACAAGAAGCAAGAGATCATTTTAGGGTTGTCCTGGAATGTCTCTGGTTCTCTGACCATGGCTTAAATTGAGCCTTTATAACCCTGAGTTTATAATTTTTCCCTAGAAGTTCTGCAGTGTAATTACAAGAGAATTCTCACCCCGTAGTCCCGGGTCATCTTTACCATGAGGGTGGCCACGTGAAGTCACCTCGCGCCTGCAGCCCTGGATTCTACAGGCAGCACACCATGACCAATAGGAGATTCTCTTTGTGATGCCACAGCTCACCATGGGCTTGACCGTACCCAACTGCCCAGTGCTAATCACCTCAGAATGTTATTCAAGACCAAGGATATAGCCAAGCCAATTCCAGAATCCCATCTCTGAGGGTCTGTTTCCTGAGCTGGCACTACTTCTGGTACTAAACGTTTTAATAGCCAGCATTCAATCAGGGTAATACAGATCGCACAGGCATTTTCACACGGGGGATTTAATACAAGGAACTGGCTACACAGGTTTTAGAGGGATTGAAAGAGCAAAGAGAAACGCTGTTGAAAGCTCTAAATAATAATCAAAGTTTTAAAAAAGTACAACACATCTCTTAGAACTGGGGGACCAGCAAGGCAGAGGCTGGGTTATCAGACCCTCAGAGCACTGAGAACCGAAGAATTGATGCTTTTGAACTGTGGTGTTGGAAAAGACTCTTGAGGGTCCTTTGGACGGCAAGTAGATCAAACCACTCAACCCTAAAGAAAATCAACCCTAAATATTCATTGGAAGGGCTGATGCTGAAGCTAAAGCTCTAATACTTTGGCCACCTGATGCGAAGAGCCAACTCATCTGAAAAGACCCTGATGCTGAAAAAGATTGAGGGCAGTGGGAGGAGGTGGTGACAGAGGATGAGATAGTTGGATGGCGTCACCGACTCAACGGACATGAGTTTGAGCAAACACAGGGAGACAGTGGAGGACAGAGGAGCCTGGGGCACTGCGGCCCATGTGACCCCAGACATAGCTTAGTGACCGGGCAATGACAGGAGCACTGAGGAGCCCCATGGGGCCGGGGGTCCAGCTTGCAGCACCGAGTGCTTTCCAGCAGCTGCTGTCCTCCGAGAGAGCCCAGGCTCCTCTCTGGCTGTGCCCCTCACCCCCGGAGCAGAGGCAGCTGTTGCTGCACCCACGTGTGTAGATCTGGTGACTCCGACGGTGAAGAGTCCACCTGCAGTGCGGGAGACCTGCGAAGATCCCCTGGGGAAAGCGATGGCTCCTCACCCCAGTATTCTTCCCTGGAGAATTTCATGGACAGAGGAGCCTGGTGGGCTCCAGTCCATGGGGTCGCAGAGAGTCAGACGTGACTGAGCGACTGTTACTTTCACTTTTACTAGAGAGAACAGAACTGGAGAAGCAAGAATTGGTGGTTGGCCGAGGAGGTGAATGAAATTTCCTCTCCAAAGAGAAGGAAAACAAGAGCCCAGAGAGTCTGAGTGAGTTTGGAGTTGGAAGGAGGGGATGAAGGAAAAAGAGGGTTGTTGAAACTAATAGCCTGTTATGGCAGCAGCACTGAGGCAAACGGGAAGAGGACATTCGGAAGTCACTTTGCAGTGAATTAAGAGCGTGCTTGCCTCTCTCTGACGTTCTTTGAGAGAAATAATTCCCAGGGTTTGAATAAAATTGAGATTGTTGTTCATTCCTTTCCTTTGGACCTCAAGTGCAGAGGGTTCCTCGGGGCCTTGGCTCAGAGTGGCTCATTACCATCCTGGGCTCAAGCAGGACTCCCCTCTCCGTTTTTATTCCGTAGCTTTTACTCCATGGCTGAGTCTCATCACCGTCCTTGCCTCTTGTCCAGGAATCCCCATGATGCGTTTAATATATGCAGTTATATGGCTGTGCAACTTTGAAAAATCGTGTGTATATGTATGCACATACAAAAATATGCTAAATTTATGTGAAATAGTGTGCTATAATCTCATTTGGTTTCATGTATCTTACACAAAGCACCATGTATTTAGGCTTTTCCTTTGCTGCTCTGTAGCTCATAATTATGGACTCTGGCCACTGAATAGAATGTTGATGTGTTTCTTGCAATGTTAGTTAGTCAAGCCCCAGAAATAGACATGCAGGCTTCCTAGAAACCCCTGAGACTTCCAAGGACCCAAGTCTCTGTGTGAATTTCTTTAGGATTTGTATACAGGAGGGTAATAGAACATATCTATGATCTCTTTTCTTAAACTGAGATATAATTTACATGCCATAAAGTCTACCCTTATAAAATGTGCAGTTCAGTGATTTCAGTGCGTTCACAAGTACTGCGCACCCTTACAGTCTAATTCCAGGACATCTTTATTTCCCTATAAAGAGACCCCGCACCTATTAGCAGTCACTTCCCATCTCCCCCCAGCAGCCACACACCTGCTTTCTGATTGGATTGGCCTGCGTTTCTTTCCTTTTGAAAACTTTTTCTATTAACTTATTGACTTTCAGGTGACAGAAGTCAAATTAATCAATACCTCAGTTCATAAAACATGAAACTATTCTCTCCTTTCTCTCCTCCTTTTTCCCTTAAATAATCCATTTCCCTCAGATCCTGCCCCTTGTCTTCAGCTGACGCTCACTCAGCTGTTTCGTGTTAGCCAGGTTTGCTGTTAACTGTGACACATGATCATACTTGAGAAATACAGAGCGTTACCTTCTGCACGGTTTTGAGTGCACACACTGCTCTTGTTCTATCGTTTCCCAAGTTCTTGTTCAGCTCTGCTGTTTGGGAATCAGAGAGATGGTGCAGGGCAGTGGTTGAGACGAGCTCCGTCTATATCTCCTTCCCCGTGGAGAGGAACCAGAGCCCACTGGGGAAACTGCTGATTTTCTGGTCTGGGGCAGAAAATGTTAGCAATGTTCTCTCTTCACACCTGATGGCAGGGAAGCTATCAGAGGCAACCTGGGTCACAGGAGACCTACTCAGAAAACACATTTGAGGTCAGAGAAGATATTAACTGCCACTCATTGGAAAACACCACATAGGCTTAAATTTGAGAGTTCATGATAAATAAACGCATTTAACTTGAAAAGTGGGAAGTACTGAGAAAGTACCCATGTTTGCTTTGCTTGACTTGTTTGACTTTACCTCTAAGTCTCCAAGTGGTTTATGAAGGGAAGTCTCTATAAAATCGTTGAAAGCAAAAGTGAAAGTCACTCAGTCGTGTCCAACTCTTTGTGAGCCCATGGACTATACAGTCCATGGAATTCTCCAGGCCAGAATACTGGAGTGGGTAGCCTTTCCCTTCTCCAGCAGATCTTCCCAACCCAGGGATCGAACCCAGGTCTCCCACATTGCAGGCGGATTCTTTACCAGGTGAACCACCAGGGAAGCCCATAAAATGGTTCCACTTTAATAAACAATTGAGTAACTATGGACTCTGAATATCACATTTTAAAATCAATAGTTTAGTGGACGTAAGCGATGATCATCAGTCGCTGCTGATATCAGAGCAAAGAGGCAACCACACACTGTGTTGCTCAGCTGCTAAGGCGTGCCCAACCTTCACGACCTCAGGACTGCCACATGCAGGCTCCTCTATCCTCCACTATTTCCCAGAGTTTGCTGAAATTAAATGCAAAATATCATCGATGGAACACTCCCATAAAAAACCAAAAAACTAAATCTGATCAACCTTCTAGATCCCTCAGTTTCCAGAAAATCCAGGGGTCGTCTGAGCATCCTAGCTGTTTCATCAGGATGAGATCAGCAAAATCCAGATTATGGGGACCGCTACAGAACAGACATCCTGGTTTCTTCAACAGGTCATACACAGGGGTCAATAAGTTGTGAGGGAGAATCCATCCAAGTATTAAGAGGTTAATAGGGAAGCCCGTTACAATATAAGGCTGTGTAGGTGTACACGTGTGTGCAAGTGTACGTGTGTGCAAGTGTGCACGCGTGCTGAGTCGCTTCAGTTGTGTCTGACTCTTTGGGAGACTGCAGCCCACCAGGCTCCTCTGTCCATGGGGTTCTCCGGGCAAGAACACTGGAGCGGGTTGCTGTGCCCTCCTCCAGGGCATCTTCCTGACCCAGGGGTCAAACTCACGTGTCTTACGTCTCCTGCATTGACAAGCGGCTCTTCGTGTCTAGCACCTCTTGGGAAGCCTGTGAGTATTTACATATACACACAAATCTTCAGTTCAGTTCAGTTCAGTCGCTCAGTCGTGTCCGACTCTCCGCGACCCCATGAATCACAGCACGCCAGGCATCCCTGTCCATCACCAACTCCCGGAGTTCAGTCAAACTCATGTCCACAGAGTCAGTGATGCCATCCAGCCATCTCATTCTCGGTCGTCCCCTTCTCCTCCTGCCCCCAACCTTTCCCAGCATCAGAGTCTTTTCCAGTGAGTCAACTCGTCGCATGAGGTGGCCAAAGTATTGCAGTTTCAGCTTTAGCATCAGTCCTTCCAATGAACACCCACACAAATCTTACAGCCACACAAATGGCTAAAAATCTTTTCTAGAACAACCAGGGAAATGTGAGCAGCAGCAGCACATTTGAAGATAGTAAAAATCGATTGTTGAAATTGTGGAGTAGGATTGTAATATTGTGATACTTTCAAGAAGGGAAAATGTATTTCTGAGTTGCACACCATAATACTTAAAGACGAAATGAAGTAATTTGCTTCAAAAATAATATGGAACAGGATGGGGTGAGCCACCGAGGCAGAGAAGAGATGTGGTCAGCTGAGGACTTCCATCATGGCAACTAGGGGACACAGAGTGGGGCTCACTGCTCTGCTCTCTCTGCGTGCATATCTGACATTTCTACAGTAAAATTAAACATGAGTGATGCGTATAACGAGTACAGCTTCCGCAGAAAGTCCCGATCTCCGTGCAGACCAGCTCCTCCCTCAGTGTGTGATATGGCGCTTAAATTCCCCAACCTCTGAAGGAGACTGAGTCTGAACGTCATAGATTTGATTGAGAGCATCTAATCGATGTACACAAAGCACAGCGAGTGTTGCCTGTCTTTTGCTCTTGAATATTCAGTTCATCGCTCCTGACTCTGCCAAGTGGTTCAAACAACGTCTTTGTGAATTTTATTTGTCCATGCCTCCACAGCCATAATCAATAAGTGTCCTCATTTCTGGCCTCGTGAACGCGAGAGTCATCAGAGGTGAACGTGGATGAAGAGCTTTCCGGATCATGGGGCATCTGTAGCCACATTTCCCTGTAACTGCCAATGCCTGTTATTATGACTGGATCCCCACAGAAAGTCCTGTTTTCCCCGTCCTCACTATCAGCTTGAATCATCCTCCTTTCCTGAGGCCGTGCTTTTAGGAGATTTCAGTATCTCTTCCCCCATTTCTTGGCATTCACTTTTGCCTCTGTGGGAACTGTCTGCCACATTCTTTGCCAATATTTCTATTAGCTCTATTAGTTCCCTCGGCTTTTTTCATTGTGGATATTCAGAGGGACCCGGGGGCTCAGATGGTAAAGAGTCTGCCTGCAATGCAAGAGACCCAGGTTCAATCCCCGAGTCAGGAAGGTCCCCTGGAGAAGGGAATGGCTATCCACTCCAGCATTCGTGCCTGGAGAAGTCCATGGACAGAGGAGCCTGACAGGCTGCAGGCCACGGGGTCACAGGGACTCAGACAGGACCGAGTGGCCCACATTTTCGCTTATGAGGAAACTTTACTCAACTGACAACCCACCGTCGGCGTTCAATGCTATAAACGACCGCGGTCAGTGCTTCAGTCGTCTTCACCCGTCTCAGGCGCCACTCGTGACGGAGACCCAACGCTGCTGCCCTCTCAATCCGTTACTTTCTATCTGGAGCTCTGAGCTTTTCAGGTCTTCAATAAGGCTCCATCTATTTCAAAACTTTACAGAGGTAGTCGCGCCACTCCCCCCTTAGTTACGCATTTTACGTTTCGTGTTTTTAAATTTATGTAGTATTTACTCGTGAACATGACACACGGTAGATACCCAGCTGTGCTTCCAGCTCAGCCGTGTCCGACTCTTTGCGACCCCACGGACGGCAGCACACCAGGCCTCCCTGCCCATCACCAACCCCCAGAGCTCGCTCAGACTCATGTCCATCGAGTCGGTGATGCCATCCAACCGTCTCATCCTCTGTCGTCCCCTTCTCCTCCCGCCCTCAATCTTTCCCAGCATCAGGGTCTTTTCCAATGAGTCAGTTCTTCGCATCAGGTGGCCAAAGTATTGGAGTTTCAGCTTCAGCATCAGTCCTTCCAACGAATATTCAGGACTGATTTCCTTTAGGATGGACTGGTTGGATCTCCTTGCAGTCCAAGGGAGTCTCAAGAATCTTCTCCAACACTACAGTTCAAAAGCATCAATTCTTTGGTGCTCAGCTTTCTTTATGGTCCAACTCTCACGTCCACACATGAACACTGGAAAAGCAATAGCCTTGACTACACAGACAATATCTCTGCTTTTTAATATGCTGTCTAGGTTGGTCATAGGTTTTGTTCCAAGGAGCAAATGTCTTTTAGTTTCTTGGCTGCAGTCACCATCTGCAGTTTTTTTGAAACCCAAGAAAATAAAGTCTGTCACTGTTTCCACTGTTTCCCCATCTATTTGCCATGAAGTGATGGGACCGGATGTCATGCTCTTCATTTTTTGAATGTTGAGTTTTAAGCCAGCATTTTCACTCTCCTCTTTCACTTTCATCAAGAGGCTCTTTAGTTCCTCTTCACTTTCTGCCATAAGGGTGGTGTCATCTGCATATCTAAGGTTATTGATATTTCTCCCGACAATCTTGATTCCACCTTGTGCTTTACCCAGCCCAGCGTTTCTCATGAGGAACTCTGAATAGAAATTAAATAAGCAGGGTGACAATATACAAGCCTTGAAATACTCCTTTCCCAATTTGGAAATAGTCTTTGTTCCATGTCCAGTTCTAACTGTCGCTTCTTGACCTGCGTACAGATTTCTCAGGAGGCAGGTCAGATGGTCTGGTATGCCCGTCTCTTGAAGAATTTTCCACAGATTGTTGTGATCCACACAATCAAAGGGTTTAGTGTAGACAATGAAACAAAAGTAGATGATTTTATGGAACTCTCTTGCTTTTTCTATGATCCAATCAATGTTGGCAATTTCATCTCTGGTACCTCTGTCTTTTATAAATCCAGCTTAAACATCTGAAAGTTCTTGGTTCACATACTGTTGAAGCCTAGCTTGGAGAATTTTAAGCATTACTTTGCTAGTGTGTGAGATGAGTGCAGTTGTGCAGTAGTTTGAACATTCTTTGGCATTGCCTTTATTTGAGATTGGAATGAAAACTGACCTTTTCCAGTCCTGTGGCCATTGTTCAGTTTTCCAAATTTGCTGGCATATTGAGTGTAGCATTTTCACAGTGTCATCTTTTAGGGTTTGAGATAGCTCAACTGGAATTCCATCACCTCCACTAGCTCTGTTCGTAGTGATGCTTCTAAAGTTCACTTGACTTAGCATTCCAGGATGTCTGGCTCTAGGTGAGTGATCACACCATCGTGATTATCTGGGTCATGAAGATCTTTTTTGTACAGTTCTTCTGTGTATTCTTGCCACCTCTTCTTAATATCTTCTGCTTCTGTTAGGTCCCTACCATTTCTGTCCTTTAACGAGCCCATCTTTGCATGAAATGTTCCCTTGGTATCTCTAATTTTCTTGAAGAGATCTCTAGTCTTTCCCATTCTGTTGTTTTCCTCTATTTCTTTGCATTGATCGCTGAGGAAGGTTTTCTTACCTCTCCTTGCTGTTCTTTGGACTCTGCATTCAGATGGGTGTATCTTTTCTCCTTTGCTTTCACTTCTCTTCTTTTCTCAGCTATTTGTAAGGCTTCCTCAGACAGCCATTTTGCCTTTTTGCATTTCTTCTTCCTGGGGATGGTTTTGATCACTGTCTCCTGTATAATGTCACGAACCTCTGTCCATAGTTCTCCAGGCCCTCTGTCTATCGGATCTAATCCTTTGAATCTATTTGTCATTTCTATATGTAAGGGATTTGATTTAGGTCATATCTGAATGGTCTAGTGGTTTTCCTTATTTCCATTAAGTCTGAAGTTTGCAATAAAGAGTTCATGATCTGAGCCACAGTCAGCTGCTGGTCTTGTTTCTGCTAACTGTATACAGCTTCTCCATCTTTGGCTGCAAAGAATATAATCAATCTGATTTTGGTGTTGACCATCTGGTGATGTAAGTGTGTAGAGTCTCCTCTTGTGTTGTTGGAAGAGGGTGTTTGCTATGACCAGTGCGTTCTCTTGGCAAAACTCTGTTAGCCTTTGCCCTGCTTCATTCCATGCTCCAAGGCCAAACTTGCCTCTTACTCCAGGCGTTTCTTGACTTCCTACTTTTGCATTCCAGTCCCCTATAATGAAAAGGGCATCTTTTTTTGGCGTCAGTTCTATAAAGTCTTGTAGGTCTTCCTGGAACCATTCAACTTCAACTTCTTCACCATTAGTTGTTGCGATATTATGTAGGATTACTGTGATATTGAATAGCTTTCCGTGGCGATGAAGAGATCATTCTGTCATTTAGGGACTGCACCCAAGTACTACATTTTGGAATCTTTTGCTGACTGTGAGGGCTACTCCATTTATTCTACGGGATTCTTGCCCACAGTAGTAGATATCACGGTCGCCTTAGTCAAATCGCCGTTCTGGTCCATTTTAGTTCATTGATTCCGAAAATGCTGACTTTCACTCTTCCCACCTCCTGTTTGATCAGTTCCAACTTGCCTTGATTCATGGCCCTCACATTCCAGGTTCCTGTGCAGCTGTGCTTTACTCCAGACTGTTTCCTTTCAAATGTGACCTGTAAGGCGACCCGTCCTCTCCTCGTGGGTGACGTGGTCATGGATGCGTGCGCACGTCTGTGAGGACCGTCACTGCTGTGGAAGAGCCCTCCCGGCATGCAAGGCGGCCGCGTGTACAGCCCCACCGCGCCCCGCACCGTGTGCCCGCGCCGTGCTTGCGCCCCAGCGCCCTCATCGCCCATCCCCGTGCCCGTGCCGTGTGCCCGCGCTGTGCTTGCGCCCCAGCGCCCTCGTCACCCATCTCCGTGCCCGCACCCTGTGCCCGCGCTGTGCTTGTGCCCCAGTGCCCTCGTCGCCCATCCTCGTGCCCGCGCTGTGTGCCTGCGCTGTGCTTGCGCCCCAGCGCCCTTGTCACCCATCCCCGTGCCCGTGCCGTGTGCCTGCGCCGTGTGCCCGCGCTGTGCTTGCGCCCCAGCACCCTCGTCGCCCATCCCCGTGCCCGCACTGTGTGCCCGCGCTGTGCTTGCGCCCCAGCGCCCTCGTCGCCCATCCCCGTGCCCATGCCGTGGGCACCGGGCGCTGGTGTCTGTCTCTCACACGCCGCCACACGCTGAGCTGCATGTTCCGCTGTGGGAGTCAGAACCTCGAGGACACGGCGATGGGGTGGGCACACAATCTCTGTGTGATGTGCAAAATCAGAACGTGACGCCCACAGAACTGTGTCTCAGGAGACCCCAATACTCTTGACTTTAAGTTAAGTATCTTGTTATTGTTCCGTTGCTAAGTTGTGTCTCTTTGCAACCACAGCACGCCAGGCCTCCCTGTCCACCACCAACTCCCGGAGTTCACTCAAACTCATGTCCACAGAGTCAGTGATGCCGTCCAACCATCTCATCCTCTGTCGCCCCCTTCTCCTCCCGCCTTCAGTCTTTCCCAGCATCAGGGTCTTTTCCAGTGAGTCAGCTGTTCCCACCAGGTGGCCAAAGTATTGCAGTTCCAGCTTCAGCATCAGATCTTCCAATGATTATTCAGGACTGATTTCCTTTAGGATGGACTGGTTGGATTTCTTTGCAGTCCAAGGGACTCTCAAGAGTGTTCTCTACCAACACGATTCAAAAACATCAGTTCTTCTGGGCTTAGCCTTCTTTATCGTCCAACTTTCCATCTGTACATGACTTCTGGAAATACTGTAGCTTTGACTCTACAGACCTTTGTTGGCAAAGTGATATCTTTTCTTTTTAACATGCTGTCTAGGTTTGTCATAGCTGTTCTTCCAAGGAGCAAGTGTCTTTTAATTTCATAGCTGCAGTCATCATCTGCAGTGATTTTGAAGCCCAAGAAAATAAAATCTGCCATTGTTTCCACTTTTTCCCCATCTATTTGCTATGCAGTCATGGGACTGGATGCCATGATCTTTGTTTTTTGAATGCTGAGTTTTAGGCCAGCTTTTTCCCTCTCCTCTTTCACCTTCATGAAGAGTTTCTTTAGTTTTTCTTCCTTTTCTGTCATTAGAGTGGTATCATCTGCATATCTGAGGTTATTGATATTTCTCCCGGCAATCTTGATTCCAGCTTGTGACTCTTCCAGCGTTTCTCATGATGTACTCTGCATATAAGTTAAACAATCAGGGTGATAATATACAGCCTTGACGTACTCCTTTCCCAATTTTGAACCAGTCCATGATTTCATGTCTGGATACAGACAATAAAGTTTAGGAAAATACAGAGTTTTAGTCATTAAACATATTTTTGAAATGTTCTCAGTTTTTACATTTTTCTTCAATGCATGGATATAATGTTTCAGGGAAAGGATTGATACTATTTGTAATTTAAACAATGCTTAGACACTCTCTGATGACTAAAATTAAAATGACAGACAACACCAAGTGTTGTCAAGGATGTGGAACAAAGAGAGCTCTCGTGTAGTGCTGGTGGGAGTATAAATTGGCACAAACATTTCTGAGCCATTTAGAGCTTTGCACCAACCCACTTGCACCAACCCACACACACCCTGTGAGCCAGAAAGCATATTTCTAGGGAAACATTCAGAAGCAGAGAGACATGAAACTGTGTCTTTGTGACATCCCCCAAAGCTAGCAACCCCAAGCCCCATGAGCGGGAGTGTGGACCAGAAACTCATGGTGCCTCCATGCAATGGGTCCCACACAGAACAATGAGGCGAGGCTCACAAACACGCAGATGGGAGAGTCCAGGCCCAGGAACATACTTTACGTACGTTGGGTTGTTGCTGTTGTTTGGTCGCTCAGCCGTGTCAAACTCTTCTGTGACCCCATGGACTGTAACCCACCAGGCTCCTCCATCCATGGAATTTTCCAGGCAAGAAAACAGGGATAGGTTGCCATTTCTTCTGCCAGGGATTTTCCATACCCAGGGATCGAATCTGAGTCTCCTGCGTTGGAAGGAGACTTCCACCAAGGAAGCCCATCGAGAGAGAAAGTACAGGTCAGGGCAAAACAGTTCCATGTTTGAAGTCAGGGTGGTGGTTACTGTGGGGAGCCTGTGAGGGGCTGACTGTGTTCCATACATAACAAGAACCAAGCCTAGGGATGGCAAAAGCAAGGTGCTTAACGAATGTTCACTAAATATGGGAGGGATGGGCGGGTGGATGGCTGGATGGTGGACAGACGACTCGACTCTGTTGCTCAAAACTGTGGCTTTCCGTCTCTCTATTTGTTCTCTCTGCCTTCACCATCTTCCGCTGAGATAACATCGGGATTTTCATCTCTCCGGAGCTTTACTGAAATAACTGTATTACAGTCAAATCCAATCTGATACAGCCATGCTCCCACCATTTGCACCAGCCCGGGCTCTGGAATAAGTTCCTAAAATAACTTCAGGAATAATCATCTCCTCTGTGCTCAAGGTTTTACTGTTTAACTCTGTCTTCCACTTTTATGCAAAACATGCCAGGATCACCGAACAAATGAGTCACCAAGGAAGGGAACTCCGAAGACAATAGTTTTTTTCTATAATGGAATGCAAAAATGTAGGAAAGACGAGTCACGACCAGCCAGTGTTAGCTCGTACTCACCAAGGCAGAGACACTGTTGCTTAAAAGTGCTCAGTGAGGAAAAGCCAGTGTGATTGGGGCAACACGGGGGCCACCCAGAGGAACCGGAACGAAGCGGTCTCTGTGTTCAGGGGCAGGCTGCTTCCTCAGAGCGGCGAGGGGTTGCGTGTAAGTGGGATCGTGAAGGCTTTTAGGGCGGTGGCTGGGGCGTGAGTCGTCCGCCCCAGGAGGATCACATCTGGGAGCTGACAGCCGTGGAGGTGGGGACAGGGGTGAGGGTGCCAGGTGTTTTTCTCCTAAGAGGCACTTGTGTCAAAAAATATAAGAAATCAAGGGGATTCCTGGAAAAGGAAATGGCAATCCACTCCAGTATTCTTGCTGGGAAAATCACATGGACGGAGGAGCCTGGCGGGAACACCCCATGGGGTTGCAGGGAGTCGGACACGACTGAGCAAGTCACACCAAGGGGAGTGGGATCACAGGATGACGGAGCCGGAAAGCCCCTCACTGGTCCTGCTGCCACGTCCAGGAGGGGAAACTGAAGCTTGGGGTTCTGGGGAGTTTGCCCCACGTCCGTGGGACATGGCTGCAGGGCTCGCGTTTGAACCCAGCGGTCCTGCCCCAGGCCAGTGTTGCTGCCCGTCTGCTGAACCGGGGAGACTTTTTGAGCTTTCACACTGTGTAAGGGTGGATCGTCTTCCAGACCAAGACCTGGGGGAGGCCATCTTCCCGGCACCCTGCCCAGTCCACCGCCTTCTGTCCAGAAGCTTAGTTCTCCCTCGGATTTCAGAGGGTAACACAGAAGGGGAGCAGTTCTGCCATTCTCCTTGGACTCGAGAATGGCCTGGCTGCTTCTGGTCCAGGCGGTCTTCCCTGGACATGTTCCTACAGACGTGGGGATACTTCTGGGAGGCTGGCCGGCCAACCGCATTGGGGTTGGAGGGGACACAGAAGCGGAGTCAGGGAGCCTGGGTCCTCTGCCTGTGTGGCCCCTGCCTTGTCCCTTCCTCTCTCCACTGCTTTTGCCTCCAGGTGAAGCCTCGGGCAGCCTGACACTCATCTCTTTCCTTGCCTTGTCGGCTCATCTTTGGGTCTTTAGAATCCCCTCCATCGCTCATTTGCAGACGTCCAGAGTCAGTTGGAACTTTTTGAGTGATATCCTTGGAGCCTGGCAGAGAAGGAGAAATGTCAGATGGAAAACAGGCAATTAAGTTCCAAGACAACTTCAATGATTTGTGTTTTAAACTTTCGATTTGTCTACACCTCAATTTGAGTTCATTTCCACGGACTCCAACAACTGCCTAATACAAAGCCACTGAAGAAAAGCCTTCGGGTGCCTGAGATGGAAACAGATGGCCAGTGCAGGCGAGGACAGCCTCCATTTGTTCCATCCAATTGTTCCCAACAATGGCAAAAAGTCATTAAAAACCCACTTAAGAATCTAGCTTTGTATTGATCAACGGCAGGGTTATGGGGGATGTTGAACTTTGCGAGCGTCAGAACTCAAGACGAACCAAGCGATTTTTTCCCTGATGGATTAATAGGAAAAGCACTGCCATAACATAATTTTCCGGACAGTTGGATCAATGATGTCAACTCTTACCCCAAGTTTTGAATGATGACTCAGATCTGGAAGTCTGGATTAATGGACAGGGGTGCACAGTCACACCCTCTCTAATGGATCACATGGGAACACTTGAAGTGACCCAAAGCAAATTATTTACCATACAATTCCTGAACACAAAAGCCACAGTCCACTTTCCCCGACTTTGAATTTCGCTGTTATTAAGAGTCAGTGCAGCATCAGAAATTTGTTTTACGCAATAAAAGTCAACCTACTGAGGTCATCTGGGAAATGTGTTTCTGTCCAAGGACTTGGCAGTGATGGAGAGACCTGGAGGAAGCTGGGAGATGTTGGCACGTCAGAAGGCTCCCCACGGAGGAGGCTAGCCCGAAAGAGGGTTTCGGTCGCCCCCTCTCGCCTCCAGTCGCAGTGGCACGTCCCTCTGCTCTGACTTCGCCCCCTGCCCTGGTGCCCAGTTCATCTTCTTGCCTGGGGGGCTGCCCCTCCCAGCTTCCCCGACACCAGTCACAGAAAGCCTTCTGCCACTGAAGCCTGACCCTTCACCTCTGCCTGTATCCCTTTCAGGACCCTCCACTTCTAACGCTGGCCTGGTTCCTGGCTGGCACTCGAGGTGTACTGATCAGTCACATGAACAGATCTGCATTTTCTAAAGGACAGAGCGTGAGCTCCTTTGCAAGGCAGCCTGCGAGCCCGCCCGGCCGCTGCCCTCCACACTCCTGGGCCCGCCCCGCTGACGGTCTCTCTCCGATGAGCCACACACGCTCCCACCCCGTCCTGGGTCCCCCAGCTGCACTCACCCTTCCTCATCTCAGAGCAGGAGGCATGGGCCCCGCTGCGCTTTGAAGGCGCTTTGAAGACCCCCGGGAAGAGACCCTTGCATGAGGTCAAGTGGCACCAGTGGCATCTTGCCATGTTGTTTTACCCCCAACTGTCTCGAAAAAGTCTGAAACAGCTTCTGACAGCGTGAAGGAGCAACCGAATCTGATACAGTGTGTCCGGGGCCCTTGGCACAGGATGTGAGGGTCTGACAGCTTGAGATCCGCTCCTGGGTTTACATACGTGACCCTTTCCAGCCTTAAATGAAACTCAGCACCTCCCCCACAGACTCCCAAATATGCCTCCTCCCTCCGCCCCCCGCCCCCACTCCAGCTGGGGGCCGGTGTAGTGGGGTCCAAACCTGCTTTCTGACTCAGACGAACAGGCGAGCACACAGCTCTGTCCATTCCTCAGGTCCAGCCTCACCTGGCTCCTGCGCCCGTTTTCCAGCAGAGGAAGTGAGGTCAAGGTCATCGAGGGGCGGAGCGTGGCAAGAAGCAGCAGACGCCCCTCTCGGTGTAACGACGTGTCTTTGGGGTGCCTCGGTTTCTTGGGTGTTGATTCTAATTGCAAACCCCGAATCTCTTGTTAAGGCTGTCTTACTGTCTTCGCTTGGGGAGGAGGGGGCAGGCGCTGTGCGTGTGGCAGATCTGCGGGGGTTCTGGATGGCACAGGTGAGGCGGGACGCAGAGGTGCTCTAGAGGTTGTGGGGATAAAGATGCTCTAGAGCAGGGGTCCCCAACCTCCAGGATCTAACGCCTAGTGATTTGAGCTGGAGCTGATGCAATAATAATAAAAATAAATTGCACAATAAATGCAATGTGCCAGAATCATCCTGAAATCATCCCCCGCACCAGTCTGTGGAAATAACTGTCTTCTGTAAAACCAGGCCCTGGTGCCAAAAAGGGTGAGGATGGGGGCAGGTGGTCCAGGAGATGCTGGTGAGGCGGATGCCGTCCCCTCCTGGGTCAGGGACGTTCGCTGCTCTGACAGCAACTTTGGGCTGAGATTTCTCACCACATTTTTCCCCCATTGTTGACGTTGGTTCTTGTCACCCTGCCTGCTAGAGCACCCATAGCTGTTACCACCTCGACCTGTGGTTCTGGCAAGGACAATTCAGGGGAGAAGACCCATCGAAGTCTGGCCATGACCCACATGAAGCTCCAACGCGGGCATCCACTCTGCAGCCTATGGGACCACGGCGCCCGTCACCTTGGCTGGTGACCACCCGGCTGGCACACACCTGTCCTCCCACCGTCATGCCGTTTACTCTCTGTGACACCGGGTAAGTTACTTACCCGCCTGAATCCCAGTTCCCCCAGCTCCCAAGCCAGGACAGTGCGATCATCTGTCTTGCAGGCAGAGCTGACGATGAAGTGAACTGGTGCCTAGAAAATGCTGAGAGCAGCAGCACCAGACACGTAGTAAGTGCTTGGTCAGGGCTGGTTCACGTTGCAGCTTCCCTCCCACTACAACTCACAGTCGGCAGGAGGCAGCGCCCCCTACCCTGCCCACCCTGGGTGAAGAGGAGGAAGCGCAGATGACCACACTCGCACGTGGGATTAGGAGCTGACTGCACACCCCCACCCAATCCATAGTTTGACATCCTAATTCCAGCTCTTCAGGGTGTAGCTTTCATTGTAAACAGGTTGTTGGAGGTACAATTTCTTAAGACGAGGCCATCCTGGGGTAGGTGGGGCCCTAGTCCACACCACTGGTGAAGGGGAAGGTGGACCCAGAGATTCATGCCCAGGGAGGCGCCCTGTGGAACGCAGGCAGAGGGCAGGGGAGGCAGCAGAATAGAGTGGGCCGACGTTTGTCAGCAAACCACCCGAGGCAGGAGACGGGCACGGATGACGGCTCTCCCACACAGGCTTAGGTGGAGCGAGCCCTGCAGACGCCCAGCCTCCAGACCCCAAAAGGGCCTGTTCCTCTTGTTTGAGAGCCTCAGTCCACTGTGCTTTGCTATGGCAGCCCTGGCAAAATCACACACATACACACACCTTTATATACACGCACACGCATATATACACACACACCCTAACACACAGACACACCTCTACATACACACACACGCATACACACACACACACCCCAACCCTAACACACACTCACACACTCACACACACACACCCTAACCCTAACACACATTCACACACTCACACACACACCCTAACCCTAACACACATTCACACACTCACACACTCACACACACACACATCCTAACATACACACCCCTCTATATACACGCACACGCATATATACACACACACCCTAACACACAGACACACACACACTCACACACACACACCCTAACACACACATACCTCTACATACACACACTCACATATACACACACACCCTAACACACAGACACAGACACACACACACCCTAACACACACACACACCTCTACATACACACACACGCATATATACACACACACCCTAACACACAGACACACACACACACTCATACACACACACCCTAACACACACATACCTCTACATACACACACTCACATATACACACACACCCTAACACACAGACACAGACACACACTGACACACACACACCCTAACACACACACACACCTCTACATACACACACACTCACACACACACCCCAACCCTAACACACACACACTCACACACACACACCCTAACCCTAACACACACACCCCTCTACACACATGCACACGCATATACACACACACACACCCTAACACACACACACATCCTAACATACACACCCCTCTATATACACGCACACGCATATATACACACACACCCTAACACACAGACACACACACACTCACACACACACACCCTAACACACACATACCTCTACATACACACACTCACATATACACACACACCCTAACACACAGACACAGACACACACACACCCTAACACACACACACACCTCTACATACACACACACGCATATATACACACACACCCTAACACACAGACACACACACACACTCATACACACACACCCTAACACACACATACCTCTACATACACACACTCACATATACACACACACCCTAACACACAGACACAGACACACACTGACACACACACACCCTAACACACACACACACCTCTACATACACACACACTCACACACACACCCCAACCCTAACACACACACACTCACACACTCACACACACACACCCTAACCCTAACACACACCCCCCTCTACACACATGCACACGCATATACACACACACACACCCTAACACACACACATCCTAACATACACACCCCTCTATATACACGCACACGCATATATACACACACACCCTAACACACAGACACACACACACACTCATACACACACACCCTAACACACACATACCTCTACATACACACACTCACATATACACACACACCCTAACACACAGACACAGACACACACACACCCTAACACACACGCACACCTCTACATACACACACACGCATATATACACACACACCCTAACACACAGACACACACACACACTCATACACACACACCCTAACACACACATACCTCTACATACACACACTCACATATACACACACACCCTAACACACAGACACAGACACACACTGACACACACACACCCTAATACACACACACACCTCTACATACACACACACTCACACACACACCCCAACCCTAACACACACACACTCACACACTCACACACACACACCCTAACCCTAACACACACACCCCTCTACACACATGCACACGCATATACACACACACACACCCTAACACACACACACATCCTAACATACACACCCCTCTATATACACGCACACGCATATATACACACACACCCTAACACACAGACACACACACACACTCATACACACACACCCTAACACACACATACCTCTACATACACACACTCACATATACACACACACCCTAACACACAGACACAGACACACACTGACACACACACACCCTAATACACACACACACCTCTACATACACACACACGCATACACACACACACACCCTAACACACACACACACACCCTAACCCTAACATGGTCCCATTCACACACACACACACGGTATCTCACAGGCATATACACTTACGCGCGCGCACACTCACACACATGGTCATTCTAGTTTTGTTGGCACCTGAAGCAGACAATGGAACTGATGTTGGTTTTCACCTGGTCACTTCCCAGTGCTGCCTTTCCAAGGGCAGGGAGTCCCTGTCTGCTCAGAAGCCCCTTCTGTGTCTGCTCCTGCAGATTTCCTCCACGCCATTTCTTGCTTGTGTCCAGTTGGCACGTGTTTATGGTCTGTCCACCTCATGCTCAGCCCAGGACGGAGGGCCAGGGAGTCAGTACAGAGCCAGTCAAGTTGGACTCAGATCCCCATGGAGCACACCTCTCCTGCCCCCGCTCCCAGTGCCCAGGGGGCTCCATCCCAGCTCTTGCTGGGGTTTGCTAGTCCACAGTCCTCTCTCCCACTGCACCACCAGTCTCGGGATGGCAGCCTCTGCATCACTCAGACCTCTGCCCCCTCCACTGTCCCTGCTGGGGGACTGCCGCAGAGAAAGTGTTCACAAGTGTCCAGCCTCTGGACTAAAATTTCTGCTGGACATCTCACACCTTGATTAATGAGCATTTTGCTTTGAAACATAATCCTGAAGAGCTGCTGCTCATCAAAATGATTGGCAGTTATGGGCACCTGATGGATACTTGCTACGTTTAATGGAATTGAATTTCCAAAGAGCCGCACATTTCCTCTATGAAATGCCCGATACATCCTGACCATGTCCAGTGATAACACTGCATCCATCTCTCGGAGTTGCTGGCCAAGGACAGACTCAGTTTGTCAACGAAGAAAGCCAAATGGGGGGAAAGTCTTCCCTGAGATGGAGAAGGGAAGGGCTGCCCCCTCCAGCCTGGGAAATCCCATGGATAGAGGAGCCTGGAGGACTATGGTCCATGGAGTTGCAAAGAGTCAGACACGACTCAGTGACTGAGCACTTCCCTGAGAAGCAATGAGGATGATTTCATCAGAACAGCACCTTGGGAAAGGATCCTGCTTAATATGGAGAATGAAATCGGCTGTGTCTTCAATCACTCCCAAATGTACTCCCTGAGAGGCCTCTGATTGGCGGCGAGATCACAGCAGTCACCCTGCTCCTCTTGGCCAAGCCAGGTGGCACCAAGATTAAGGACAGTGATGCCTCTGACTGGCACAGGCTCCAAGCTTAAATGAGGGCCAGTGTCAAGACTTTGGCTTCCGTTTTTCTGAAAGTGTCTCGTACCTGAGAGAGAGCCATTTCTGGACAGGGCTCCTTGCACAGGAGCGAAGCAATCGTGTCTGTCAAGCACACCCCTCCCCAGCCTTGGTATGAGCATCAATCTTACAGGTGATGGTCTCAGAAGTGAATGGTACGGTGAGATGGTTAGACAGCGTCCCCAACTCAATGGACACATCTGTGAAAACTCAGGGAGAGAGCAAAGGACAGGGAAGCCTTATGTGCTGCAGTCCACGGGGTCGCAGAGAGTCAGATATGACTGAGCAACTGAACAACACAACAGCCAGAGAGGGAGGCAGCTTGTGGGTCCACCTAGACTCCCACTGACCCGACATCTCCTGTGTGTCTGTAAGAGGGGGCTTCCAGATGAAATATCGGATACCTGGGTAAGTGTGAATTTCGGGAAAGCGAGAGATACTTGTCTGCTGTAAGTTTAGCCCAAATATTGTCTTTGTATTTTGCTAATTAAGGAAACCTTAATAGTCCTAATGTACCCTATTGATTACAGCACTGACTTTGGCCAATTTGCTTTGGGAGAATGATGAGACAGTTACTGAATCCTTTTCTATGCACAGGCCTTTAAACTTGCAGAAGGGACAGAGTATCTCTAAGCGACCAACAGCTCTGGCAGCGGTAGGAGGTTAAACTTGCCACATGCCACGCTGGCTCACGAAGGCTCCCTGTGCCCACGCACCCTTCACCCCTCCCCCTCCCTCCCTGCCTCCCTTTCTTCCTCTCTCGTCCCTTCTTTCCACCCGGTTTTCCGTCGTTTATCCCCTCTTGCCTGCTAACCGAGTGACAGGCACTGTTGCAGATGCTCGATAGGTCCCCGTCCTTGTGGGAAAGGGCTGCGTTCACTCTGCAATGACACAGCACAAATAATGAAAAGTAACTATTGAAGCAGAAAGGAAGGGGATACGGAACAACCTTTACAAAAAACACGGGGCCACAGGACGTGACAAAATCTGGTCAGAGCCACCCAGGTCCAAGATGAAAGAAGATTCAACTTCCAGAGGCTCTTGAGCCTCACTGTTCGCTCATTGTAATACATTAGCATATGCTAAGTGTCACAGCCCTGGCGGCCCAGAAGATAAGGAAACCGCCTGCAATACAGGAGACCTGGGTTCTATCCTTGGGTCGGGAAAATCCCCTGGAGAAAGGAATGGCAACCCACTCCAGTATTCTCACCTGGAGGATCCCGTGGACAGAGGAGCCTGGCGGGCTACAGCCCCTGGGCTCACAAACAGTCGAATACGACTGAGTGACTAACACACACAAATGTCGCGTCCCGTTCCAAGACAGTTCTGAGGCCAACCATAAGCGGTCAAAACGCAACCAGGGGTCCAGTCCTGGGAATCCCTGCCCCTTCCTCCATGTCGTCGGAACAATCCACCCGCTCACTAGCCTACGGAGTTACCCAGCCCATAAAAACGAGCCATGTCATATTTCAGGGCTCTCGCCTTCTGAGACAGCCCACATTTTGGGGATTCTCTCTAAATAAATCCACTTCTTACCTATCATTTTGTTCCTCACCAAATACCTTTAAGAACGTCCAGTTCACCAGGAACACTGTCACACTGTGGGTGGTGGCCCGCCCGTTCTCTTTACTGGGTAATGACACTCCCAGGTGTCCCTTCTCTGGGAGATTCCCTTCCCAGCAAGAGAGCAGGGTTACCCTCACCTTCCCCTCCATCATCCCTTCATGCAGGCCTCTTCCAAAGCCTGGTGGGCACAGGGTACCCTGACCTCCAAGGAGGGGACTCTGAGGTTGAGCTGTTCTCTAGAGCTGACCTTGGAGGAAGGGTTCTTGGTCAGCTCTCTGCCTAACTTAGCCTGCGCCCTCCCCCCAGCCCTGTCCTGTCCCCCAGCCCATCTCTGCTTTTTCTAAGCTCCATCCTGCCCCCAGCCCCAACCCAAGCCCCTCAGCAGACTCTCGGAGGAGAAGCCCCAGGGTCTGCTTCTGGGGAAGAGCATCAAGTCCACTTTTCAGTTTCTAGATTTTCAAAGTATCCTGATTTTGTTTATCCTGTTTACATTCAAGCAGTAAGCTAGAGAGATCCATTGTGCTCCAATTATACAAATAAGAAAGCTGAACTCGAAGTTAAGAGTTTGTACAAGAGCCAACGCAGGTCAGCTAAAGTCAGACCCAGAGTCTGAGCCTCTGGCTCCAGGATGGTATTTCCCCCCTGCGCCCAACCCGGTGAAAAATTCTCAACTGCGGGCAGTGTGACAATGGAAGCTTCTCTAGGGCTTCCCTCAGCCCAGCCAGGAACTTAATCCAGGGATCCATTTAATTTGCAGACAATGCTGCCTCCTCCTCCAAAGGATGTTTTACCACCTGTCACCCACCCTGGGGGCTTCAGAGTTAGACAATGGGCCCTCTTGACAGGATCCAGGGAAATACACGGCTTTATTCTGCTCCTGTGTTTGAGACATAAATTGTTTTTATCTCAAACCATTCTCTGAAAGGTTAAGAAAAAATCTGCATTGGTCTGTGGGACCAAAGGGCGAGATCTGGGTGTGGAGGGAGGCAGACAGTCAGCCTGCCCACCAGCTCTTCAGGAGACGGGGAAGCAGCAGCCTCGCTGCAGGGGAGCAGGGCACCTGCAACCCCTTCCCCACTCCCTCTGCGGGGCTGACCACGCAGGCCCAGAGGCCAGCTTCTGAAGGCCTCCCCTGGGGCAGGTGTGGGGTGGGGTGCTGCAGCAGAGCTGGGGGCCTGGGGCAAGGCTCGGCAGGGGGTCCAGGTCAGCGCTCAGTAGGGGTCTGGGTCAGTGCTCAGCTGGCACCTGGTTCAGGAACATTTGGCCACTCCACTCCCAACTCTGCTTGTTTTCTTCTCTGTTTGTTTTCCACATACGGCTTCTTAAATTTCTATTAATTGTCTTAAAATAAAGCCACAGCATCTCTGGTCACATTTCAAGAGTTCAATGGCCACATGTGGCCAACATCGAACGAGAAACAAATCCAGGTCCAGTAAGGAGGTACTTCACTCCCGAGGATTGCTGCTGGCGTGGGGTGGGGTCACCACAAAGGGTGGGGGATGGGACTCTATCTCAGAAGTGGTAATGCCCTGATACTCTGCTGGAGGGTCAGTCTTTTATTAAAGGGCATGATGTATGCATGCTGAGTTGCTTCAGTCATGTCCGACTCTGTGCCACCCTGTGGACAGCAGCCCACTAGGCTCCTCTGTCAACAGGATTTTCTAGGAAAGAATACTGGAGTGGGTTGCCATTTCCTTATCCAAAGAGCTGGTGTAGGAAGTGGGGTGAAAGAGTGGCCTGATTGGGTCACCGAGCAGAGATTGTGTCAGGAGGGCAGCTGGGTCTAAAGGAGGCTGGGCTGGCGGTAGGCCAGAGGTCAAAGTCCCGGAGGGGACAGTCTTAAACCAAAGTTTGGTGACAAGCCACTTGCTCTGATGGATCAGAGGGGACCAGGCCATCAGCTGGCCCTTCACCAGGCACAGAATGGGCCTTGGAGAGCCCTGTCTGGCTGTGTCCCGGGGAAACCGCGGGGCGTCTGCGAGTCTTGTCTGAACCATATGAGGGAAGAGGCTTTTGCAGGAAGCTGTTTCCCAGATCATGAGAGTGGGGGCATTTCTTAACCTTCTCTGTTTCCTAGGAGCACACGGTTCCGGAGAAGCTCAGTGTCTCTGAGGACGTCCTCCAGGTTGGATGGCAGGGACTGCAGACCGTGCCTGCTGCTGCAGAAGGTTCTTTGGGCGGCGCTGTCCGTTAAATGCTAAGAGCATGTCCCTGTTCAGATTAGTTGTTAGATGGGACCCCAGAGGGCTTCCTGGCTCAGAGCAGACACCAAACAGCTGGGGGATTCTACTTCATGTCTCAGCAACCACAGGGGACAACGCGGCCCTTTCAGTGACACCAGGTTTTTCCTGAGAGCCTGATGCGGTGCCAGACTCTACCGACAAGCAGCCCCCCAGGTAGGCCCTCCTCCCTTGTCACTCGCTGGGAGAGACCAGGGTCCCTAAGCCTGCAGGCATCCCACATTGATCCTTCGGCTCTCGGTCGGTCAGTCAAAGACCACTGCTGCCCCTCCCAGTCTCTGCAGGTCTGTGCTCCATGCAAACCTTAATCACCATCCAAGACTGAGCTCCACCCCAGGCCACAGGAAGGACTCCCCGGACCCCATGCTAAGCCCCTCCACCAGCCTGTAGCCCGGCTTCCACCTGCACTAGGCTATATCCCAGAGGTGCCCCAGCCGCCATGCTGAGTCTTTGCTCAAGAAAACACACCGCTGCCAAACCACAGACAGACTGCCCCGCTCCACTGCCAAGCCAGCCTCCGTAACCCCCACTCGCCCCTCTGTGACTCCCCACACAGCCCCCGTCCTTCTTCTGTCCCCACTTTTCACATTCCCGTGCCCCCGCTTCCTTCCCTCTTCTCTCCCTTTACAGATCTCGGTCACCTCTGTGTCGGCTGGAACCAGAGTATCTCTCCTACTGCAGCTGCTGCTGTTCAGTCACCAAGTCACGTCCAGCTCTGTGACCCCACGGACCACAGCACGCCAGGCCTCCGCGTCCATCACCAACTCCCGGAGTTTGCCCACATTTATGTCCATTGAGTCGGTGATGCCATCCAACCGTGTCAGCCTCTGCAGCCCCTTTTCCTCCCGCCTTCCATCTTTCCCAGCATCAGGGTCTTTTCCAGTGAGTCCACCCTTGCCTCAGGTGGCCAAAGGATTGGAGCTTCAGCTGCAGCATCAGACCTTCCAATGAATATTCAGGACTGATCTCCTTTAGAATAGACTGGTTGGATCTCCTGGCAGTCCAACAGACTCTCAGGAGTCTTCTCCAACACCACAATTCAAAGCATCAATTCTTTGGCACTCAGCCTTCTTTATGGTCCAGTTCTCACATCCATACACGGCCACTGGAAAAACCATAGCTTTGACTAGAGGGACCTTTGTCTGCAAAGCAATGTCTCTGCTTTCTAATATGCTGTCTAGGTTGCTCAGTGGTTCTTCAAGGAGCAAGCGTCAGTCGTCTCAGTAAAATCTGTCCTGCATCCTGTCACAAGTGTCCAATGCTGCTTTACTTTGCCAGCTCAAACATCAGTCCCTGCACAAGCATCCCCAGACCTACCTGGACCTCCTGCAGGACCCCCACCCTGGGTTGCCATGGCACCATGATGTTGGAGCCTCACCGGCAGGAAGGTGGCTGCCGCTCTGCTGCTCAACCCTGCATCCCAGGCTCCAACCCAGGGATGGCATGTGCTGTGGCTCCAGAAACAGCGTGGAAAGTTTTTAGCTGAGGGACCGTGAGGACACTGCTCTACCGTGGACGCCATATTCACAGACTCTTTCCGCCCCATTTCCTGGTGCTTGCAGGGTGAGGGGCTGCCTGCGGGGCACAGGGTGGGGTCTGCTCTTGTGGGACGCAGAGTTTGCAAAGCAGCAGCCTGTCTTGGGCTGTACAGTTTGTTAGCTGGTTGGAGAGTTAGCGTAGAGGTGGGTGGTACTGTCTTCTGAGTCAAGTGCAAGGACGATGCTCCTGGAGGGACACAGCTGCCTTGGATACTGTCTTCCCTGCCCCAACCAGGGAAAACGCACACCGGCGTTCCTACCATGGAGTGGCCCCAGGGACATAACTGCCAACCAACAGGGCTCCTTGCGGGGTAGCATCATCCCCCTGGGGACGCTGGATCCCGAGCGTTATTACGTACGCCTCTTCTGCTTATGCGCTGGTATCCCTGTGCATCTGCCTCTGCTCTTGAGCAATTCCTAACGCAGTGTTGGAGGCAGATGTCAGGGAGTTGTGATCTTTTCCTTGCTTCTCTAGTTTCATCTCAGAAAATGCCTGATGGGGAGAAAGACACAGAGCAGAGACTCATTTATAGCTAATTCTTCAAACAGTCATGATTGCTAAGAAAAATGTGGTGGATGTTTTTTAGTTAATTTCCAAATTTGCAATTAATCTAAGAACTGTTGTCAGGAGGCTCTTGCTTCAGATCTCTAATCTGCAGGGTGACTTGGCAGAGCAGAGAGCAGTGGAGTTGGAAAACCCAATAGCTGGAGAAGGAGCCATGTGTGGTCAGCTGGAGGAATAGGGCTTGGCTAACCTGGTTCCACCTTTAGCTGCCCTGCTGTACTACCAGAGACGGCACCCAGGACAGTCAGGGGCCCGTGTGGTTTTGGTGGTGGGAAGTGGAGGGCGCTGGATAGAAGGAAGCATTGGCCAGGGTGGCCTCACAATCCAGTGGGCTTGCAAGGGGAGGGGACCTGCTGCGGGTCATGCCCCTGTCCTCCTGGTGGGGAGGAGATACCAGCAGACCAGGTAGATAATAGAACAGACAAACGCGATTTTACTGCTCTTTAATTAAAGAAAATAAATACGGTTCTGATAGTGACAGGCGGGGGTTAAGGAGAGATGGCCATCATTCAGAGAAGTCCTCTCTGGGAAGATGACCTTAGTGCTGACCGCCAGGGGGGCTGCAGTGGTTACTCGCGTGCATCCACTTGGCTGGGCTATGGCACACAGTTTTCCAATATAATCCTAATCTAGTTGTTTCTGGGAAGGCGCTGTGTTGATGTGGTCCATGACCACCATCTCAGTCACTTTAAGTAAAGCAGCCGACCCTTGATGCTGTGTGTGGGAGGGGTCATCCAATCTGTTGGAGGCTTTCAGCACATAAACTGGGGTTTCCTGAGGAAGCAGAAATTCTGCCTCAAGAATGCAGCCTCAGCTTTGTCTGAGAGCTCTCTGTGGGTGTTGAACTTGCCGCTCCCACCACCTTGTGAGCCAATAATCTTGCAGTACATCTCTTCCATTTCTTTTAATTCCCACTTCTATGAAATCTGCTTATTTTCATGTTGTTGTATAACGCATCCACACAAAACATCCCACTCGCTCTGTTTCCCTGTTGGACCACGCCTGATACTCGCACCAGGTCTGAAACCGGGTGTCTGCGTTAGTTTACCCTGGGCACAGTGTCGGTGGGGCTCAATTACATGTAGCTTCAAGAGATGGGAATACCAGACCACCTGACCTGCCTCTTGAGAAACCTGTATACAGGTCAGGAAGCAACAGTCAGAACTGTACATGGAACAACAGACTGGTTCCAAATAGGAAAAGGAGTACGTTAAGGCTGTATATTGTCACCTTGCTTATTTAACTTATATGCAGAGTACATCATGAGGAACGCTGGGCTGGAAGAAGCACAAGCTGGAATCAAGATTGCTGGGAGAAATATCAATAACCTCAAATATGCAGATGACACTACACTTATGGCAGAAAGTGAAGAGGAACTCAAAAGCCTCTTGATGAAAGTGAAAGAGGAGAGTGAAAAGGTTGGTTTGAAGCTCAACATTCAGAAAACAAAGATCATAGCATCTGGTCCTATCACTTCATGGGAAATAGATGGAAAAACAGTGGAAACAGTGTCAGACTTTGTTTTTTTGGGCTCCAAAATCACTGCAGATGCTGATTGCAGCCATGAAATTAAAAGATGCTTGCTCCTTGGAAGGAAAGTTATGACCAACCTTGATAGTATATTAAAAAGCAGAGACATTACTTTGCCAACCAAGGTCTGTCTAGTCAAGGCAATGGTTTTTCCCGTGGTCATGTATGGATGTGAGAGTTGGACTGTGAAGAAGGCTGATCGCCGAAGAATCGATGCTTTTGAACTGTGGTGTTGGAGAAGACTCTTGAGAGTCCCTTGGACTGCAAGGAGATCCAACCAGTCCATTCTAAAGGAGATCGATCCTGGGTGTTCATTGGAGGGACTGATGCTAAAGCTGAAACTCCAATACTTTGGCCACCTCATGCGACAAGTTGACTCCCTGGAAAAGACTCTGATGCTGGGAAAGGTTGGGGGCGGGAGGAGAAGGGGACGACGGAGAATGAGATGGCTGGATGGCATCACTGACTCTGTGGACATGAGTTTGAGTGACCTCCGGGAGTTGGTGATGGACAGGGAGGCCTGGCGTGCTGTGATTCATGGGGTCGCGGAGAATCGGACACGACTGAGCAAATGAACTGAACTGAACTGAACTGAACTCAGCTACTTAGATGTGCTAGAAATGTCCAGATTTCTACCTACACCCTCACCCTCTCTCCTGACTGCACAGTCAAAACACCCAACAGCCAGCTGGCCGTGGCAGCTTGGAGGGTCCCAGGCACCTCAGCCTCATCGTGTTCATCATGAAACAAGCTCACATGTCTGCACAGTTTCTCCCATATTCCTTTGCTAAATTACTTGAGTCATCTTTAATTATAATGTAAAACAGACAAACAGGAAAGTGCCTAAGTCATAAGCTTACTCCGTGTAGAGCGTAATGAATTTTGACCAAGCAAACACACACATGAAACCACCACCCAGGTCAAGACCTGCACGTCATCAGTGTCCCAGATGCCCCTCTGCCCGTTTCCAGCCATGACCACCTCCGTCTTTGCAAACTTAACCTCATTCTGACTACTCACACGCTAGTTTTACCTGTTTTGGATTTAGAGATGGAATCATAGAGTGTCTTTTGTGTCTGTTTCTTTTACTCAGCATTGTTTGTGGGAGTCTTCCGTGTTGATTAACAATGAATTCCTCTTTTTTCGTGTAGAGTCCACCAGTGTGCAATTGTACCACAATTTACTTAAACATTCTGCTGCTGATGGACGTGGGATCCTTTTCCAGGGAGGGACAGGCTCTCTTGTGTGATGCCCTGTGGTTATTCTACACGTGAATTTGGTGCCTGGGTATATGTAGCTCTGTAGGCTGTATATCTAACGGTGCAATTGCTGGAGTCCACCTTTTTAAACAAGTTGTTTGTAATTGGAGGATAAGCGCTTTGCACTACTGCGCTGGTTGCTGCCACACGTTGCCGGGAGTCGGCCACAGGCACACGAGGCCCCTCCCTCGTGCCCCCCTCCCCGCCTCCCTTTCTGCGTGTTTACCGTCCACAGCTGCCCAGCGTTTCCCCAGAGCTAACTGTCAAGTGTGCCGCTCTTGCCGGCAGAGCTGGAGCGTTTCAGCCGCTTCACACCTCTGACAACAGCTGGGGCGCTGTCTGAGTGCTTCAGTTTTACTCTTTCAGAATGTGGGCCGGGATCCCTCATTGTGACTTTTCATTTGCAATTTTTGGACTAGTGGTGAAGGTAGAAACTGCTTCCCGGGTTTGTGGCCTGGGGGACGCCTCCTTTTGAGGACTGACTGTCCAGGCCTCTGGCCACCATCTGACTGAGTGTCTCTGCTGGCCTCGCCCTTGCTGGCGGTGGAGGCCTCTGCACCTTCTCTCCATCAGCGGTTTGTGAGTTTCCTCTTTCTGGCGTCTTTGGACGAACACCGTTTCCTAATTTTACTGTAGGAACTTATCACCCTTTATCACAGCACGCACGTCTTGCGTCCTGTTTAAGAAATCTGTGGGTATTCTCCAAAGGTGTCCTTTTTTCACATCCAGATTTACGGCATCTCTGGAAACAAATTTTGAGTGTGATGCGAATAGGACAAGATTTATTTTTTGCATCTGCGTTGCCATCGACTCAGCATCATTTACTGAAAAGACGTTTCCCACTGCTCTGAAGCACCGTCAAAATAAATCATTTGTCTGTAAAGTGTGTGTCTGCCTCCGGATTCTATTCTCGTCCACTGGTCTCTTTGTCTACCCTTGCATTACAATGTTGTCTTAATCACTGCAGCTTTAAAATAAATCTTTATTTCTGCTGGATGATACCTCCAACTGCCTTCTCCTTTAAGATTGTCTTAACTGTTATTGGTCTTTTGCACTGTCATATATATTTTAGAATCAGCTTAGAATGGATTTTAGAATCACCATTTTGAAAAAGAAAAATACTAGCCAAGATTTCGTCTATGTTGACATTAAGCCTATGTGTGCATGCCCAGTCAATCAGGCATGTCCGACTTTGTGACCCTGTGGACTGTGGCCCAGCAGGCTCCTCTGTCCATGGGATTTCCCAGGCAACAGTTCTGGAGTGAGTTGCCATTCCCTTCTCAGGGGATCTTCCCAACCCAGGGACTGAACCTGCGTCTCCTACATCTTCTGTATCTGCAGGTGGCTTCTCATCACTAGTACCACCTGGATGGCTGATATTTAACTCTCATGTATTTCAATCCAATATCTTTGCTAATTTCTCCAAAGAATTTTTTAGTTTCCTGTGTAGAGCTCTTTGCACATATTTATTCTTAGGAATTTAGATTTTTCAAGTCATGGTTAATGGTGTCCTTTTAAACTCTATTTTATTTTTTATTTGTCTTATGAAGACAAAACAGAAATAAAATTGAGCTGTGTATAATGACCATGTCCCAGAGGGCTTGCTAAATTTACTAATAAATTATCCCGGTTTATCTGTAAATGCCTTAGAAATCTCAACTTAAAAAGCTTTCATTTTATAACAATAACAGCTTCATGATTTTTACCAGTGTTAAAACTGGAACTTCTTTTTGCTGCCTTATTTCACTGGCTAGATTCTCCAGCACATTTCTAAATAGAAGTGAGGGTAGCTTGCCTTTTTCTCAATAAGTATCAAGTAGCATACCACGGTTCTATGAAGACCTACAAGACCTTTTAGAACTAACACCCAAAAAAGATGTCCTTTTCATTATAGGGGACTGGAATGCAAAAGTAGGAAGTCAAGAAACACCTGGAGTAACTGGCAAATTTGGCCTTGGAGCACGGAATGAAGCAGGGCAAAGGCTAATAGAGTTTTGTCAAGAGAATGCACTGGTCATAGCAAACACCCTCTTCCAACAACACAAGAGAAGACTCTACACATGGACATCACCAGATGGTCAACACCGAAATCAGATTGATTATATTCTTTGCAACCAAAGATGGAGAAGCTGTATACAGTTAGCGAAAACAAGACCAGGAGCTGACTGTGGCTCAGATCATGAACTCCTTATTGCGAAGTTCAGACTTAAATTGAAGAAAGTAGGGAAAACCACTAGACCATTCAGATATGACCTCAATCAAATCCCTTATGATTATGCAGTGGAAGTGAGAAATAGATTTAAGGGACTAGATCTGATTGATAGAGTGCCTGATGAACTCTGGACGGAGGTTCGTGACATTGTACAGGAGACAGGGACCAAGACCATCCCCATGGAAAAGAAATGCAAAAGAGCGAAATGGCTGTCTGAGGAGGCCTTACAAATAGCTGTAAAAAGAAGAGAGGCGAAAAGCAAAGGAGAAAAGGAAAGATATAAGCATCTGAATGCAGAGTTCCAAAGAATAGCAAGGAGAGATAAGAAAGCCTTCCTCAGTGATCAATGCAAAGAAATAGAGGAAAACAACAGAATAGGAAAAACAAGAGACCGCTTCAAGAAAATTAGAGATTCCAAGGGAACTTTTCATGCAAAGATGGGCTCGATAAAGGACAGAAATGGTATGGACCTAACAGAAGCAGAAGATATTAAGAAGAGGTGGCAGGAATACACAGAAGAACTGTACAAAAAAGATCTTCACGACCAAGATAGTCACGATAATGTGATCACTGACCTAGAGCCAGACATCTTGGAATGTGAAGTCAAGTGGGCCTTAGAAAGCATCACTACGAACAAAGCTAGTGGTGGTGATGGAATTCAGTTGAGCTATTTCAAGTCTTGAAAGATGATGCTGTGAAAGTGCTGCACTCAATATGCCAGCAGATTTGGAAAACTCAGCAGTGGCCACAGGACTGGAAGAGGTCAGTCTTCATTCCAATCCCAAAGAAAGGCAATGCCAAAGAATGCTCAAACTACCGCACAATTGCACTCATCTCACACGCTAGTAAAGTCATGCTCAAAATTCTCCAAGCCAGGCTTCAGCAGTATGTAAACCGTGAACTCCCAGATGTTCAAGCAGGTTTTAGAAAAGGCAGAGGCACCAGAGATCAAATTGCCAACATCCGCTGGATCATGGAGAAAGCAAGAGAGTTTCAGAAAAACATCTATTTCTGCTTCATTGACTATGCCAAAGCCTTTGACTGTGTCGATCACAATAAACTGTGGAACATTCTGAAAGAGATGGGAATCCCAGACCACCTGACCTGCCTCTTGAGAAACCTGTATGCAGGTCAGGAAGCAACAGTTAGAACCGGTCATGGAACAACAGACTGGTTCCAAATAGGAAAAGGAGTGCGTCAAGGTTGTATATTGTCACCTTGCTTATTTAACTTATATGCAGAGTACATCATGAGGAACGCTGGGCTGGAAGAAGCACAAGCTGGAATCAAGATTGCTGGGAGAAATATCAATAACCTCAGATATGCAGATGACACCACCCTTATGGCAGAAAGTGAAGAGGAACTCAAAAGCCTCTTGATGAAAGTGAAAGAGGAGAGTGAAAAGGTTGGCTTGAAGCTCAACATTCAGAAAACAAAGATCATGGCATCTGGTCCCATCACTTCATGGGAAATAGATGGAAAAACAGTGGAAACAGTGTCAGACTTTGTTTTTTTGGGCTCCAAAATCACTGCAGATGCTGATTGCAGCCATGAAATTAAAAGACGCTTGCTCCTTGGAAGGAAAGTTATGACCAACCTTGATAGTATATTAAAAAGCAGAGACATTACTTTGCCGACCAAGGTCCGTCTAGTCAAGGCAATGGTTTTTCCCGTGGTCATGTATGGATGTGAGAGTTGGACTGTGAAGAAAGCTGATCGCCGAAGAATCGATGCTTTTGAACTGTGGTGTTGGAGAAGACTCTTGAGAGTCCCTTATACTGCAAGGAGATCCAACCAGTCCATTCTAAAGGAGATCAATCCTGGATGTTCATTGGAGGGACTGATGCTAAAGCTGAAACTCCAATACTTTGGCCACCTCATGAGACGAGTTGACTCACTGGAAAAGACTCTGATGCTGGGAAAGGTTGGGGGCGGGAGGAGAAGGGGACGACGGAGAATGAGATGGCTGGATGGCATCACCGACTCTGTGGACATGAGTTTGAGTGTACTCCGGGAGTTGGTGATGGACAGGGAGGCCTGGCGTGCTGTGATTCATGGGGTCGCGGAGAGTCGGACACGACTGAGCGACTGAACTGAACTGAACTGAATGCTTTGTCATTATCTATTAATCTTATGCTTGTATTTATTTCTTAGATGATTTCCATTAGACTCTCTTCTATGACAACTTTGCCAAGCAAGATTTTTGTTTATTTTTTAACCATGAATCAGTGTTGAGGTTCATCAATTGTGTGTGTGTATCTATTTAGATGATAATATAATTTCTCTACTTTATTTGGTTATGATGGTGACATAGAATGACTGATGTTAAACACTCCCTTTGTATGGCTGCACACTGGCACTCCTGCAATAAACTTAACTTGACTATAACCTACTGTCTATTTCTAGACATCATGGATTTGATTTTCTAATACTTATTTTGGGAATTTTGGGTCCACATTTATTAGAGATGTTAGTTTTGTACGGGCTTCCTATTGCTACTATAACGAATTTCCACAAACTAATTGCTTTAAGAAACACGAGTTTCCTGTCTTTCAGTTCTGAAGATCAGAATTTTAAACTCGACGTCGGCAGAGCTGGGTCTTTTCTGATTCCTCGGAAGAGAACTACTTCCTTTTTAGCTTCTGGAGGCCGTCTGCTGTGTGTGGCTCAGAGCCCCTTCCTCTCGGCGCCGTTTCTTGTTAGTCATCACAGATCCTTCTATGAGCTCTGATCTTCTCTTCCCTAACAAGGGCACTTGTAATGACGTTCAACTCCCCAGCATAGTCCAGGATAACTTTGCTCAGTTGCTTAACATCCCTTTTACCATATGATAGTCACAGGTCCAGGGATGAAGATGTGGACATTCTTGGCTATGAAGTGGGGCCAAGATTCAGTCTATCACAGTCCCTAAGCAGTATTTATGTGTAAAGTGCGCAGAAGGTCTTGTTATCAAGATGGTTCTGACCACATCAAGACAACTGGGAAATGTTTGCTCTCTTTCTGTTCTCGGGAAGAATATTTTGTACATAAGAGTTCTGTATATTTTGTCATCTGTAAATGTTCAGAGGAATGTAAAGGCATATAGGCTCAACAGGTATGCAGGTGTGGGGACGGTAGTGGAGAAATTTTACTTACAGAGTTCATTCTTACTTTAATAAACAGGCAGCGTTTTAGAATTTTCTGCATCCTCTTGAATGGGTTTTCGTCAGCTGAGGTTTTGACATGCTTTAAGCTTTGCCTTTCTGTCACTCCTTCTCTCTCTTTTAAGAGTACTGATTCAGTACCATCAGGTGTCTGTCTGATGTATTATTCTTTTCTGATGAAACCATCAATTGCTGTTGTTAATTTATTTCATTATAATAGTTTGCTGCCCTCTTTACTTTCTAATTTTAGCTTGATTTTATACTTAACTATCATTTTAAATTTAATTTACTATTCTTTTACCCAACTATCTGGAAAGTATATTTAGATTGATTTTGAGCCTTTAATCTCTTTGATTAATAAGTCCATATATTTCCCTATAAACACAGAAATATCTAACATTTTTATTGTAATTTTATAACCATATGTGGCAAAATAGTTCCCAATTCCATTTATGATTTTTTTCTTTGATCCATGATGTATGTAGAAATATGTTGCTTCTTTTCCAGTTATTTGAAAATATCAACTCTACTGTGGTCAGAATATATGCCATGCATAACTTGAACTATTTCTTGAGACCTGCTTTATGGTTCAGTGTAAGGGTAATTTTGGTAAATGATCCATGTATATGTAAAAAATGAGTAACTGACATTTGATGGATGCAGTGGTCCACATTTTTAATCATGTTAAATTTGTAAATCATGTTGCAAAGATTTTCTGTATGATAAATGATCTTTTTGCTTGTTTTTTACTTTAGTTACAAAATATGATACGCTGGGCTCTGCCATTATGACTGCTTCTTTGTCAATTTATACTCTGCATTCTATCAGTTTTAGTCATGTGTGCTTGCAGACTGTGTTCATAAGTTAGAGTATTTGTCGGAGTGTTTTATTTCCCCAGAGGAGTGAGTCTTTAATTGCTATGGAATGTTTTTCACTGCAGATCTTTTCTGCTTTAGCATCTACCTTGTCTGCTATTTCGCAGCAGTATCACTTGGTCATTAGTATGCAAGTGATGCAACTGTTCTGATTAGCTAAGTTTTGCTTGTTATTTATATCTCCATCTTTCATCTTTAAAATTTATTTATTTTAATTGGGGGCTAATTACTTTACATTATTGTGTTGGTTTTGCCATACATTGTATATCTCCATCTTTTAATGCCAACTTCTGTGTGCCTTTAGTTGTGTGACTTTTGTAAACAGTATATAGTGTATTTCTTCCTTTACTGTGAAATTAGCAATTTGTAAAGTCTGTTTATATGTGATCGCTGATATTTTTCCATTGAAATTTCCTGCCTTAATATTCTGACATATCATATCTGATCTATTTCTATCCTTTTTTTCTTGCCTTTTTGGTTGATTCCAATATTTTATTGTTCTTTTTCCTGCTTTCCTATCTCATTATTTCTGCCTCCCTTTTACTATATATTTAACTTCTATGGAGTTCTTCCATCCTTAGCTTGTCAAGGTCTAGAATATTTTATCATCACTTGAACATAAAAGCTGTGCAATACTTCAATCACTTTCCTTACTTTCCCACCATTATTGCCTTATATTTTGATTGCATATATTTAAAACTCCCATAATTATTACAATATGTAATTATAATTATTAGTATATATGTGATTATACAAATTTACATATGACAATAATTACATATAAAATGTACATAGATATTTCCTTCCTGCATTTATAGGTTTCCACTGGGAATCAGGAGAAGGGAATGGCAACGCACTCCAGTGTTCTTGCCTGAAGAATCCCATGGATGAGGTGCCTGGCAGGTCTGTGGGGTCTCAAGAGTCGGACACAACTTAACAATTAAACTACTACTACTAAAATTCGCATTGGAGAAGGAAGTGGCAACCCATTCCAGTGTTCTTACCTGGAGAATCCCAAGGATGGAGGAGCCTGGAGGGCTGCAGTCTATGGGGTCGCAGAGAGTCAAACAGAGTTCAGTTCGGTCACTCAGTTGTGTCTGACTCTTTGTGACCCCATGAACCACAGCACACCAGGCCTCCCTGTCCATCACCAACTCCCGGAGTCCACCCAGACCCATGTCCATCGAGTTGCTGATGTCATCCAGCCATCTCATCCTCTGTCGTCCCCTTCTCCTCCTGCCCCCAATCCTTCCCAGCATCAGAGTCTTTTCCAGCGAGTCAACTCGTTGCATGAAGTGGCCAAAGTATTGGAGTTTCAGCTTCAACATCAGTCCGTCCAATGAACGCCTAGGACTGATCTCCTTTAGAATGGACTGGTTGGATCTCCTTGCAGTCCAAGGGACTCTCAAGAGTCTTCTCTAACACCACAGTTCAAAAGCATCAATTCTTTGGTGATGAGCTTTCTTCACAGTCCAACTCTCACATCCATACATGACTACTGGAAAAACCATAGCCTTGACTAGACGGACCTTGGTTGGCAAAGTAATGTCTCTGCTTTTTAATATGCTGTCTAGGCTGGTCATAACTTTCCTTCCAAGGAGTAAGGGTCTTTTAATTTCATGGCTGCAATCACCATCTGCGGTGATTTTGGAGCCCAGAAATATACAGTCAGCCACTGTTTCCCCATCTATTTGCTGTGAAGTGATGGGACCAGATGCCATGAACTTAGTTTTCTGAATGTTGAGCTTTAAGCCAACTTTTTCACTCTCCTCTTTCACTTTCATCAAGAGGCTCTTTAGTTCTTCACTTTCTGTCATAAAGATGGTGTCATCTGCATATTTGAGGTTATTGATATTCCAGCTGGTGCTTCCTCCAGCCCAACATTTCTCATGATGTACTCTGCATATAAGTTAAATAAGCAGGGTGACAATATACAGCCTTGATGTACTCCTTTTCCTATTTGGAACCAGTCTGTTGTTCCATGTCCAGTTCTAACTGTTGCTTCCTGACCTGCATACAGGTTTCTCAAGAGGCAGGTCAGGTGGTCTGGTATTCCCATCTCTTTCAGAATTTTCCACAGTTTATTGTGATCCACACAGTCAAAGGCTTTGGCATAGTCAATAAAGCAGAAATAGATGCTTTTCTGGAACTCTTTTGTTTTTTCGATGATCCAGCGGATGTTGGCAATATGATCTCTGTTTCCTCTGCCTTTTCTAAAACCAGCTTGAACATCTGGAAGTTCACAGTTCACGCATTGCTGAAGCCTGGCTTGGAGAATTTTAAGCATGACATTACTAGCGTGTGAGATGAGTGCAATTGTGCAGTAGTTTGAGCACTCTTTGGCATTGCCTTTCTTTGGGATTGGAATGAAAACTGACCTTTTCCAGTCCTGTGGCCACTGCTGAGTTTTCCAAATTTGCTGGCATATCGAGTGCAGCACTTTCACAGCATCATCTTTCAGGAGTTGAAATAGCTAAGCATGAGTTTGAGTGAACTCCGGGAGTTGGTGATGGACAGGGAGGCCTGGCGTGCTGTGATTCATGGGGTCGCAAAGAGTCAGACAGGACTGAGAGACTGAACTGAACTGAAGCTGGAATTCCATCACCTCCATTGACTTTGTTCGTAGTGATGCTTCCTAAGGCCCACTTGCCTTCACATTCCAGGATGTCTGGCTCTAGGTGAGTGATCGCACCATCATGATTATCTGGGCCGTGAAGATCTTTTTTGTACATTTCTTCTGTGTATTCTTGCCACCTCTTCTTAATATTTTCTGCTTCTGTTAGGTCCCTACCATTTCTGTCCTTTATCGAGCCCATCTTTGCATGAAATGTTCCCTTGGTATCTCTAATTTTCTTGGAGAGATCTCTGGTCTTTCCCACACTATTGTTTTCTTCTATTTCTTTGCATTGATCGCTGAGGAAGGCTTTCTTATGTCTCCTTGCTATTCTTTGGAACTCTGCATTCAAATGGGTATACATTTCCTTTTTTCTTTTTCTTTTCACTTCTCTTCGTTTCACGGCTATTTGTAAGGCCTCCTCAGTCAGCCATCTGCTTTTTTGCATTTCTTTTCCATGGGGATGGTCTTGATTGCTGTCTCCTGTACAATGTCACGAACCTCCATCCATAGTTCATCAGGCACTCTGTCTATCAGATCTAGTCCCTTAAATCTATTTCTCACTTCCACTATATAGTCATAAGGGATTTGATTTAGGTCATATCTGAATGGTCTAGTGGTTTTCCCCCACTTTCTTCAATTTCAGTCTGAATCTGGCAATAAGGAGTTCATGATCTGAGCCACAGTCAGCTCCTGGTCTTGTTTTTGCTGACTGTATAGAGCTTCTCCATCTTTGGCTGCAAAGAATATAATCAATCTGATTTTGGTGTTGACCATCTGGTGATGTCCATGTGTAGAGTCTTCTCTTGTGTTGTTGGAAGAGGGTGTTTGCTATGACCAGTGTGTTCTCTTGGTAAAACTCTATTAGCCTTTGTTCTGCTTCATTCTGTATTCCAAGGCCAAACTTGCCTGTTACTCCGGGTGTTTCTTGACTTCCTACTTTTGCATTCCAGTCCCCTATAGTGAAAAGGACATCTTTTTTGGGTGTTTGTTCTAGAAGGTCTTGTAGGTCTTCATAGAACCGTCAACTTCGGTTTCTTCAGCATTAGTGGTTGGGGCATAGACTTGGATTACTGTAATACTGAATGTTTTTCCTTGGAAACGAACAGAGATTATTCTGTCATTTTTGAGATTGCACCTGGGTACTGCATTTTGGACTGTTTTGTTGACCATGATGGCTACTCCATTTCTTCTGTGGGATTCCTGCCCACAGCAGTAGAGTCGGACACAACTGCGTGACTAACACACACACTGGGGATCACTTCTTGTTACCTGAATAACTTCTGTAGTTTCAGTAGTGAAAGTTAGACTAGTGTATAATTATTTCAGTAATTGTCTAATAATGTCTTTACCTTCAGTTTTGAAGAATATTTTTTCAACATTTAGAATTCCAAGTTGGCAGCTGCTTTCTCTCAGCCCTATGCCCATGAGATCCCACTGTCTTTTTCATTCTGATATTTTTGTTGAACCCTCTTTCTTATCATTGGTTTTTTTAAAGTAGTGTATTTTATTTTCTCTGGTTACTTTTAAGATTTTTCTCTGTGCCTTTTTTACTTGAATGATGAAAGCAGACCCTCAACTGAGTGTCTGCATGAGTTTGATTTTGGGGATCAATTTGGGTAAAATGTTAGATGAATATTACTCTGCCCCATTACTTTCTTTTTTCTTTGCCTGGCTCTCTGATCACTTACATGCTGGATCTTCATCATGACTTGGATGCCTCCTATGCCCTCCTAAGATTGTTTTCATCCTTATCTGTCTGTTGCTTAAGTTTAGACATTTTCTGCTAAACTATCCTTTCATTTAGTCATCCTCTCTAATTATAATATTAATGAATTTGGTTATCTAGACACATTTGTGATCACATATAGAATGTCTAGTAACTTAGAAATACTGCTTTTAAGCATTCTCCACCTCACAAAATGATTTTATTTAAACTCATGTTCCTCCAGCATCACCGTCTGTGTCACAACTCAAGTAACATTTGAATCATGGAAGACTGTATTCCAAAAGACTTTGCCTTTATTTCCAAATAATTTGCTTTCAGATTTTTCTTGAATTGTTTAATATACTATCAGTGATGATTTACTCTAAACCTCATATAGCCACTTGCATAGTATTCAGTTCAGTTCAGTCGCTCAATTGTGTCCGACTCTTGGCGACCCCATGGACTGCAGCACGCCAGGCTCCCCTGTCCATCACCAACTCCCGGAGCTTGCTCAAACTCATGTCTATCGAGTCGGTTATGCCATCCAGCTGTCTTGTCCTCTGTCGCCCCTTCTCCTCCTCCTTCTAATATTCATTTAGTATTATATTTATTAAATTTAATAGCATTTAGTAGACTTGCTTATTAAACATCTGGATGTATATCTGTGATGGCCACAAAATAACTCCATGATCATTGCATTTGTTAAGTTTTTTCTTTTTATAACTAAGATACAATTTACATACTAAAATTCTCTATTTTAAAACACATGCTTCAGTGGCTTCAGAATATCCTCCAAGTTGTGTAACCACTGTGTGTGTGTGCTTAGTCACTCGGTCGTGTCCGACCCTTTGTGACCCCATGGACTGCAGCCCGCCAGGCTCCTCTGTCCCGTTTTCTAATTCCAAAATGTTTTCCATCACCCCCAAAGACCTTCATACACATTTACAGTCACTCATCACACCCCACCCATCACTTCCAGCCTTCAACAACCACTCTTCTGCTGTATGTCTCTATTCTGAACATTTCATATAAAAATATATATGATACACGGTCTTTCATGACTGGGTTCTTTCATATAATGTTTCAAGCCCCATCCATGTTGTACATACATGTCAGTATTTCATTACTTTTAATGGCTGAATATTACATACCTTACATATTTTGTGGATATGTGACATTTTGATTATCCATTCACCTGTTGATGGGCATTTGGGTTGTTTTCACCTTTTGGTAGTTGGGAACAGTGCCAGTAGGAACATTAATGAAAAGGTTCTTGTTTGAGCATCTGTTGTAAATCGTCTTGGGTATATGCTTAGGAACGGAATTGCTGGGTCATATTTCAGCTCTGTATTTAACTCTGAGCAAGTGCGGCTGCAGCGGCAACGTTTTACATCGGAACGCTGGACCCACGTTCCACTTTCTCCACATTCTTGGCAGAGCTCATTTCCCACTATTCGATCGCAGCTATCCTGGGGAGTGTGACGAAATGACACCGTGGCTTTGAGCCCCATTTCCCTAGTGTCTAACGATGTGCATCTTCTCACCTGCTTCTTGGCCATCTATGCAGTTCCTTTGCAGAAAGGTCTATGCAAGTCCTTGTCCATTTGTGAACTGAGTTGTTTATCTTTCTGTCGTTGAGTTGTTGTAGTTCTTTATATATTCTCGATGCTAAAGCCTCATAAGATCTATGATTTGAGAACATTTCTTCCCATTCTAGGGCTGGTCTCTTGACTCTCTTGGCAATGTCTTTTGATACACAAAAATTCTTAAATTTTGATGAAGCCCATTTTGTCTAATTATTTTTTTAATGACATATCTAGGAAATGCCTAATCCAACATCATCAAGGTTTACACCTCTGTTTTCTTTTAAGAAATTTACTTTTAGCTTTTGTGTTTTTATCTTCGGTTCATTTTGAGCTAATTGTGATAAATTGTGGAGGGGCTCAAATTCATTTTTTGCATGTGGATATTCAACTGTCATGGGGCCATTCACTGAAAAGCCTGTTCTTTCCTTACTAAATGGTTTTAGAGAATCCCTCACAGAAAATCAATTGACTCTCAAGTTCATATCCATATGTCTGTCCTTAAGCCAGCACCACACTGCCTTTATCACTGTGACTTTGTAGCAGGTTTTGAAATTGGGAAGCACAAATCTTCCAATTTTGTTCTCCTTTTTCAAGATTGTTTTGGCTGTTCTGGTTCCCTTGCAATTTCATGTGAATTTTAGAATCATCGTATTTGTTTATTTTATTTTTTTAAGTAAGTTCAAATTTTTATAGGAATTATGTTGGATCTGTTAATCAGTTTGTAGACTGTTATCTTCTTATCAATATTAGATCTTCTAATTCATTAACATAGGATATTTTTCCATTTGCTTAGTTCTTCTTTTTTTCAACAATTGTTTGTAGTTTTCAGTGTACAAGTCTTGCACTTATTTTATTAAATATATCTTTAAGTATTTTGTTCTTTTTAATAGTATTATAAACAGAATTGTTCTTTTAATTGTATTTTTGGATGCCTCTTTGCAGTATGTAGGAGAAAAACTGATTTTTGTATATTGATTTTGTATCCTGAAACTTATGAACTCATATATTAGTTCTAATTGCTTTTTTGGAGGGTAGATTCTTAGAATGTTTTTCATAAATAAGATTATGCAATCTGCATCTAGAGACAACTTTCCTTCTTTTACAATTTCTAAAACTTTTGTCTCTGATTTTAGTAATTTGAGTCTTCTCTTTCTTTTAATTGGCCAGTCCAGGCGAAGCTCTGTAAATTTTATGATTTTTTTTAATTTAATAATTTTCTCTATTGTTTTTCTATTCTTTATTTTGTTTATTTATAATTTCATCTTTGTTATTTCCTTATTTCATCCATTTTGAGTTTATTTGCTCTTTTGTTTCTAGTTTCTCAAGGTGGAAGTTTAGGTAAATGATTTGCGATCTTATCATTGTGAGCATCACAGCTAGAAATTGGCTTCTGAACACTGCATCCCTACATGTTGGTAGTTGTGTTCCTATACACATCAAAGTTTTTCTTCTAATTTTTCTTGTTATTTCTTCTTTGAGCCATTGGTTAATTAGGAGTATATTGTTTGATTTCCCCATATATATCAGTTTTTCCAATTTCTTCATTTTATTGACTTCTAACTTCATGGGGGTCAGAGAACATGCTCTGTTTGATTTCAATCCTTTTAAATGTATTGAGACTTGTTTTGCAGCTTAACCTGTGGCCTATCTTGGGGACCGTGTTGTGCACACATCTGATGCAACTGCGAATGGGATCATGCTCCTGCTGCCGGGTGGAGTGGCCTACAGACACAGTTACGTCTAGCTGGTTTATCCTACTTTCTTGATAATCTCTCTAGTTATTCTGCTCAATATTGAGAAGGGGGTATTGATATCTCCAGCTATTGCTACTGAATTGTCTATTTCTTCTCTCAATTTTTCAAGTTTTTCTTTTCCTTTATTTAACTCTATGGGTGTTTGTCATTGCTATCAACTTGATCATTCTATTAATCCTCCCTCAAACTTTCTTTTCCTTAAAATGCTAACAATCAAGATCTTGATTTCCACTATTACTATAGTTAAATTGTTTCATTAAAAAATCTGTTTAAGTTCTCTTCTGAAATTTTTTATATTATCATCTATATTCTTATAGTTTAAAGTTTATATAAAATAGCTTCTATAAAGAAATCTTGTGGATCTTTTTCTAGTATTTGTTTTTTCTCTTTTTTCTCTTACCTCTGCTTTGTTTTCCAGGTTGATATGCCTGATAATGTTTTTTAATTTAGTGTCAGCAATTGTAAATGAAAATTGTGTAGATGATTTGATGCTACTATTTTCCCTTAAAAAGGCATTTAGTATTGCTTCTGGCAGGCTTTGATGCTGGGTCTAGTTCCAAGCTATGAATTCATTCATTTGGAGCTGAGTTTCAATGTTTGCAAATTCTGGTCTAGTTTTGGCTTGCTCTCATTCCTCTGTAGCCCCTCCAGAAATCCTAAATTAAAATTTGGATTATTTTCTAGGGCTTTTCTCTTGAAGGGTTTTAAAAAAATATTTACGTCTCCTGGCCACAGAAAAGTTCCCAAAGCTCTGTTCAACTTCTCAGTCCCAGTTTCCACTGAAAAATCCAACACCCAGGCAAAGCCAGGAGAAGCCGAGGCCAGCCCCGATCTGCCAAACTGCTCTCCACCAACACACCCTTAACCTGCCAACCTTTGAGTAAAAATCAAAAAACTTCTGGGTGCTGTGCTACACAGGATGTGGGATTAACTGCCTGGGACAGCGCTTTTCTCCATAAAGAGCTCCTGTTATCTTTGCATCCCTGGATTTGCAAACACCTCTCAGATGAGGCTGTTGCCATGAGATCATTGGCTGGTACAGCTGGAAGCAGGTTTCAACCATCGCAACCATTTTCTGACTGGTGAACTCCTAAAAACGTTTCAAGATTCAGTTCCAAAAAAGCTCATGTGGATTCCTTAGCCCACCCTCCACTCTCTAAGCCCTCAAAACCTTCGTGCTCAGATCTGTTGGGGCAGCCTCCACACTGTGCCCACCAGCAGCTGGTCTGCCCTGCCCTCATGGTCCCGCACTTGGAACGGGCAAGTTGGCGACTTGTCCCTTCGGGTCCTCAGTGTGAGGCCTCGCGCTCGCTATCCGCCTGAGCTGCGCTCACACGGTGTTGAGGAGCCGTGATGGTGTCTGAAAGCTGTGTGGTACTTCATGGGATTCAAAATGCTTTCACAAACATTGCTTTGTTTTGAGTCTCGTGCAATTGACCGACCATGTCACCTAAGGTAGATGCTCTCTTTGGCAGAGATTTTTTGACCAGTTTGTATGTGGCGCAATTAGACCTCACTGAGGTTAACAACTGGCCTGAGATGACAAGGCGTTTAGTAGGACGGCAGGGAATAGAATCCGTGCTCTTTTCATTTCACCATATGGCGTCTCGGTACGAGCTGGCTTCCGGGCATCCGCTGATGGGAATTTAAACAAGGCCTCTGTCCCCGAGCTTGGCTGCACAGCATTGGCAGTTCCTGCCGTTTTCTCATGCAGCTCGTGGAGTCGCACGCTGCCCAGGATTCAGGGCTGGTCTGCTGGATACCTGGGCGCCCACTCTCTAATCCTTTGCGCACTTTAACCGTGAACTTTCACGAGGAGAGCGGAGCTGCAAGCTGCTCTGTGCTTTCATGTGAGGGGAAGGCTTTTGTTTGTGAAGAATTACGCCAGGAGGCCGCTGGCAGCTCTTGTCAGATGACAGGGGAACATCTGTTCCCGGCAGCGTCTCCGCGCGCTGGTTCGCGGGAGGAGCCTCCGCTCCCGCCCTGAGAGCAGACCTGTGCGGCGCCCAAGGTGGAAATCGGTTGCTTTCCAGGTCCCCCTGGGTTAAGTGCTGAGGGACTTGGGGCTACAGGTGAGCCCTGATTCAGCAGCACTCCAGCGTGGCTGGGAGGGCAGGTGCCTCCCCAAGGCCAAAGAGGAATGTCCCCAAGTACTGTGACCTGACGCGGGCAGCTGAGCCTCCCGGGTTGAGGGCCGGGGGGTCTGGGGATGCCGCCCACCCCCGCCGAGTCCTGAGATAGGCATGATGGAAGGAAGGGCAGGACATAGAAAGGAAGAGACTTCCAGCGACTGCGTGGGTCTTACTTCCTCTTTGGAGCAAGCACAAGGGAGTGCATGCTTTTGAACTGTGGTGCTGGAGAAGACTCTTGAGAGTCCTTGGACTGCAAGGAGATCCAATCAGTCCATCCTAAAGCAGATCATTCTTGGGTGTTCATTGGAAGGACTGATGCTGAAGCTCCAATACTTTGGCCACCTGATGTGAAGAGCTGACTCACTGGAAAAGACCCTGCTGCTGGGAAAGACTGAAGGCAGGAGGAGAAGGGGGCGACAGAGGATGAGATGGTTGGATGGCATCACTTCAATGGAAATGAGTTTGAGCGAGCTCCGGGAGTTGGTGAAGGACAAGGAAGCCTGCCGTGCTGCAGTCTGTGGGGCCGGGAAGAGTGGGACGCAGCTAAGGGGCTTACAGCAGCGACCGGGAGAGGACTGGCCGGTCCTCCTTGTGGTTTAGGCTGTTGTGAGGGTCCAAGCTGCCGTTGGCTGTGGGGCTCCATCCACACTGAAGCGGCACTTAAGGACTCTGCTATTGGGAAGCACTTTAAGACCTTTGTCACGACTCCTGGGGCCTGTCTCCACGTTGACCTTCACTGACAGCGCAAATGTCCTGTTTTGTTTCATTGCTCCATTGAACTACCCTTGACACTGTGTGTAGCAGAGAGCAATGGCTAGGATGGGAAAAAGTACCAAATGTTAAAGTATCAAGGATGTGGTCAACTTGTGTGGTCCCACAAAACAGAGGGCAGCTGTCTGCAAAGGAGCATCGGATTCTTGAGTTGAGTCTGATATTGGCCCTTGGTCATAGCTGTGGCGTGACAGCTGTCCATGCCCACTGATCAGACACGCCATCCATCAGCCAGTGTGTACTGGATACCTGTCACACATTAGGGACTTCCTGTGTCAAGGAAAGAGTGCAGAGTCCAGAGCTGTATTAATAGGGTTCTCCAGAGAAACAGAAACAACAGGAGGTATTAAACAGAATTGGCCCCCGTGATTCTAGAAGCTGAGAGGCCCCTATCTGCTGTCTGCCTGCTGGACACCCAGGACAGCCAGTGGTGTAAGTTCCAGTAAAGGCAGGAGAAGACTAGTGTCCTAGCTCAAAATCAGTCAAGCAGGGAGACTGAATTCCCTCTTGCTATATATACCATTTTATTCTCTCTTTTTCTTTATGAGCCTCTGCTTTTTTGCATTTTTATCAGTTCAGAAATATTATCAGATGTATTGATCTTTACCAGTCTATATGTGAAAGTGGTATTGAACTATCATTTAAAATTCATTTCTCTTATTATGATGAGGCTGGGCACCTTTTAGGGGCTTCCCTGGTGGTTCAGAGGGTAAAGCGTTTGCCTGCAGTGCTGGAGACCTAGGTTTGATCCCTGGGTTGGGAAGATCCCCTGGAGAAGGAAATGGCAACCCACTCCAGTATTCTTGCCCGGAAAATTCCATGGACGGAGGAGCCTGGTGGGCTACAGTCCATGGGGTTGCAAAAAGTCAGACATGACTGAACAAATTCACTCTTTCTGGGCACCTTTTTATTTTTAATTTTTTTCTCAAAGTAAGGTGATTTAGTTTGTGCTAGCTTCAAGTGTACAGCAAAGTGATTCAGATACATATATATACATATATATCAGATATTACTGACTCATATATATATCAGATATTATTGATTCATATATATGTTCATTCTCAGATTATTTTCCACTATCAGTTCAGTTCAGTTCAGTCGCTCAGTCGTGTCCGACTCTTTGCGACCCCATGAATCACAGTGCACCAGGCCTCCCTGTCCATCACCAACTCCCGGAGTTCACTCAAACTCATGTCCACAGAGTCGGTGATGCCATCCAGCCATCTCATTCTCTGTCGTCCCCGTCTCCTCCCGCCCCCAATCCTTCCCAGCATCAGAGTCTTTTCCAGTGAGTCAACTCTTCGCATGAGGTGGCCAAAGTATTGGAGTTTCAGCCTTAGTATCAGTCCTTCCAATGAACACCCAGGATCGATCTCCTCTAGAATGGACTGGTTGGATCTCCTTGCAGTCCGAGGGACTCTCAAGAGTCTTCTCCAACACCACAGTTCAAAAGCATCAATTCTTCGGCGATCAGCTTTCTTCACAGTCCAACTCTCCCATCCATACACGAGCACTGGAAAAACCATAGCCTTGACTAGAAGGACCTTTGTTGGCAAAGTAATGTCTCTGCTTTTTAATATACTATCTAGGTTGGTCATAACTTTCCTTCCAAGGAGTAAACGTCTTTTAATTTCATGGCTGCAATCAGCATCTGCAATGATTTTGGAGCCCAAAAAAATAAAGTCTGACACTGTTTCCACTGTTTTTCCATCTATTTCCCATGAAGTGATGGGACCAGATGCCATGATCTTAGTTTTCTGAATGTTGAGCTTCAAGCCAACATTTTTACTCTCCTTTTTCACTTTCATCAAGAGGCTTTTGAGTTCCTCTTCACTTTCTGCCATAAGGGTGGTGTCATCTGCTATAAATATTGAATATGGGTGCTTGTGCTGCATAGTCGGGCCTTGCTGTTTACCCATTTTATACATAGTATTCATTGTGTGTATATGTTAAAGCCAAACTCTTAATTCATCTTCCAGCCCCTTTGGTAACCGTAAGGTGTTTTGTTTTTGTTTTTTCCTATGTCTGCAGATCTATTTCTGTTTTGTAAATAAGTTCAGACATCTTTTAACTTGCATAAGATCTATTTAGATTAACTTCTTTGGGAAATATGCACACTTTTCTGACCATTTTTTCTTCTGTTATGGGTTGGTCCTCATTTATTTGTAGGGAACTCTTGATATATTAAGAAATTAACCCTTGTCTGGTATATGAATTGCAAAATTTTGGGAAATTTGATGTTCATAGGAAGATCACATAAGAACAGCACCCCGTCCAGAACAAACACACAAATATTTCCCAACTGTGGAGAGAAAGCTGCACATAGAAACTCCACTTGAGGAAAACTGAACTCCTAAAGGGAGATTTTGGCTTAGACGGTGGCCATGCTTTGTCAAAGAATCAGATGTGTATTATTCTGAAAAAAAGTAACATTCATAGGTTTGTACAAATGACTATAGAGTCTCTGAATAGCCCACAGAGACTATTAAAAGTTACTCTTTTTCATCTATTGATATTAAACATTTCACATGCTTTTTGTTTTGTTCAGGCCTCCAATAGCCTGGATTCAGTCCAGTTCAGTTCAATTCAGTCACTCAGTCGTGTCCGACTCTTTGCGACCCCATGAATCACAGCACGCCAGGCCTCCCTGTCCATCACCAACTCCCGGAGTTCACTCAAACTCATGTCCGTCGAGTCGGTGATGCCATCCAGCCATCTCATTCTCGGTCGTCCTCGTCTCCTCCTGCCCCCAATCCCTCCCAGCATCAGACTCTTTTCCAGTGAGTCTACTCGTCTGGATTAGCACCCTCTTTTATTATATATAACGTAGCCGACCTGCGTCTCTCTGTTGGGCATGTCCACCCCTTCATTTCACGACGGGGAAGATGACAGTCTCCTCTGGGTGCTTCTCCCCATGTCTTTCCGACATCATTGCATCATCCTAAAATGAAGAAAAGCTCATGGTTCGGCTGCCCTGTTGCCAACCCCACTGAGATACCTATATCTCAGGGTGGAATGGAGAACAGTTGGGACATAAAAAATTATCTTATTTTCACATGACACGGAGAAAGAAAATGTGTTGTTTGACCCCAAATACAGCAGAGGACAGCTTCTGAACTAAAAATGAGAGACCGAGCACTCTCCTTGGCTTCTTTGGATAAATAAGTGTATAGGCTGCTTAAGAGAGAAACTCAGTGGGGAGGTCTGTGAAAAGGGAGAAACATGACTTACTTCGTGCAGGTGGGACAGCAGCTGTGGGCTGTAAGTCAGTCGTCCCTTATGCGCTTGAACCAGACAGGAGGCACTCACTGGATTTGGTTTTCATCTGTCCATTGATATTAAGCACTATATGCTTTTTGCTTTACTCAGGCCTCCGATAGACTGGATTAGCGCCCTCCCTTCCCCCCTGGGGAGAATAATCTGCTTCACTCAGTCTAGGGTTCGAATGCTAATCTCATCTGGAATTAGTGCAACATCTGGGCACCCCATGACCAGTCGGGTTGGCAGGTAAAATGAGCCATCACCGTCCGACAACCTGCCCTGCTTCTAATCCAGAGCCCGCCCGTCCCCAGCTGTGTGGCTCCCACTGGCAAGTTCTGAACATCTCTGGGCCTTGGTTTTCTCATTTTCAACATGGACATAGAAGTTAGAAACGACCCAGAGTGCTATGATGAGGCTTCTGTGAGAAAATGCCCATGAAGGTCCTAGATGGTGTCTGGTCCATGTGAACACTGAAGAAGAGGTACTGTCAGTTTCCAAGGCCTCACTGGGACCCCCCTGAGCCCCCCACCTCCCAGACCCCACCCGCCCTCCCTGCCACAAGGAGACCCTTCCTCCCTCCCTTCCTCACACTCCCCAGGCTGAACACAGGCTGTCCTCTGCAAACGCTCTCCGGATTAATGAAAGTGGAGAAGTAAAAGTGTAAGCAGCTTAGTCATGTCCAATTCCACGCGACCCCAAGGACTGTAGCCCACCAGGCTCCTCTGGTCATGGAATTCTCCAGGCAAGAATTCTGGGGTGAGTAGCCGTTCCCTTCTCCAGGGGGTCTTTCCAGCGCAGGGATTGAACCCGGGTGCCCTGCTTTGCAGGCAGATTCTTCACCATCTGAGCCACCGGGGAAGCCCTGGATGAATGACGTCTCTAAAAAGAAGGTTTCAGCCTCTTCCCCTCACGGTCCCTGAAGGAAAGTCAATTACAGAAAGTAAAACATGTTTCCCTGATCTGGGATGTCCTACAAACAAGCTTAATTTAAGTTGTTTATTTATTTTTTTTTTTTAAGTTTTGGAGCAGCCAGAATATAAATACACACGAACTCTTTACAGAAAGTACTATAAAGTGACTATTCCATGTATAAATGAGCACGGGGATTTATCACTTCTCCCCACAGAGCAGAAGGAGTTGTGGCTGGCTCAGAGGCCTGGAGAGCAGAGGTCAGTGGCCGTTGCGGCTCAGAGATGCACTGGAGATGCTGGTCTGCGTACCGTGGCTATTTTGGACGACTAGGATCACAAATGAAGTAGCTGTTAATTGACTCTATAAATTTTATATATGAAAAGAGACATTTTCTTCTTGAGTCCAAGTTTGCAATTTAGCTATGTTTTAATATTGGCTTAGAAAATTAAAAAAAAAAAAAGAGATTGTCTTAAAGCTGGACCGCATGAAACTGGAGAAGGGTGGCTGGGGAGCCTTGCAGAAGAAGCCCCTCAGCAGTCAGGCCCAGCCAGGCAGGCGGGGGCCCTGGCCGCACCCACCCACCCACACACAGGCCTCCTCCGGTATCTCTGCTTTCTCCTAGCTTTTTCTTTTACAGAGTCATTAATATTTTGTCATTTTTATTCTGTGTTCATTTGCACGTGCTGAGTGAGGTTTTTCTAATGCTGAAGCTCCCGCACCATGTATGTAACAAATGCCAGTTAACCCTGTGTCCTGGGTGCTGCTCTGGGTGCTCCAGTGATAGATACGGTGCCGGGCGCTGGGCCTCCTAAGGACCGCTTGGCGGCGGTGGAGGGGTATGAGCAAGGGGGTGATAAGGAGGGCTGTGCCTGGTGACGGGGCCGTTAGAGAGAGTGGGCCACGGTGGGCAGCTGCTGGACCCTAGTGTCCCAGGGCAGCGCCGGCCTCTGCCTCCCGCTGACCCAGAGCAGCCCTGCAAGGATGGCTCTTCCCTCCACGCCAGCCTCACTCACGTGGACTCCGGGAACCCTTTCTGGGGACCAAGTGGTCTGCATCCTGGTTCCCAGGTCAGGGTGGGGACATGGCCTCCTGGGGCTCCTGCGGGATGACCTGCTCCAGTCTCCCTGTTGCCCTGGGCCCTGTGACCCCATTGCCATGGGCAGCCCTGGATCACAGGCACCTTTCAGTTACTTGCCAACCACGCTTCTCACACGATGCTCCACGGAATGAATTAGGGATGGGATAACTCCATCAGCTCTTTTCCAAACCAAGGTGATTAAACACCCCCTCCCTGCCCTTCCCCGGCCCCTCAAATCTGCTCCTGAAATGAGAAGCGCAATTCCAGAAGCTTGCCTGCCTGAGGAAACAAGGCACCCAAATGCCACTTCAGGAAGTTGTGTTTCCTCCATAGATCCCAGGAACCAGGCTGGGCTGAGGGCCCTGCTGGTCAGGGAGTGACCCTCTCGGCTGGCCCAGCCCCCTTCTCCCACCTGGAGATCCACGGATCCAGCCCCATCTTTCTGGAGAGGAATGACTTCTCTAGGCCTAAAATGCACTCTTGAAACCTGTGAGGAGATTAGCAAGACACCCATCCACTTCTGAGTCTCTCCTAGATGTCAAAATGTTGACTCGGTCCCTGCTAAAACGCGACTTTAAAAAAAAAAAAAATCACATCTTTTCAAATTTCCTGCAATCCCTGTCATGGGCAACATATGTTCCTGCATAATGATGCTCCTAAGTGAACTGACATTTCAGAGTAATGAGGCTTCGGTGACAACGTGTGAGAGATGTGACAAGTTTTCTCTAATATAAAACGGCAGCGTAGACAAAACCCAGATTCGCAGCCACGGCAGGCTCTCTGCTTGGCTATGAACCCTGGGGGTGGGGGCGAGCAAGCCCCCCGGCCTCCCAGAGCACCAGCCCTCCCGGGGAGCCTGCTGGGGACACAGGTCCTCATCCAGGCCCGCACACCCCACCTGGAGGACCGACAAGGTCACCTGCCGAGGGGATCAGAGAGAAGAAGGTGGGGCGTGGAAGCCGGGTGCGGGGACAGGGGAGCTAGCTCTGGAGGGGCGGCAGGGCCAGGCAGACCCTGGACAAGCCACTGACTTCTGCCCCTTAAACTCTGGTCTGTTCCTGCCTCAGTGAAGGACAGCGATGCCCGCCTCCCTTGGGCGAACCAGACAAAATGCAAGAGAAAATGCTCAGGACTCGGTGCGCTGGGGGCGGCTCCTCGCTGTGTTAGAATCCATCCCGCTTTCAGCCCAGGCTGGGAAGGGTGGAAGCTGGAAGTGCACAGTTTGGGCAACAGAGACCTCACTGGCCTTACCTTCTCGGAGGCAGGGTGGCCGGATGCCCTGATCTGCCTTCAGGCTTCCCTGGCCGTGCCGGGCCCAAGGCGCCCCTGAGCACAGGACTGTCACTTTGTTCAGGGCTCCAGCTAAACCTCCCCAATCACCAAGGGCTACTGGTTCTGCCCACGAGAGCCGGGAGGACACAGATTACTGTTAACATCAAGTTCGTGTGTCCGTGGCACAGTGAGGCCAAGCAAACTGAAACGTTGGAATTTGGAGTAGAGAAAGGTTTATTGCAGAGCCCTGAAGGGGACGGGGTGGCTTATGTCCTAAAAAGCCTCTAGCTCTCAGAAGGGTTTTGATAAAATATTTTTAAAAGGCAGATGATGGAGAGGGCATTGCAGGGTCTGTGATCAGGTCCACACTTTGGGTTAACTTTATCAGCCTCTGGGCTCCCGGAGGCCTGGGGCTCTGTGTTCATGTGCTCAAGAAGTTAGTGTCTTCCACTGGGGGAGGGGAGCATTTCACATCTGCAGAGCAAAATAACTGCATCAACTACGACTAGTTAGGTACTTCATCGAGGAGTTAAAGCAGAGGATAAGGCGGAAAGTCTGTCCTGGGAAGGCCCAGCAGTGTCCTGCTCAGTTACGTCACCTCCGCCCCTTCCAAAGGTTTCCAAAGGCCTAGCTGGGTGCCCCGTGGATGCCTCCTGCCCCAGGGCCTCTCAGGACCTGAGGGGATCACCCGAGCAGAGTGTCAGGGGCTGTCCTGGGGACATCAGTGAGGCCGTCACCCTCTTTGCTGAGAGCTCAGGGAGCCGGGGCCTGCCCTGGGGTTGGCACCCTTCTCTCTTGGACCACAGGAAGGGACATTCAAGACCCTGAACGGCCATCACCCTGCCCGGCCCTGCACATGCAGCCCTGGAAAACTCAAGCTTGTCTCATGAAAGGCGGTTCAGTGGTGCCAAGACAAGGGACCTGTGCCCTTCACCCTGCAGATATTTGCTGAGTGTCTGCTGTGCCAGGACCTTTGCGGGGAGACAGACAGGCCCCATGTCCAGGATGGGAATCAAAAGGGAAAATTCCCAGAAACCAGTTCTGTGGGCCAAGGAGGCAGAGATGGGCCACCTGAACCACCCCCTGAGCTGGGGGAGGAGAAGGGGGTCCCGGGGAGAGAGGGTAAGGCGAGGAGCAAGGCCATACAACGGTCAGAGCACGAGGCCAGGGTCGGGGTGCAGGGCAGGGGCACCCGGGCAGATGGGCTGCACGGTCCTCAGACAGCCCCCCTCCCACACCTCCTCCAGGCCTGGGACCCACAGCCTCCATGGTGCGACCCTGTCTGAACTCCTTCCTTTTGAGCTGCGTGTTTGCATAACTTCTTGGTATTTAGCACTTTTGAAACCGAGCACAACCCTGCGGGAGTCCTGGGCACAAAAGCCTTTCTGTGTCACCTGTTTCTCCATTACAGGAAATAGGTTCGTTCAGTGCCCTTGACCTTCCCCGAGTTCCAGCAGCAGGTTCAAACAGGAGCTGATCATGGAAGGGAGGAGCTGAAGAAACGAGGCAGGGGCAGTCAGGAAACAATGGTACAGCCTGTGGACAGGCCCTGGTTCCTCCTCAAGGGACACACAGAACAATACCTTTGAGCTTTTCTGCAGGTGCTAAAACCCCTTCCAGGAGGAGACGTTGGCGGTCTGCAGCCCACCAGCACGTGCCTCCAGCACTGGGGGAACCAGGAGGCTGACCTCACCACCAGCCAATCAGGAGGAAGTCCCTGCGCTGACCACGCCCTCTCTGAACCTTGACTTCCTCACTTCCCTTTCTAGGTCGGGACACACAGGTTTGAGGGCACCAGCCAGCTTTGGCCCCTCTGCCTGGCAAAGAAGTGGAGCTGTCCTTTTCTAACTCAGCTCAAACTCCGTTTCCAAGATTTCATTCAGTGCTGGGCACAGAGGCTTCCCCAGTGACCCAGCGGTAAAGAGCCCGCCGATCAACGCAGGAGACACAGGAGATGTGTGTTCAGTCCCTGGGTCGGGAAGATCCCCTGGAGAAGGGAATGGCAACCTACTCCAGTATTCTTCCCTGGAGAAGCCCATGGACAGAGGAGCCCGGCGAGTCCACGGGGTCGCAAAGAGTCAGATACGACTGAGCATCTCTCATGTTATGGGGCACAGAGAGCAGATTCAGCTTCACTTCCAATGACCAGCACTTCTCCACGCGTCCTTCCACGGCCCGAGATGGCCGTCCTGGCAATGCAGAGCCCTGGGCAGAGCATCTCCATCCTGTCATTGTTTAGGCGCTTGGTTGTGTCCGACCCTTTGAGACCCTATGGACTGCAGCACACCAGGCCTCCCTCTCCATCACCAGCTCCCGGGGCTTGCTCAGACTCATGTCCATCGAGTCGCTGATGCCATCCAACCATCTCATCCTCTCATCTTGCTCTGTCCAAGGAGCAAACATTTAATTTCCTGGCGGCAGTCACTATCTGCAGTAACTTTGGAGACCAAGAAAATAAAATCTGTCACTGCGTCCACTTTTTCTCCTTGTATTTTCCATGAAGTGATAGATGTCATGACCTTAGTTTTTCTGAATGTTGAATTTTAAGCCAGTTTTTTCACTCTCCTCTTTCACCCTCATCAAGAGGCTCTTTAGTCCCTCTTCACTTTCTGCCATTAGAACAGTATCATCTGCATATCTGAGGTTATTGATATTTCTCCCAGAAATCTTGATTCTAGCTTTTGATTCATCCAGCATGGTGTTCCACGTGATGTACTCTGCATGGAAGTTGAATAAACATGGTGACAATATACACTTTGTCATACTCCTTTCCCAATTTTGAAACAGTCATTCCATGTGCGGTTCTGTTGCCTCTTGACCCGCAATCAGGTTTCTCAGGAGACAGGTAGGCTGGTCTGATATTCCCACCTCTTTAAGAATTTTCCACAGTTTACTGTGATCCACACAATCAAAAGCTTTAGTGTAGTCAATGAAGCAGATTGAATTCCTTCCTCTATGATCCAGCGAATGTTGGCAATTTGATCTCTGGTTCCTCTGCCTTCTCTAAACCCAGCTTGTATGTCTGGAAGTTTTCAGTTCACGTATTGCTGAAGCCTAGCTTTAAGGATTATTAACTTTAACTTAGATAGCGTATTAAAAAGCAGAGACATTACTTTGCCAACCAAGGTCCGTCTAGTCAAGGCTATGGTTTTTCCAGTGGTCATGTATGGATGTGAGAGTTGGACTGTGAAGAAATCTGATCGCCGAAGAATTGATGCTTTTGAACTGTGGTGTTGGAGAAGACTCTTGAGAGTCCCTTGGACTGCAAGGAGATCCAACCAGTCCATTCTAGAGGAGATCAATCCTGGGTGTTCATTGGAAGGACTAATGCTAAAGCTGAAACTCCAATACTTTGGCCACCTCATGTGAAGAGTAGACTCACTGGCAAAGAGTCTGATGCTAGGAGGGATTGGGGGTGGGAGGTGAGGGGAACGACAGAGAATGAGATGGCTGGATGGCATCACCGACTCTGTGGACATGAGTTTGAGTGAACTCCGGGAGTTTGTGATGGACAGGGAGGCCTGGCGTGCTGTGATTCATGGGGTCGCAAAGAGTCGGACACGACTGAGCGACTGAACTGAACTGAACTGAACTTTAACTTTATTATCTTTAACTTTATTATCATGTGAAATGAGTGCAATTGTGCCGTAGTTGGAGCATTCTTTGGCATTGCCTTTCTTTGGGATTGGAATGAAGACTGACTTTTCCAGTCCTGTGGCCACTGCTGAGTTTTCCAAATTTGCTGGCATATTGAGTGCAGCACTTTCACAGCATCATCTTTCAGGATTTGAAATAGCTCAACTGGAATTCCATCACCCCCACTAGTTTTGTTCATAGTGATGCTTCCTAAGGCCCACTGGACTTCACATTCCAAGATGTCTGTCTCTAGGTGAGTGATCACACCGTCAAGGCTCTCTGGGTCTTTAAGACATTTTTGTATAATTCTTCTGTGTATTCTTGCCAGTTCAGTTCAATCCAGTCACTCAGTTGTGTCCGACTCTTTGCAACCCCATAGACTGAAGCATGCCACGCCTCCCTGTCCATCACCAACTCCTGGACTTTAACCAAACTCATGTCCATCGAGTTGGTGATGCTATCCACCATCTCATCCTCTGTTGTCCCCTTCTCCTCCTGCCCTCAATCTTTCCCAGCATCAGGGTCTTTTCCAGTGAGTCAGCTCTTTGTGTCAGGTGGCCCAAGTATTGGAGCCTCAGCATCAGTCCTTCCAATGAACACCCAGGACTGATCTCCTTTAGAATGGACTGGTTGGATCTCGTTGCAGTCCAAGGGACTCTCAAGAGTCTTCTCCAACACCACACTTTTAAAGCATCAATTCTTCGGCGCTCAGCTTTCTTCACAGTCCAGCTCTCACATCCATGTTCTTGCCACCCCTTCTTTTTTTTTTTTTAGGTAATTAATTTATTTTTTATTGGAGGCAAATTATTTTACAATATTATATTGGTTGGTTTTGCCATACATTGATATGAATTTGCCCCGGGTTTACATAAGTTCCCCCTCCTGAACCGCCATCCCACCTCCCTCCTCCCTTTATCCTCCCTCTGGGTCATCCCCGCATGCCAGCCCCAAGCATCCTATAACATGCATTGACCCTGAACTAGTGATTCGTTTCACATACGATGCCACCCCTTCTTAATATCTTCTGCTTCTGGTAGCTCCTTACGACTCCCGTGCTTTATGGTGCCCATTCTCGTGTGACACGCTCCCTCGGCAGCTCTAATTTCCTGAGGAGAGCTCTAGTCTTCCCCCATTCTGTTTGATTTTAATCCCTCTATTTCTGTACACTGTTCACTTAAGAAGGCTTTCTTTTCTCTCCTTCCTATTCTCCGGAGCTCTGCTTTCAGTTGGGTATATCTTTCCTTTTCTCCCTTGCCTTTCACGTCTTTTCTCTGCTACTTGTAAAGCCTCCTCAGACAAGCACTTTGCTTTCTTGCATTTCTTTTTCTCGGGGGTGGTTTTGGTCACTGCCTCCTGTAAAACATTATGAAACTATGTCCACAGTTCTTCAGGTACTCTGTCTACCAGATCTAATCCCTTAAGTCTATTTGTTACCTCCACTGTAAGAATCTCAAGAAGAGTAGGCCCCCTGAAGCTTCCAAAAGCTCTGCTTGATCACAGATCAGGGGCTGAGGCTCACTGCCTCTCACCCGATTTATATTCTTCTCAGGCCAATCCTGGGGACCCACAGCACCGTAAGGTACTGCTAGGCTGGTAGGACTTTGTTTCTCTTCTAAGCCGATAGCGCCATAGGAAATGGAGAATTTACCATCCAGCAGTGTAGGGCTGTGTCTAAGGGACACATCCTCATCCTGGGAGACACGTGGACCAGATCAAACCCCTGCACAGTTCAGCTCCAAGCCCGGGCCACACTGGATGCTGACCCGGAAGTGCAGGCAGCAGGGTGTTGATCTCAGCTTGACCAGAGTCTACCCGGCTCCTCCTTGCCCCGGGACACAGGAGGCTGTCCCTCTCCCATTAACTCTGTGCTCAGCACACTCCCCATGGTCTCACACCTGTAGTGGGTTCAGCTGTGGCCCCAAAAGCTATGTCACACTATCTGGAGTACGATCTTATTTGGAACCACGGTCTTTGCAGATGCCATTCAGGGAGGGGTCTTGTACTAAGATCATCCTGGATTTGAAGGGGACTTAAATCCAAGCACCTGTGTCTTTATAGGACACAGGAGAGGAGACAGACGATGAGAGAACAGACGTCCAAGTCTGTGGTCCTTTGAGGCAGCAGCCCTCGGAAACACACACCTGAGTCCTCTGTGTCTCTTTTTGCCCGTGACATCTGCCTCCCTGGGAGACCGACTGTGCCCCTGAGGAGCATCCATCCACTCAGTCTGGATCTGTGGGCCCTGGCCCTGAGATTGGCACACAGTAGGTGCTCATCAAGAGTTTGTCAAACTACACTGAAGTCTGGGCACTTGGTCACAGGAAGCATCCTTGGACATTGCTCAGCAGGACCAGAGAGGACCGCTCTTGGTTTCTCACAAGAGGAGGAAGGGCTCAGGAAGCAGGAGTCAACGGCAGACGGAGGGACAGAGGTATGATGGAGCTCTCAGTAGACTTTGAGAAGCAGGCGTGCGATCCAGAGCAGGGGGCTCGGCGAGGAGGGGCGTGCGAATCAGCAAGACTGCAGCACGTCCTTCTGACACAAAGGTACAGACCAGGGGCTATGGTGCAGCCGGCGTCGGCAGTGGTCACTCACCGAGGGCGGGGCACGGCGGCCCGCAGGAGAGCAGGTGCGTTGTTGTCTCCAAGTCTGTCTTGCCTGGGAGAGAAGCCACCTCATGGCATCACTTCTAAACTGCTTCCTGCCGTCTCGGTGATCTGGGCGGCCAGGTAGCAGCCATCGGGGGCTGCTCTGCAGCCAGGGGCGCGGGAGGGGTGTGGACCACCCTTCCCTCTTTCTGTGCTGAAGACAGGGGGCTGCCCTGGACCCTCGGATGGGGCCAACCAGGACATCTGTGAAAATTCCTGAGGACAATGACCCCTCCACAGGCTTGGCACCACAGGACAGGGTGGGCCTCCTGCCAAGTCTCTAGGAACACTGGCTGAGCGCCTACTGTGTGCAGGCACCCAGAGGTGCTTTACACGTGTGCCCTGCGGTCCCCGGGGCCTCGCCTGTGCGGCCATGACACTGAGACACATGGAAGATAAACTGAGCCCCCGCCAGCGTGGGAAACCCACCACTCAGTGGTGCCGAGACCCTACGTCTCCCTTGTGGGGCTCAGCCTGGCCCCGTGTTCCTGCAGCCCCAGCCTGGCCTCCCCCCAACTCCCCCTTCCCACTGGAAGCTTATCGGCCACTGTCCTACGAGGGCGGACCCTTTCCCACTGTCCAAGGTAGATGTCCAGGGGCAGTCCTGCCTGCGCCACCTGGTTCCAGGGCCCTTGCAGCGGCCCGGGCTGACCTCCCCTCCGGGGGGAGCCCCAGGGGCCTCGCTCTTCCCAGCCAGACCTCCATAGTAGCCCAGCCCTCTTGCTTGATGGCAATCACTGCTGTTCGGTCCTCCAGAGACCCCGGGCCGGCAGCCCCTTCTGCTTCTCCTGATGGCGATGTCACTTTGGCCCTGACACAAGGTCATGGGCGGGGGTGCTTCACAGCCACCTGGGGACCTGCTCTCCGTGGTCTGAGTCCCTGCTGGGACACCTCAACCTGGCGTCTGCTCGCCCAGGGGCCCCTCTGGGCTCCAGGGGGCTCTGTTGGAAAGCCGGAGACTCCTGTTCCGAGCGGGGGCCACCGGCAAACACAGACACAGGGATCAGGAAAGAGGGGGGCAGGGGAAGCTGCCTGGAGGCCTCGCCCTGGGGGCCTTCCCTGGCATCGCCCCGCCCTGCCTCCGCAGACTTGTGGCTATGTGTTTCTTTCCTTATTTATTCAGGGCTTGTCTCCTCCATAAACCCAGCAAGAACCACATTAGTATTAGTTAATATTTATTTAGAGCTCCGTGCCAGACTCGGGCGAAGGGGCTGACGGGGATTAGCTCATTTCTTTCTCGCAGCAAATCTCTAGGAAGTCCTATTTTTTTCTCTGTAATGAAGACGAGACACACGGAGCTTGCCGAGCCTGGGGCTGGCCACCTGCCGGCGTGCGGACGCTCCAGGACTTGACTGGGAGGGGGTTGGGGCTGGCTGTGTTGGGGGGCCCCTGACGCAGAGGCCAGGGCTCTGGGTGGCTCACCACTGTGCATCCCATCTGTCAGCAGAGCCACGAGTGACTGAGAGCTGATGTCACTGTAACGGGGACATGGTGCTGTGTGACCTTCCCCTCCCCCGCTTCCGGATCACTCCAGCAGGGCCGCGTGCAACTCCGCCTCCTGTGTGACCAGAGAGACTCAGAGACGGGGACTCAGAGTACCTTCCCATCTCCTTGGAAAACCAGAGGGCACCCTTGCAGTCCGAGGCAATCTGATCATCACATGTTTCTATCCCTGGGGGACTTCCTGGAGGACCTGGTTCCTATGGTGGACCTTGCAAAGGACTCACTGCTGAGTGCCAGCCCCCAGACGCCCCAGAAGCGGCCCAAGGACCCAGGACAGTGTCTGGGGCTGGACTCCCGCTCGGTCACTCCTTCAGGCACCTGGGACAGGTCATCCATCTGCTCCTCGATGTACCAGAGCCCCCTAGGTCCTCCCGCTCTGGCTGGGTCTCCCGGAGCCACACGGGAGCCCAGCTCATCTAGAGATGGGCACAGCCTCTGGGAAGACCAAGATGCAGGCAGCACACTCAAGACATTTCCAGCCACAAACGCTGGTGAGAAGAGTATTTCCAGGATTAAAGGCTGCAGAAGCCTAGCTTATCCAGTGCATTCACCCTTTGGAGAGTCCAGGATTCGACGGAACCAAGAGCCAGCTTTACCCCACACTCTTGGCATGCTGAAAGCTGCACTGGTCCGAGGGGCTCTGCCAGCGGGCGCTGCTAGTTTACTGGTCTGTTCCCGCCACGTCCTGAGTTTCTCCTTCGGCTCCTGCGTGTCTTCACAGCACACCCCACCTCAGAACACCTTCTTCTGGCTTGTCTGGGATTCAGATATCGCGGAACCAAATTGCATGCAAAACTGGATTAACCGCCCAGAGGAAGGGACCAAGACCCCTTTTCTTGGAGCGGTGAGAACTCAGGACCCCTACCCAGCTGCTCAGAAGAAACCCTTTCATCTCCCAAGCTGTGCCATTACCTGCCCTATACCTTGGGAAAAAGAAAACCTCTGTCAGCTGACAGGGCTCCTGCTGCAGGTGGGATTTTCCCAGCATGCACTGGTGGAGGGAAGCCGTTCCCAGGATTTACACAGCCCTTCCCCCACGGAGCTCCAAGGCACACACATTCCATCATTTTAGCCTTTTATATACTCACTATAGTGGTTTGGGAAACATTTCAAAATTAGACAGGCATTAGCTTAGCTTATAAAATTAAAAATAAACTGTAAACGGCTTTAATGATGTTGTATTAAATGCCAGACCTCATAATACCTCACGTTTCTTTAATACTTTATGGCTTTCAGCGCACTTTTAAATAACTCCTGATCTGTGAAGGTTTTCACAAGAGGCTGGCCTCACTGCCTGGGGCTGGCAGCTCGAGGCCCGGCTGGCCTGGTGTAGGCTACCTCCTCACCCTGGCAAAGGGCCTCCTGGGGTTCTTTGGGGCAGACGCCCAAGGCTGACTGGAATTCCAGAGCTGCCGGCGGGTCCATCAGAGAAGACAGCTGAGAAAAGTGCGTCAGAACTAGAATGGAACCACCTCACGCCGTCAGAACGGTCACCACCAAAACGTCTACAAACAGTCAACGCCAGAGAGGGTGTGAGAAAAGGCAGCCCTCCTCCACTGTTGGCGGGATTGTAAATTGGTGCAGCCACTGTGGAGAACAGGGTAGGGGTTCCTCAAAAAACTAAAAATAGAGCTACCATATGATCAAGCTCTCCCGCGTCTCGGCACATATCCAGATAAGACTCTAACTCGTAAAGATACATGCATCCCTATGTTCATAGCAGCAATATTCACAACAGCCAAGACATGGAAGCAATCTAAGCAATCTAAGCATCAGCAGAGGAATGCATAAAGAAGATATGATATATATATATATATATGCATATATACATATGATATATATATATATATACACACAACAGAATATTACTCAGCCATAAAAAAGATAGAAATAATGCCATTTGCAGTAACATGGATGGACCTAGAGATTATCATACTAGGTAAAGTAAGTCAGACAGAGGAAAGCAAATTCTGTATGATTTGCTTGTATGATGTCACTCACATGTGGAATCTAAAAAAAAAAGATACAAATGAACCTACTTACAAAACAGACATAGACTCACAGGCACAGAAACAAACATCATTCAGTTCAGTTCAGTCGCTCAGTTGTGTCCGACTCTCCGAGACCCCATGAGTCACAGCACGCCAGGCCTCCCTGTCCATCACCAACTCCCGGAGTTCACTCAAACTCATGTCCACCGAGTCAGTGATGCCATCCAGCCATCTCATTCTCTGTCGTCCCCGTCTCCTCCCACCCCCAACCTTTCCCAGCATCAGAGTCTTTTCCAGTGAGTCAACTCGTCGCTTGAGGTGGCCAAAGTATTGCAGTTTCAGCTTTAGCATCAGTCCTTCCAATGAACACCCAGGACTGATCTCCTTGAGAATGGACTGCTTGGATCTCCTTGCAGTACAAGGGATTCTCAAGAGTCTTCTCCAGCACCACAGTTCAAAAGCATCAATTCTTCGGCGATAAGCTTTCTTTACAGTCCAACTCTCACATCCATACATGACCATGGGAAAAACCATAGCCTTGACTAGACGGACCTTGGTTAGCAAAGTAATGTCTTTGCTTTTTAATATGCTATCTAGGTTGGTCATAACTTTCCTTCCAAGGAGTAAGCGTCTTTTAATTTCATGGCTGCAATCAGCATCTGCAGTGATTTTGGAGTCCAAAAAAATAAAGTCTGACACTGTTTCCACTGTTTTTCCATCTATTTCCCATGAAGTGATGGGACCAGATGCCATGATCTTTGTTTTCTGAATGTTGAGCTTCAAGCCAACCTTTTCACTCTCCTCTTTCACTTTCATCAAGAGGCTTTTGAGGTCCTCTTCACTTTCTGCCAGAAGAGTGGTGTCATCTGCATATCTGAGGTTATTGATATTTCTGCCGGCAATCTTGATTCCAGCTTGTGCTTCTTCCAGCCCAGCGTTCCTCATGATGTTCTCTGCATATAAGTTAAATAAGCAGGGTGACAATATACAGCCTTGACGCACTCATGGTTACCAAAGGCAAAAGAGGAGGAGGGAAAACCAGACGTCTGTGATGAGCAGATGCACACTTTTGTGTGCAAAACAGACAGATTACAAGGGCCCTCTGTAAAGCACGGGATCTATGTTCAGCCTCTCAGGACAACCTATCACGGAAAGCAGCATGTACTTTATATGCATACGTGTGACTGGGTGACCGCCAGCACCAGGCAGTGAGGCCAGCCTATTGTGTTGACAGTTTTACAAGTGCAACTGAATCACTCTGCTGGATGTCTGAAACTAACCAACGGCTTTAAAGCAACTGCCCTTCAATAAGGGCTTCTCAGGTGGCACCATGGTGTTATTTTTATTTTTTGTAAAGTGATTTTCCGTTTTCTGTTGGAGGTTTGGGGTGATCCTGTGTCCGCACCGTGTACAGTAGTCGTTGCGCTCTGCTCATCACACGCAGCTCAGTAGGCTGTGTGCCAAGGGTTCCCCTCTGGGACGAGTTGCCGTAACGATGCTAATAAAACATCTGTTTGTCTGGGAAAAAAAAAAAAAGACTCTGGTCATGGTAAAGACTCTGCCTGCGATGCAGGAGACACAAGAGATGCAGATTCAATCCCTGGGTCGGGAAGATCCCCTGGAGAAGGAAATGGCAACCCACTCCAGTATTCTTGCTTGGAGAATTCCATTGACAGAGGAGCCTGTGGGCTACAGTCCACGGGTTTGCAAAGAGTAGGGCATGACTGAATACGCATGAGCATATGATGTTGGAGAAGACTCTTGAGAGTCCCTTGGACTGCAAGGAGACCCAACCAGTCCATTCTGGGGGAGATCAGTCCTGGGTGTTCATTGGAAGGACTGATGCTAAAGCTGAAACTCCAATACTTTGGCCACCTCATGCGACGAGTTGACTCACTGGAAAAGACCTGGATGCTGGGAGGGATTCGGGGCAGGAGGAGAAGGGGACAACAGAGGATGAGATGGTTGGATGGCATCACCAACTCGATGGAGGTGGGTTTGAGTGAACTCCGGGAGTTGGTGATGGACAGGGAGGCCTGGCGTGCTGTGATTCATGGGGTCGCAAAGAGTCAGACATGACTGAGCGGCTGAACTGAACTGAACTGAACTGATACTCCAATAAAAGTTACAAAAGGTCTACCAAGGAGACACCACCCCCTGAGTTCCAGCGCAGAGAAGGTGGACCGTCAACCTGCCCACAGGTGACTTCCACCTGGAAGAGCTTCGATAGCGAGGGCAAGAACATTCCCTGATCCAGGGAGTCCCCTCTGGTCCCCCATGCCCTGTGTGGAGTTCCTGTCTGACCTCAGGGGCCCTGTGCTCACCCAGGATCCTGCTGTACCTGGGTGTTGGCGGGAACCTCGTTATGCTGACTCTCAGCAGGCGGTGGCAGGAAGGTGCACACGCCCCGCTGTTTATGAGGATGCTGAGGGCCTGGGAAGGGTGACAGGGCCCAGCCAGAGGGCACAGGTGGGCTGACCTGATCGGCTGTCCCCCCGCCCAGAGCTGCACAGTGTGACTTCAGTGCTGTCCTGCAGAAACTCAGGAGTAACCACGCTCATTTTTGCAACCAATCGTCAGTCGAGCCTTGTCCCAAATGGCCCGTGCCTCTGCTCCCTCCCACTTCCTTCCCTGGGGACCGTCAGCCCTGCTCCTCACCTTGTCTCCCTGACTCACCACCTTGACCCTGCCTGGGGCAGAAGCCCTGGCACTTGAGCCGTCTAAGCTGAGCGTCTGCTGGGCTCAGGCACATTTTGTGCCATCTGTGCAGTGGGCACAGCCATCTATTTCATCAGGAGTTGTGTGTCATCTCCCATCAGCTTATTTCTTTGCTTTACTGACATACCTTCTTCCTCTAGACCTTTTGATCTTCAAATCAAATTTCAGGTTAATTTCCAAGTACCTAGTCCTATAATTTTTGGACTGTGCAAGTTATAAAAACAATCTTCATAATTGTGATGAGGAATATTTTCCCAATTATACTCCTGGAGCTAGAGATTACAATTTTAGAAATATCTTTAGTCATTTTCGTATAACAGCATACTATAATGTAATAGATTTTTTAGTATAACAATAAAATGGACTAATATGGCTTGTTTATTTGGGGAATAAATGATTCTGAATAAGGTTTCAAAATACCTGTGTAATGATCAAGTTAAGTCTTTCACTGACTCTTGTTGGGCAGTCTCAGCAGATGCTGGCTGTTTCAGAGTCTTTTCCATCACGCTTTCCTGCGGCTGTTCAGCCACCAAGTCATGTCTGATCCTTCGAGACCCCACGGACTGCGGCACACCAGGCTTCCCGGTCCCTCGCCATCTGCCAGAATTTGCCCAAGTGTGTCCATTGAGCCGGTGATGCTGTCCAACCATCTCATCCCCTCTGCCACCCTCTTCTACTTCTGACCTCAGTCTTTCCCAGCATCAGGGTCTTTTCCAATGAGTTGGCTGTTCACAGCAGTTCAGTTCAGTTCAGTTCAGTCGCTCAGTCGTGTCCAACTCTCTGCGACCCCATGAATCATAGCACGCCAGGCCTCCCTGTCCATCACCAACTCCCGGAGTTCACTCAAACCCATGTCCATCGAGTCGGTGATGCCATCCAGCCATCTCATTCTCTGTCGTCCCCATCTCTTCCCGCCCCCAATCCCTCCCAGCATCAGAGTCTTTCCCAGTGAGTCAACTCGTCACATGAGTTGGCCAAAGTATTGGAGCTTCAGCTTTAGCATCAGTCCTTCCAATGAACACCCAGGACTGATATCCTCTAGAGTGGACTGGTTGGATCTCCTTGCAGTCCAAGGGACTCTCAAGAGTCTTCTCCAGCACCACAGTTCAAAAGCATCAATTCTTCGGCGATCAGCTTTCTTTATAGTCCAACTCTCACATCCATACATGACCACGGGAAAAACCATAGCCTTGACTAGATGGACCTTTGCTGGCAAAGTAATGTCTCTGCTTTTTAATATGCTATCTAGGTTGGTCATAACTTTCTTTCCAAGGAGTAAGCGTCTTTTAATTTCATGGCTGCAATCAGCATCCGCAATGATTTTGGAGCCCAAAAAAATAAAGTCTGACACTGTTTCCACTGTTTTTCCATCTATTTCCCATGAAGTGATGGGACCAGATGCCATGATCTTAGTTTTCTGAATGTTGAGCTTCAAGCCAACCTTTTCACTCTCCTCTTTCACTTTCATCAAGAGGCTTTTGAGTTCCTCTTCACTTTCTGCCATAAGGATGCTGTCATCTGCATATCTGAGGTTATTGATATTTCTCCCAGCAATCTTGATTCCAGCTTGTGCTTCTTGCAGCCCAGCGTTCCTCATGATGTACTCTGCATAGAAGTTAAATAAGCAGGGTGACAATATACAGCCTTGACGTACTCCTTTTCCTATTTGGAACCAGTCTGTTGTTCCATGTCCAGTTCTAACTGTTGCTTCCTGACCTGCATACAGGTTTCTCAAGAGTCAGGTCAAGTGGTCTGGTATTCTCATCTCTTTCAGAATTTTCCACAGTTTATTGTGATCCACACAGTCAAAGGCTTTGGCATAGTCAATAAAGCAGAAATAGATGCTTTTCTGGAACTCTCTTGCTTTTTCCACGATCCAGCAGATGTTGGCAATTTGATTTCTGGTTCCTCTGCCTTTTCTAAAACCAGCTTGAACATCTGGAAGTTCACGGTTCACATATTGCTGAAGCCTGGCTTAGAGAATTTTGAGCACGACTTTACTAGCGTGAGAGATGAGTGCAATTGTGTGGTAGTTTGAGCATTCTTTGGCATTGCCTTTCTTTGGGATTGGCATGAAGACTGACCTTTTCCAGTCCTGTGGCCACCGCTGAGTTTTCCAAATTTGCTGGCATATTGAGTGCAGCATTTTCACAGCATCATCTTTCAGGATTTGAAATAGCTCAACTGGAATTCCATCACCTCCACTAGCTGTGTTCGTGGTGATGCTTCCTAAGGCCAACTTGACTTCACATTCCAGGATGTCTGGCTCTAGGTGAGTGATCACACCTTCGTGATTATCTGGGTCTTGAAGATCTTTTTTGTACAGTTCTTCTGTGTATTCTTGCCACCTCTTCTTAATATCTTCTGCTTCTGTTAGGTCCATACCATTTCTGTCCTTTATCGAGCCCATCTTTTCATGAAAAGTTCCCTTGATATCTCTAATTTTCTTGAAGAGATCTCTAGTCTTTCCTATTCTGTTGTCTTCCTCTATTTCTTTGCATCGATAGCTGAGGAAGGCTTTCTTATCTCTCCTTGCTCTTCTTTGGATATCTGCATTCAGATGCTTATATTTTTCCTTTTCTCCTTTGCTTTTCGCTTCTCTTCTTTTTACAGTTATTTGTAAGGCCTCTCCAGACAGTCATTTTGCTTTTTTGCATTTCTTTTCCATGGGTATGGTCTTGATCCCTGTCTCCTACACAATGTTACAAACCTCCGTCCATAGTTCATCAGGCACTCTATCTATCAGATCTAGTCCCTTCAATCTATTTCTCACTTCCACTGTATCATCATAAGGGATTTGATTATACACATCAGGTGGCCCAAGTATCGGAGCTTCAGCTTCAGCATTGAATATTCAGGGCTGATTTCCTTTAGGATTCACTGGTTTGATCTCCTTTCAGCCAAAATGACCCTCAAGAGTCATTTCCAGCACCACCATTAGTGAAAGTCACTCAGTCGTGTCCGACTCTTTGTGACCCCATGGATTATACAGTCCATGGAATTCTCCAGGCCAGAATACTGAAGTGGGTAGCCTTTCCCTTCTCCAGGGGACCTTCCCAACCCAGGGATCGAACCCAGGCCTCCTGAATTGTAGGTGGATTCTTTTCCAGCTGAGCCACAAGGGAAACCCACCATTAGACAGCATCAGTCTTCAGCACTCAGCCTTCTTTATGGTCCAACTCTAAACATCTGTACATGACTACTGGGAAAACCATATTTTTGACTACACAGACCCTAGCCTCTGGCAACCTCAATTCTGCTCTCATTTCCTATGAGTTCAACGCTTTCGGGTTCCACTTGTAAGTAAGATCATGCAACATTTGTCTTTCTCTGGCTTATTTAACTTACTGTTATGTCCTGCAGGTTCAAGGTTTGTCCATGTTCATCACTTACTCTGGAATTGCAAGAAGCTTCACGAACATTGTCCATGTTTCCTGCCTCAATACTCACATAAGTCATTTCTCCAAGAAGCCCTTGTTCCTTTCATGGAGAACAGCATTTAGAAAACAAGCTCTGCATGCTAGGGACCTTGGTTTCTACTGAGGCGCTGTTCCTTCTGATAGCTCAAGGAAATAGATGTGTGTATACTAATCCATGTGTATACACACACTTATACATAATTCTGCATGTAACAATTTGTATCTGTTAAGCTAAACAAAATTTCATCCTGGTCATTCCAACCCTACCTAGTACATTTCCACGTGGATAATTCCAACCTCCATGAAAAATGTGTGTCTCCTCCATCACCATGTAATACAGAATAGTTTCATTGTCCTAAAAGAATACTCAGGACTTCACCTGTTCAACCCTCACCTTTGCTCCCTGACACACGGCAAACACTGATATACTGCCCCTCTCTGTGGTTTTACCGTTACCAAAATATCACACAATTGGACTCATACTATATGGAGCCTTTTCAGACTGACTTCCTTCATTTAGAAATATACATTTACAGTTTATCCACATCTGTTTGCAACTGGGTAGATAATTTATCTTCATTGCTGAATAATAGTTTTAATTAAATAGATCAGTCACATTTTGTTTGCCTAATCATCTATTGAAGACTATCTTCTTTGATTCCAGTTTGGGGTAATAAAGCTTCTATAAACTTTTGCATGAATGCTTTCTTCACAGACATAGATTTTCATATCAGTTGAGAAAACACCTACAAGTACATTTACATTTACTGGATCATCTGATAATACAATGCTGTTTAACTTTGTTTTAACATCTGAACTGTCTTCCAAAGTGGCCATACCAATTTATGCTGACCAATAATTAATTTTACCTGTGATAGATCAAACCAGCCAATCCTAAAAGAAATTCAGTCCTGAATATTCATTGGAAGGACTGATGCTGAAGCTACAATATTTTGGCTACCTGATGCAAAGAGCTGACTCATTGGAAAAGACCCTGATGCTGGGAAAGACCGGGGGCAGGAGGAGAAGGGGATGGCAGAGGATGAGATGGTTGGATGGCATCACCGACTCAATGGACATGAGTTTGAGCAACATCTGGGAGTTGGTGTTGGACAGGGAAGCCTGGTGTGCCCCAGTGCATGGGGTTGCAAAAAGGACATGACCGAGTGACTGAACTGAACTGATTCATAATTTTGTTATCTATTTCTTGGTTACATAGAGATATATCAATTTTATTGATCTTTTTTCCAAAGAACTGACTAATTTTGTTATTTTTTCTATTGTTTTCCTGATCTTAATTTCATTGATTTCTGCTCTATTTTTTATGATTTATTTCTGTTTTAAGATTAAATTGCCTTTTCTCTCTCTAGTTTCTTAATGTAAGATGATAGATTGATTTTAGATCTTTCGTATAGTCTAAGATAGGCATTTAATACTATTTTTGAGATTTTGATGAGTTGTATCTTGTTTTTATTTAGTTTAGTTTCTCAAAAATATTTTAAGATTTCTTCCTTTGCCCTTCAGTCAGTCTTTGCCCTTAGATGTGTATTATTTAATCTCTGGATATTCCAGTGTCTTCCACCTATCTTTCTATCAGTAATTTCTAGTTTAATTCCAAATCTGAGAACAGATTTTGTATGATTCCAAATATTTCAAATTGTTAAGATGTTCCTGTGCTTCTGAATATGATCTATGGTGGTGAGTGTTGAACGTGGACTTGGGAAGAATGTGTGTTTTATTGCTGTTTCATGAAGTATTCTATAAATGTCAATTAGATCCAGGTGACTGATGGTCCCTTTCAGGTCAACCATACCTTTAACGATTTTCTGCCTTCTTGATCTATCCAGTACTGACAGAGGGGTGTTGAAGTCTTCCCGTGTAATAGAGGATTTGTCCATTTCTTCTTTTAACTTTCTACCTGATGAATTCTGACACTCTGGTACATATACTTAGGAGTGTTATGTCTTCTTGAAGATTTGACTGCTTTATCATTATATCCCTGATAATTTCCCTCATATTTCCAGAAGTCAGCTGCCTGAAATAAATTCAGCTATACTATATTTATTCTGAGTTCTTTGAACCTAACAGACTCATTATATGTAAAAGGGGTGTCTTGTTGAAAACACATACTTGGGTCTTTTAAAAAAAAATCTACTCTAACAATCTATATATTTTAATTTCTATATTAGACCATTCATATGTAAACATTTTAATGGTTTAAAGACCACATTATTCCATTGAAAATATAGTAATATCTATTCTGTTTGTAAAAGTTTTCCATTGATCGCACCTATTCTTCGTTACTTTTTTAGTCTTCTCTTCTCTGACTTCAATAGAGCATCTTATAGGATTATATTCCCTTACTCTGTATATTACACTTATTTTTAAAAATTAGTGGATCACTTAGAGTCTTCAATAGGCATTTTAAACTATTTTCTCTTTGAAACAATACTATGTGGTCACACGTGTCAGGCAGTTACCTCATACTTGCATTTTCTCAGTTCTTCCTGTTCCTTTCTGTCATTCACGTTCTCCGCACAGTAACCACCCAGCAAATGGTTTATATATATATACAGTATATATGGCTTACACGTATAAGCTCTCCATATACCACATAAGCATATGCGCAGATCATATAAGCTGTACATACACATCACATAGCATGTGCATATGTAAGCTGTATACACACGGGTCACACGTCTGCACTTTCCTCTCCCATGCCTCTCTCTCCGTTTAGCCTTCCAGTTGCACGCGTGTTACGCCTCCAAGCTGTCCCACGTCCGTGGCTGCTCCGGAAGTGGCCGCGGTGCCCACCTCTGGCTTTCCCAGCCCGGATGCCTGGGAGCCCTTTTCTCTTCAGCCGCTGCCTTGACCCTGAGTGGCGCCCGGCTCGGCACCCTGGGGAGCTGCTGCGGCCTTCCTGCAGACACCCGGCAGGGTCGTCCCTGCCTCTCCCCAGGACCTTGCCTTGTCCTGCTGCCCCCTGTCCTCCGCCGTCTTGGCTACAGACTGAGTGCGGTTTGAGGCGGAAGGGAGGCTTGGCCAGGAGTCAGGCAGATCTTGCCTTCCTGTGTGAGCTGGAGATGCTGCTAGAGCTGTCTGAGCCCTGAGCTCCTGGGCTCGAAGTCAAAGATGACATCCGGGCTCTGCAAGGCTGTCCCGAGCACCGGCTGCGTGCAGGCAGGGTGTGCGGTCAGTGCAGGCTTCAGGGAGCGCGGCTCACGCAAGCTGCCTCTCCTGCCTCTGGCTCGGTACCCAGCTCATCACCAAAGTGTCTCTCCTGCCCCCTCTCCTCCTGTGGACTGGAACCGTCCCAGCAGTGACTGCACGTTAAGTTCTCTGCATGCTGAGTATGAATTCCAAGTGGCAGAAGGCTCTCCTTCCCTTCTTCTCAGGTCCCCTCACTTGGACATAAGACCTAGTCCACAGTCAAACCTCTCCCTGAGTTCAGCCAAGAGTGTACAGTTTGCATCTGATGAAATAGTTACAAACCTCTTCTGTCTCAATTACGAATGCCCTCCTCAAATTTCCCTTTTTACTTTATGTCCATGATTGCTTTCTCCCTTTGGTTTTTATGCAAGTAAATTTCAGAGCTTTCTTACAAGCACATCAGGTGAGAGTCACAAGACAGAGGTCAAAGAGGATCCATGGGGAGAAAATATACAGTCAAATAAGTTTGGAAAATGATAAGTAAAGTGAAACAATTCTTTCCAATTGCTGCAAGTCTCAGAACCCTTATTTTCATGACTGAGTCCTGTGGATCAAATTGCCCAAACACAAAGCTTTCTCCTCCCCTCTGCGCTCTCTCAAACACTTTTCTTTTTCCCATAAGGTCATCTTGTGGGAATAATGTCCCCTGGGGAATCCTCTTTGATGGCTCCAGCTGTAATTCCAGCGGGGAGACCTTGGCAAGAGCTACATTTCCCTCATGGTATTATACCTACGGGCTTCCCTGGCGGTTCGGTGGTAAAGCATCTGACTGCAATGCAATCTCTGGGTCAGGAAGGTCTCCTGGAGGAGAAAATGGCAACCACTCCAGTATCCTTGCCTGGACAATTCCATGGACAGAGGACCTGGCGGGTTATAGTCTATCAGGTTCAAAGAGTCAGACGTGACTTTCATTTTACCTATAGCATTTCTCAGCCAGGGTTTCCATGGCTCTGCAGCCCACAGACTCAAGACTGGTGTCTGATACCTGCTCATTCCAACCAAGCCCAGGATTATCTATCTAACAAGCCCCGCTGTCCATCTCCAGTCTGATGGAAACGGCAGAGATGGATGGCTGGTCAGGGAGCGGGTGATGGTGGCTGACCCGGTGGAGGGCTCCCTCTGCTGGAGGTGCTAGGAGGGGAATCAGGGGAAGGCAGGATCCTCTGACGATATTTTTAAATCTATTATGACTTCATTAAGACTTGGTTTGCTTTCTTTAGAGTAAAATTCATGGGCACAAAGTCTACTAACCGTACACACTTGTCAGCATGTCTCCAACTCATCTTTGTTTTGCCAAGTGCCTTGGAAAGTATGTGTTACAGTATCAGCGTTTAGCAAATGTTGTTAAATGAGAGAATAGGAATTATGTCCTGGAATCTTAAGAGATGCCATCTCGGGGATGCTGGTGAGCAGACAGCACAGTTAAAACCAGATGCCAAGGAGATTTTCAAATGTTTCTGGGGATGACATTCCCGTCATTTATTTGGTAGAAATTGCTCTCTGCTCCATCTTGAAGCCAGCACTTTTCTGGCACTGGAAACAATCTAAATAGTATTTAATTCCAGTGAAGTTTTCTCACTTCCTGCTCATGATCCTCCTTGACTTTGGGCCAATCTAGATTGGCCCAATTTGCTGCAAGTCTGCCTCATCTCGGATTAACATTGCTGGGCAATCAGGCTTCTGCTTGCTCTCGTGAGCCACACTGCATATATAATAAGTTGCTTCAGTCATGTGCAACTCTTTGCAACCCTGTAGACTATAGCCTGACAGGCTTTTCTGTCCTTGGGATTTCCCAGGCAAGAGCGTTGGAGTGGGTAGCCACGCCCTTCTCCAGGGGACCTTCCCGACGCAGGGATCGAGCCCACATCTCTTATGTCTCCTGCATCGGCAGGCGGGTTCTTGACCACCGAGCCCCCTGGGAGCCGTAAGCCACGCTGAGGACACGGGACTGCTGACCTCAATGCCGCGTCCCGTGATGCCCGGCAAGGCGGCAGGCCATACTTCTCCCGTTGTTTTTCTTCACCTACTTCTATTTCCAGGGGTGGAAGCAGAGGTGCTACCTAGAAATCTGTAGCGTCTGTCCAGTTGGGAGAGGACTGCAGTGACTTAGAGCAGCGGATGTCTAAGTCATGGAAAGCAGGGAGCTGACTTCAGATACTTCTGGAAGAAAGGGCACCAGGATCTGCTGATACTGGATGTGGTGATGAGGGAACGTGAGGAATACAGGATTTACGTGTTTGGGCAGGAGCACCTGGACGGCCATGTCACTTATAGAGGTGGGGGGACTACAGAGGCACTGGGGTCCTATGGGGGGAAGGGAAGAATTCAGTTGTGGACATAGCAGATCTGAGATCACATTGGACACAAGAAAAGGCAGTTAGATTCACTAATCCTGAGCCTGCTGGCCAAGGATAGAATTTAGGGAGTCATAGTGGGTAGATGGGAGATGGTGGAGGGGTTCACAGTCAGGGGACTGAACGGGGTCCTCTAGGACGAGGCTCAGGGCTGGTCCTATGGCTCTCCAGGGCTCAGAGCCCCAGCTGAGAGGGAGCCGTCACTAGGAGAGACACTGCCGGGAGCAGCTGGTGTTTCAGAAGCCAAGACAGTGGAGGAATCAGCCCAAAAGATTCCTGTGTCAAACAGGGAAGTCACTAGTGACTATGAGACAGAAGTGTGGCGGGCGGGAGCCAGAGGAAGGTTAGGTGAGCAGATCACATGAGGGATTCCCCGGCGGTCCGGCGGCAGAGACACTGCACTCCCAATGCAGGGGCGCTCTGACCCTTGGTCAAGGAACTAACTACATCTCACACGCTGCGACGAAGATCAGAGGTCCCGAGGGCCTCAACTAAGATTCGGCATAGCCAGATATATATGTATTTACATATGCGTGCATGTTAGGTCGTTTCGGTCATGTCCAACTCTGTGCCACTCTATGGACTGTATCCCACTAGGCTCCTCTGTCCAGGGACTCTCCAGGCAAGAATGCTGGAGTGGGTTGCCATTTCCTTCTCCAGGGATATCCGTGTACATCTACGTGTGTGTGTGTGTGACATTATTTGCATGTATAAGAGAAGAGGGCCTGAGGTAGAGAAGTGACGCTGGGGATACGGATGACGCCAAGTGCGTCCTGCTGGGAAGAAAAGATGAACAATGAGATAGCAGCTCGACAGATATACGAAGCCAAGAGAACCTGCATTTATTTTTTTATTTTTGTAAGATGGTGGCTCAGATGGGACAGAATTTGTCTGTATTGCAAGAAACCTGGGTTCAGTCCCTGACTCAGGAACACCCCCTGGAGATGGGAATGACAAGCCACTCCAGCATTCTTGCCTGGGAGACCCCACGGGCAGAGGAGCTGGTCTCTGTGGTCGCAAAGAGGCAGACCCAAGTGAGCAACTAACATTTTAACACACCTAGCAGCGCCCACGAGCAGGGGAGACGTCAAAGATTTTGAAGGCCCGAGGCACTGTACAGATGCACAAGCGTGTCCTGAGACGGCGTGGGAGGCAGCGGCAGAAGTGTGTCTGACAGGTGTGGGGAGGCTCCTTGGGATGTAAGGGGGGTGGGCAGGTGGGCATGTGGGCGGGGTCTGGCAGATTTGGGGAAACAGGGGGAGACAGCGCCCATCTTCTCAGTGAGCCGTGAGACGGTGCTGGACTGGAGAGCTGGGGGAGGCGCAGGACAGTTCACTCGCCCAGAGGAGAGACGAACGCTTTACAAAGCGTGTCAGGAGCCCTGGGCAATTCTGTCAACCAGTGTGATGGAGAATTTAAGAATCAAAGTCCTGCACCACATTGAGGGCAGCGCTGCCATGACCTTCGGCATCCCGGGTGAGGTGCGGAGTGGGTGGAGAATGGGGGCAGGGTGTCAGAGGACGTGAGCGACAAGGCAGCGGAAATTCAGAAGAGGATGTAGAGGGATGGACCGAATCTGCGCCGGGCTGAAGCCGAGACTCAAGGATGCAGGGGACTTCCAATGCTGGTTGGTGGTGAGATTAACTCAGCGTCACAATGACGTGAGCTTCAGCTGGACAGTGGGGACTGGGGAACAGGGGCAGCAGGAGAAGGATGCTGAGAGAGAGGTGGTGACTGCCTCTTGCAGGTCTAGAGTCAAGGCTGCCTGGGCTCTGAGGCGGGAGAGGATGGGGTGACGGAAGAGAGTCCCAGGAATGAGGAGACCGAGTCCCTGAGAGAGCGGAGATGCTCCTTGGGCACGCTGACGTCGCGGAGGGTGCTGGACATGGGACCACGGAGGAAAGGCAGGGCCCAGCCTCGGTAACAAACGCTGAGGGGGATCTGGGCCGCAGGTGATGTCTACACAGGCTGGACAGCTGGCAGGACGACACACAGTTCAGAGAAGCCAGGATTTTGCTCGAGGAAGAAGATAAAAATGAGTTTGTACACAAATGTGAAAGCAGATGTGCCCAAATCCCAGGGCTGAGGTCCAGGTGTGTGGGTGGAGTGGTCTCAAAGTGACAGAGAGACAGGGATGGTGGTTCTTTCAAGGAACAGCTGGGGCTCAAGCCAGAAGAATGAGGATACCCAAGGAATAGAGTTATTTTGTGTCTGTCTCTATTAAAGTGCAAACATTCAGACAGGAATTTTTGCCAGTCACAATTTTGGGCTTCCTTGGTGGTTCAGACAGTAAAGCATCTGTCTGCAAAGCGGGAGACCTGGGTTCGATCCCTGGCTTGGAAAGATCCCCTGGAGCTTGGCATGGCAACCCACTCCATTATTCTTGCCTGGCAGGCTATAGCCCATTGGGTCACAAAGAGTCAGACACGTCTGAGCCACTAAGCACACATCACAGTTTTATTCTAGTATTTTGAACAAGGCCTTGAACACCGAAGGCTCTCTATAAATATTTGTTTAATAAATGCTGGATTATGAATGTTGCTGTTTATGATTTAAAAGAAAATAGGCACCTTATGCAATTTCTGCTTTCTGTAAGTCAGAGAGGTTTCCTGTGAATTTTAAGTATGGGCTAATCTTACATTGCATAAGTGTTGAAATAGCTGTCATTGTACAGTGACAGTGTATTGGATTTCATAACTATGATATACATTATGCTATTTATAATAAATAGAACTTATATACTCCATTTACTTTTTGTCTACTTGATCTGTCAAAGAATAAAAGAGCTTTATTCAGCTGCTATTGGGTGTCTGACACATTCTCTTCATATTTCAATCTGATTTTCCTTTACCTGCTTTGATTCTGCTATTTGGTACATAAAGTTCATAACTGTCATCTCACTCTGTCAAAATAAGCTCAACAAAATGCCTCCCACTTTGTCGTGTTTAGTCTTCTGTGTTTACTCTGACTCATACGCTATCTTAGGTTATTATTGTCTCCATGCTTTCTCTGATACATATCTGACTATTCCTTCACTTTTAATCTTTCCAAATCTCTTTGCTCCAGACAGGGCTCTTGTTAGAGAACATATAGACAGACTTCCGTTTGACGCTAGTTCCAGTGTCTCCCTTTAGCAATAAATGTAATCCCTTTAAAGTTTCTGCACTGTGCTTTGTCTGATTTTTATTCTATTATTTTGCTTTTGTGTGTGTGTGCTTCTAATCTCTTGTTTTCTTACTGTTGTCTTTATTTTATCTTTGTCATCTGTTCTTTCTCTTTGAGAACAGTGATTTTAAGGGCATCTTAAATGTCGATTCTTTACCCGGGCACCTTTAATGCTGTTTCTAACTCTCACAGATTTCTCTAATTGTCAGGGTCTAGCGAGTTTTGTTAGCGAAGAAAATGGCAACCCTCTCCAGTACTCTTGCCTGGAGAGTCCCATGGACAGAGGAGCCTGGGGGGCTACAGTCCACGGCATCGAGAAGAGTCAGACACGACTAACACACGCACGCACGCACACACACACACACTGAGTTTTGTAGTGGCCCTTCCACCTCTGTATGATTCAGAAATCTTCACTCTTAATTGTGTCCAGAGGTTAGTTTCCAAACTTTCAGGTTTTATTGCTCAGTTCTATAATTAAACAAGCTCATTGATTTTTAAGCATTTTCTCTATGTAGATTCTATTTTAAGAATTATTAATGATACATAACTTGGAGTTGTATCTACAAAATACATGAATCATATGCCTAAATGGTTTCAGCGTTCACGGTTGTCTCTTTTACACTATAAAGCCTCTACTCTCAGTTACATTTTTTTAAAAACTCATTTCACAATTGACCAGAAAGCATTATAAGATGATTTGTCCAAACGGGGTGCTTGGTTTCTATATTCAAAGCTTTTACATATCTGAGACTTCTTTTTTTCTTGACTCCATTTGCAGATGCCAACTGAGCAGGCTACAGTATAATTGAATCCAAATACGTTTCAAAATCCTTTAGACGTCCCTCTACAGCTTCCTGTCTTGCAAGAGTGAAGAGAAAAGCCATGTGACCGGGCAGCCTTTCCTCCTCTGTCAGCAACTGCGTGCCCAGGGCCTGATGCCTACCTGACCGGCAGGACAACTCTCAGTCCACGGCTCATAATCAGACCACTCCAACCCTCCTCCATGCCCCCTCGTATTTAACAGCCCTTCCACACGCAGTATCTCTTTGGAAACTTACAGACAGAGCCACCAAGCTCAAGGAGGTGATGGATAACTGTCAGAAGCCCGGTGGCAGGAGAACGGGTGGGTTCTTGGTCTGAATCCAGAACTTGTTGCCTGAAAATGCCGTTCTCCAGAATTAATTTTCTGTTTTACTCCCTCCCATGTCAATCTACAAATCTTCTTATCAGCTCCCCAGCCACAGAGAAAATACACCCAACATGTGATAAATACCGGGCTAGAGAAAGACAGCAGAAGGCCAGTGAGAATATCCCTCATGGGTCTGAAGGTTCCTCTTCCTAAAGAAACGTGCAAATTAGCCCACACGATTAGTCTTAAATTTTAAAATTTATCCTGTATTTACTTTTGGCTGGGCTGGGTCTTCACTGCCGCTCGGGCTTTGCTCTTGCTGCGGTGAGCAGGGTTACTCTCTGGCTGAGTGCAAGGGCCTCTCACTGTGGCTTCTCTTATCGCAGAGCATGGGCTGTTGGCACAGAATCAACAGTCGTGGTGTTTAGTTGCTTCACAGCCTGTGAGACCCCGATCAGGGATTGAACTTGTGTCTCCTGCATGGGCAGGTGGATTCTTTACCATGGAGCCACCTGGGAAGCCCCTCGTGGTGGTGCTTTAGTCATTAAGATGTGTCTGACTCTTTGTGACCCTGTGGACTGTAGCCCTCCAGGCTCTGCTGTCCATGGAATTTTCCAGGCAAGAACACTGGAGTGGGTTGCCATTTCTTCCTCCAGGGAAACCCCAGCCCACATTGTTTTAAATGACCCTCTGGTTGCTCCCACAATTGCTAAAATTCAATTAATAAGGGATTGGAGCTGGGGCTGACACAATCTCTTTAGAATACATGATCATCATTCTTCTAGAACTTTCTGAATTGTGAAATTGGGGGATGAGTGCCAATTTAAAATAAAAAAGGAAGGCCACAAATAAGAAAAGACTGTATTTGGTGCCTTTGAAATTGCAATTCAAGGGACACATTTGGATAAAATGGAAAGAATGTTTCAGGGAAGAGAAAGAGTCAAGAGCTTATAAAGGCAAACGCCATGAGGCTGGGCTCTGATGCAAGAGAGGAAATGTTTATCCTCAGGGGATGACTGTCAGGAGTTGTTTCAGGGTCAGTCTTGGTAATATAACCAGTGTTTCCAATGTGGCCTGTCATGAGGAGAACAGACTGTTACTGAAGGACTGCAAATAACTATATTGCTATGAATATAAGAAAACTCACTAAGAATTTCCAAAGTCAGGAGGGATCAGGTAGGAAGAAAAACTTAAATGTTTCATTTTTGCTTACAAAATTACACTTCATCAAATGGTTACAAGTCACAGATAACTTGAGAGAACATGTTTCCTTAAATCTGCAAGAGCAAAACATAAAAGAGCAACGTTTAAAATAAAAAGCCATCAAAATACAGTCATGACTTCATTCAGTCCCATGGAAAAAATTCTTCATCTTTGAAGCTGTTAGTTTTATGATCAGTTTCCTCATCGTTGCTATTCAGTTGCTGCTTTGGGAAAACTCTGTGACCCCATGGACTGCAGCACACCAGACTCCCCTATCCTCCACTATCTGAGCTCGCTCAAGTTCATGTCCACTGAGTCAGTGATGCGATCTGACCGTCTCATCCCCTGCCGCCCCCTTCTCCTTTAGCTTTCATTATTTCCTAGCATCGGGGGCTTTTCCAATGAGTTGGCTGTTCATGTCAGGTGGCCAAAGTACTGGATCTTCAGCTTGAGCATCAGTCCTTCCCGTGAATATTCAGGGTTGACTTCTTTTAAGCTTGTCTGCTTCGATCTCCTTGCTGTCCAAGGGACTCAAGTTTCTTCATTAGAGACCTGCAAATTCTCTTCCCATTCAGTGCAATAATCTGACAGCTTATCAGAAACCTGTACTCTAGAGTGTCGTGAATATCTCTGAAGATGAAACTTCTGTAAAAGCATCAGAGTAAAACAATAACCCTGTAAATGAGAAAAACTTTAACATGGCATAATTAAAAATCTGATTCCAATGCAACTGACAAGAGAATTAGGCTATTTCTGTTATGTGAAACATTCTAAGATAACTAGAATTATGACTGGTAACCTTACACCAGAACATACCAGATTTCCGGGAATTTCACATACCGTTTGAAGCACATTGTATGTAGCTATACAGATACAGCATAAAGAAGGCTCAGCAGTGCTTCTTTTCTGACAATATTTCCTTGTAATTTAACATGTCAAATAGGGCTCATTAGTTTAGCATCTACATTTTTATAAGACAGAACAAATCTTTGATGTATTTTCAGGGGCCCTCTTAAATATTTCATATCTCAAAGTTAGTTTTAGGTCAAAAAGGCTTCATTTAGAGTTTCATTTTGGGAAATTTGCCGAAACTATCAAAAGATTTAAAAACACTTGGTCAAATAGGATCATGGGTCTCCGTGAAAGAATGCTTAGTTATCCATTTAACCAAAATTAAAAAAGACTCCTTAGGCAAATATGGAAGGTTATATAGTTCTGATCAAAATGTAGCTCTTTTAATATCAAAAAGACTAGGATTACTTCAGTAATTAAAGGCCTGATAAAGACAACATAGCAATAAGTGGTTATTTTGACAAAACGTAAGATCTGTCTTTTATAATCTTTTATTATAAAGAGTAGAACAATAGGGAAAGTCTGTATCCTTTTAATAAAGAGAAAAACCAAATTTTAGTGTTGTATCAGCTTTCTTTTGATATTAAAACTCATTCACTTAATTAAATTTGTTCCAGTTTTATCCAGTCCTGATCACACAGAAAAAATCCTTGATAAAAACTGCTTTTATTTCCCCACAAAACTTTTACAGCTTTCTACGTTCATTTTATTTGTTCCTTGATGCTTTCCCATTTAGAAGTAACCAGCATTTCTTTTCCCTAAGCAAAATACATTTCTATTTCTTATATTTATTTATTTATTTCTAGTGAGAACTAGAAATATATATATTTTTTTATTTCTAGTGAGAACTAAAAAATAATCGATTGTGAACTGTTGCGTATACTTTAAAAAAAAAAAAGAAAAAACATGGCACAAAGCATGTGTCTCACAGGCCCAAATATCTTTAGGGTTTTATTTTTTGGTGGGGGACAAACAGCAAATTGAGACTTGTTTAGCAGTTAGACCTGTCTAGTGATCTAGCCATTCAGTGAGTTTCCATCGTTTAAGTTGACTTTCGTTTTTGCTGTTGTTCAGTCGCTAAGTGGTATCCAACTCTTTGCGACCCCATGGACTATAGCACGCCAGGATCCTCTGTCCTTTACTATCTCCTGGATTTTGCTCAGATTCATGTGCATTGAGTTGGTGATGCTATCTAACCATGTCACACAGCATCAGACTTGAGACCAGTGGTGTAAGCCGTAATCAAGTCCTGAGTCTGGAAGCTCCAGAACCCAAAGGAGGGCAGCAACGCCAGCTGAAGCAGAGAGAGAACTGGCCCTCCTGTGCTCTTTTCCTCCCATCTGCTCCTCGATGGACTAGATGGCCACGACCCACACAAGTGAGCGTGAGATCGCTCAGTCAGCTGATTCAAAGGCTGAACTCTCCTGAAAACTCCCTCACAGACACGCTACAGAATAAAGGGTGACCAGCTATCAAGGCAGCCCTTGGCCTCGTCAAGGCCATCAGAACTAACCATCACAGCGGGTTACATCAGAGGTCCTTCATAGAGGACCTAGGGGTATTTTCAGTGGGAGTATCAGCAAAGATTCAAGAGAGAAATAGTATCTGCCTGAGCTCTGGTAGAAAAGAAATAGTTCAGACACCAGAATTCTTAGCATTAAGCCTCACTGGCAAGATTTGGGGTGAGAGATTATACTAACTATGTGAGTTGCAAAATTCCACATTAAAGATTTACTTTAAGGGACTTTGAGTTTGTAATAACCCAATGCCCCTGGCAGAAACAAAAACAAATCTCCCAGGAAGAACAGTCTTTAAATTCAGTTCTAGGAGAATTCTCATGGACGATATCAAAATATAATCTCTCTTTCACATACACAGTAGCAAGGCACTTTAGGAAGTTAGCTACCATGAATCAAGTGAGTAGGAACAATAGCTATTGAATTAAATCTGCACAAAATTAGAAGAAGAAATTATGAAATACAGACTTTTTATGTGCTCATATACGTTAGTCACTCAGTCATGCCTGACTCTTCGCTACCCCATGGACGGTAGCCTGACAGTCTCCTCTGTCCATGGAATTTTCAAGCCAAGAATACCGGAATGGGCTGCCATGACCTCCTCCAGGAGATCTTCCCAACCCAGGGATTGAACGTAAGTCTCCAAAACTGTAGGCAGAACAGAATTTTCAGTGAGTGTTAAATAAATATTAACTACATTTAAAGAATGTGTCTGCCTCCTGAGAAATCTGTATGCAGGTCAAGAAGCAACAGTTAGAACCAGACATGGAACGACAGACTGGATCCAAACTGGGAAAGGAGTACATCAAGGCTGTATCCTGTCACCCTGCTTATTTAACTTATATGCAGAGTACATCATGCAAAATGCTGGGCTGGATGAAGCACAAGCTGGAATCAAGATTGCCAGGAGAAATATCAATAACCTCAGGTATGCAGATGACACCACCCTTAGGGCAGAAAGTGAAGAGGAACTAAAGAGCCTCTCGATGAAAGTGAAAGAGGAGAGTGAAAAAGTTGGCTTAAAACTCAACATTCAGAGAACTAAGATCATGGCCTCTGGTCCCATCACTTAGTGGCAAATAGGTGGAAAAACAATGGAAACAGTGTCAGACTTTATTTTTTTGGGCTCCAAAATCACTGCAGATGCTGATTGCAGCCATGAGATTAAAAGACGCTTACTCCTTGGAAGAAAAGCTATGACCAACCTAGACAGCATATTAAAAAGCAGAGACAGTACTTTGCCAACCAAGGTCCGTCTAGTCAAGGCTATGGTTTTTCCCGTGGTCACGTACAGATGTGAGAGTTGGACTGTGAAGAAAGCTGATCACCGAAGAGTTGATGCTTTTGAACTGTGGTGCTGGAGAAGACTCTTGAGAGTCCCTTGGACTGCAAGGAGATCCAACTTGTCCATCCTAAAGGAAATCAGTCCTGAATATTCATTGGAAGGACTGATGCTGAAGCTGAAAGTCCAATAATTTGGCCACTTGATGCAAAGAACTGACTCATTTGTAAAGACCCTGATGCTGGGGAAGATTGAAGGCAGGAGGAGAAGGGCATGACAGGGGATGAGATGGTTGGATGGCATCACTGACTTGATGGACATGAGTTTGAGCAAGCTCCAGGGGTTGGTGATGGATAGGGAGGCCTTGCGTGCTGCAGTCCATGGGGTCACAAAGAGTCAGACATGACTGAGAGACTGAACTGAACATTTTAAGAAGTAAGACATTGACAGTATAAAGAAGGAATGGGAACCTATCAAAACTGGGCAGGCAGGGTAAACCAAGATATAGCAAATAGGATATTTGGAAATGAAAACATAATATTTGAATTTAAAAGTGCAGGTGTGGGATAAGCAACATTTTATGCTGACTTGAATTTAACGTCAGCGAACTGGAACATAAATGTCGAGAAATAATAAGAGTGTAACTTAGACAGCCAAGTGTGAAAGAGAGATTAAGAGACCTGGAAAATAGAATGAGAAAGTCTACTGCCTCTAATTGGAGTTCCAGAAAGCAAGAGAAAGGAAAATGGATAGTCTTTTATATCCAGAAAAGAAAACAAGAAGTGATATTCCAAAGAGAAACTCGCCAAGAATTTCCCAGAATTTTTGAATCATAAGTGTTGAACTGTGGTGCTGGAGAAGACTCTTGAGAGTCCCATGGACTGCAAGGAGATCCAACAAGTCCATCCTAGAGGAAATCAGTCCTGAATATTCATTGGAAGAACTGATGCTGAGACTGAAGTTTCAATGCTTTGGCCACCTGATTCAAAGAGTCGACTCATTTGAAAAGACCCTGATTCTGGGAAGCATTGAAGGCAGGAGGAGAAGGGGACGACAGAGGATGAGATGGTTGGATGGCATCACCAATTGAATGGATATGAGTTTGAACAAACTCCGGGAGATGGTGAAGGACAGGGAAGCCTGGCATGCTGCAGTCCATGGGGTCTCAAAGAGCTGGGGGTGACTGGAATGACTGAACAAGAACAGCAATGAATGATAAAGGTCCCCTCAAACCTCAGGCAGTCTAAGCCTGGATCCTCCTCTCTGCCTACCATAAGGCACATGAAGTTAACTTAATCTGAAGAGAAGTTTCCAGGTTATAATTGGAAAAAGAATGATGTGGTTTGTGAGAACGGTTGTCCATATTACAGGGCCAAAATTATAGTTTAGTTGATCAAATATTCACCTTCTCAATCGGCTCTCTCTTGAGCCAGCCCACAGCTCTAAGAGTGGCCCCACGCCCCTTTCTCTCTCCTTTCTTTGTCCTGTTGTGGCCATAGCCCCCCACCCCATCTGCCTCTGTCTCCCTCTCCACAAGCTAACCCCTTTCTAGCCTCCCCTATCTCCCAGGGGAGAGGCGGAACCTAGCTTCCCTGACTCTAGCACGTTTCTTTCTGCCCCTTTGCCCCTTTTATCATGGTCAATTTGAGCACTGTTTGGTCTATATTTTAGTTATAAAACTATGACTACAGAAAGGAAAGATGACTTGTTGGACACAGGATGGCCGTGATATTCTTCAGACTCTGGAGAAACCCAGTTGAAATGATTTTTTTTTCCCTTTGAAACTGCAAAATTGGTTCTTTTTGCATATGCAATTAAAAGCAGCTAGCCTCATGTGGCACTAGTGGTAAAGAACCTACTGGTCAATGCAGGAGGCTCAAGAGATGCAGGTTAGATCTCTGAGTCGAGAAGACCCCCGGAGAAAGAAATGGCAGCCCACCCCTGTTTCTTGCCTGGGAAATTCCAGGGACAGAGGAGCCTGCTGGGCTACAGTCCATGGAGTCGCAAAGAGTGGTACACAACTGAGTGACTGAGCACACACAAACTAAATAAAAACAAGTCTTGATTAGATCAAGTGAAGTAATACTTCAGTTAAACAAGGGCAAAGGAAAGATCTCAAAGGCAATTAGAAATAAAAGAAACATTGTCTACAAAAATAGTGATGAATGGCAACTGAATTATCTTAAGAAACACTGGATACCCGAAGGAAGTAGGAAGTATTTTTCTTGTGCTAAGCAAAAATTAGCATCCACTTAATACTGTGTTCTGAAGAACAGAGATTCTAAGACCTGGAAGACAATATATTTTTTCATAAACACATTTCTCCACACTTGAACTAGGGAAACAATTTCCACGGTTATTCACACCCTGACCAGCCCAGGAGGACACTCTTTACTGAATTGCTCTGATGTTCAGTTGAATCCCTAGAAGGGACCAAGGACCCCCATCAGCTCCCATTTTCTCTTGAATGGAAATGTCTAAAACTCGCATCCCATTTCTGTCCCATTATTTATTTTGGAGTGGATCAATTATTTCTTGAGTTTCACAGGTTTACAGATGGAGAAGAATGTTGCCCAAGGATGAATTATATGCAGATTTTCATCCAAAATCTTAGATGGTTTAAATGATAAGGTTTAGAACTATTGAACTGGTAAGACTTAGAAGACTTGGGGCTCTGAATTCATGTTTCGATGAATTGTGGGACTTCTGGGAACACGGGTATGGTATGAAAGTATTTTGCATGTGGGACAAACATAAACTGTTGGAGGCCAAAAGGCAGACAGAGGTAGACATGTCCCGTATTTATGAACAAGTTCTGTTCTGAGAGCATGTTTGTCAGTCCTATTTGTTCGTAGGTCCAGCAGAGTTAGCCGTAGGTACCCAACTAACGCAATCGACTCTATAGTACTGTACAGCAATAGGTTTATGATATTTCTCATATACAAAATATGCAAAAAATTAACACAAAAAATAAACATTTGCCATCTTACAATACAGTACCTTAAAAAGCATGCCAGATACATGAACTAACTTATGTGGTTAGACATGCAAGCACACGTTCTCATCTTTGAAAGCTGCACCTTGAAGGTTCGTATGAAGGGGACTTCCTGTTATACCTCTTCCCAAAGATATTCACATCCCTATCCTCCAAGTCCTTAAGTATGTTTCGGTACCTTGAAATACTGTAGATAATAAATGTGTGTTGTTTGAAGCCATTGAATTTGTTGTATTTATTACAGCAGAAACTAGAAACTAATGAAATAGAAATTTTGAAATTGACAGCTGAAATTAAGGACTTAATAAATGAGCTTAACAGCCAGTCCTTCATCAAAGAAGGGATTAGTGAACTGGAGTCTAACTCAGTGGAGAATGTCCAGATTGAAGCACAAGGAGGAGGAAAGATGAAGCTAAGAAGATCCCTGTTGCCAGAGATTAAAAGGTTAAACGGAGGGTGTGACTAATTGCATGGTACTTAAAAATGAAAACAAATAAGATGTATCAGAACATACGCATTACAAACCAACTCAAGAAAACACCATTATAGAACCTGAAACAGTACTTTTAAATATCTATAACGATTCCTCAAGGTACAGTCAGTTTTAGAGAAGTAACTTCAACCTATGGCAGCTCAGACTAAAGAATCTGCCTGCAGTGCGGGAGACCCGGGTTCAGTCCCTGGGTCGGGAAGATCCCCGGAGAAGGAAATGGCTACCCACTCCAGTATTCTTTCCTGGAGATTCCCATGGACAGAAGAGCCTGGCGGACTACAGTCCATGGGGTCGAAAAGAGTTGGATGTGACTGAGTGACTAACACTCAGCCATTCTAAACAGAGAAAAATTATTTTTTTCCAACCTCTTTCATATTATAAAATAAGGAAAACACTTCACCTTTCCTTTTATGAAATTGTAAGAATTGTTACTAAGTTCCAAGATAGTAGGAGAAATTTAATTGCAGGCTAATGCTAATGCTAAATAAAATGTAAACATACTAAAATTTAAAAAATATTAGTAAACTCAATCCAGTGCAAACTCACCTCATTTTTTTGCCCTTCACTTTATTGCGCTTCATGGATACTGTGTTTTTTACAAATTTATGGGCGGCCGTGTGTTGAAAAAGACATCATTTTTCTATCAATAGCATTTGCTCACTTTGTGGCTCTCACGTCACATTTTGATAATTCTAGCAATATTTCAAGCTTTTCCTTATTATTATATTTGTTAATGTGATCTGTGATCAGTGATCTTTGATACTACTACTATGATCTACTGAAATCTCAGATTATAACATTTTTTAGTAACAAGGTATTTTCAAGTTAAGGTGTGTACTTTGCTGAGACATAATGCTATTGCACATTTAACAGATGACAATATAGTGTAAAAGTAACTTGTACATACACTAGGAACCAAGATAAAATACTTCTTTTATCGCAGTGGTCTGAAACCAAACATACAGTGGTTCTGGAGTTGCCTGAAATACGTGAAAACACTCTGTCTGTTGTGACTAAATGGGGGTTACTCCTAGAACACGAGTTTGGTGTAACACTCAAGGTAAACTAATTTACCCTATCAACAGATGAACACTGAAAAAGTGTCCAGTCATAAAATGGGGACAGTAAAATGATTTTACAAAATCAATATTCTTTGCAAAGGAAGCTCTTTGCAAACTGAGATGAAAAGGGAACTGTCTTAACCAGGTACATAATATCCATTGGAGAAAAAAATTACCCTCTACATACAGGACGTAGGAGGGTCAAATATTTAAAGTCTTATCTTCGAAGCTGGAAGGAAGAAAATGTGGAACTGAAGGAGTCCAGCTTCAGAGAAGAACCGAGGGGGCAGCAGCCCAGGCGACGGGCTGGCTCCATTCTGACCTTGGGGGACCTTGCTCCAGCTTGGAGCCCAGGAAGAGGACCCAGGAGGGATCAAAGAGTGAGAGATGGAGGGCCAGCTCCTGCATCCGGGGAGAGGGCCCGGGGGGAGCGATCACCAGCCAAGTGGGACAGTCGCGCCTCACTGACGTTTTTGCCTGGGACAATTTAGAGAATTTATGTAGACTGTGTTGCACAAGAGCATAGATGCCTTAATCAGAAGCCACCGTTCTTTTTATTACATCAGGCTGAGTCACGTGATGTGCTGGATATCCTAGTAGTGTTGGCATTCAAAAACGGCCTTTCAGATGGTTGAACTTGGCAGTTCCTGTCCGGGTGTGAGTAGGCTACCCGTGTAGCTAGTATGTGCCAACTAGTGACCACAAAGTGACCAGGGGCTGACAGCGCTGAAGGCACCGCTTCCATGTGGGATGCATTTTGTGTCCTAATAGTCAGTGTTGTTTTTTTTTCTCTGCAGCTTATCACTTCCCTGGTGGCTCACACAGTAAAGCATCTGCGTACCACGCAGCAGACCCGGGTTCAATCCCTGGGTCGGGAAGATCTGGAGAAGGAAATGGCAACCCACTCCAGTACTCTTGCCTGGAAAATCCCATGGATGGAGGAGCCTGGTAGGCTACAATCCATGGGGCCACAGAGAGTTGGACACGACTGAGTGATTTCACATTCTTTCTTTATCATTTCTAATATGGGATATATTGTACAAGCAAGGCTTACATGAAGTGTCATTTCCCCTTTACAACCAGAAAATCCATAATTAATTGTTGATGTGTCTTAAAATCCATGATGTCTAAGCTTAATTTTAAGCTCAACATCATGGTTTTGAAAATGATGCCAGACCCTCCCGCCACCCCCCCAAAAAAAAGAGAAGATCTGCTAATATCCGTTGAATTTGATCATTGTACAGTTGGTCCCCAAATCCCTGCAAAAATATTGTCCGGGGCCCTTAGGGGAAACTCTACGGAAGGCAGACCCATCCCGCGCTCTACATCTGCCCCCACAGCTTCTGAGCACCAGCCATCCAGCACCTGAGGGATCCAGGGAATTATTCACAGATGAGCAGAATCCGAAATCTCTAATATTCCAACATTTCAGAAACTAAATGCAAGATAATGCCTTCTTTCTATGAAGCCCATGGAGATTGCTCTGAAATAAATGAGGCTTTACGTCTTCATTATACATGAAAGCTGTTTAATTACACATACCTGGAAAATCTATCAGTCATTTACCTGAGCACAGCCAGGCTCACCTCCCTCGTCCAGGGAGCCAGGAACAGGGTCTGTCTGGATGAGCCTCACGCACACTGGCTGTGGCGGCGCTCCTGGGAGAGGCCTGTGGGCAGGCTGAGCTGACCTGGTCAGCCTGCCCCGTGGGGCCGTCTGGAGCCCCTCTAGTGGGACGGCCACGCGCTCCCGCCTGCTGGGCAGCCCTGTGCTCTTGTTCAGTTCAGCATTCTCCCAGGTGTTTCATCCTTGCATGAAGCGGCATCAGCAACTGCCTTAAAACAAGCCAGCTGGGCTGGTAGCCTTCCACCCACATTCCTGGCTTCTGCTGTGTTCCTCTCTAGCGCCTGAGCTGGGACAGTGATTAAATATGAAAACCTTCCTCCTGGGACTTCATAAGCAAGAGGAGTGTGAAATGTCTGTGAAACGGGCTGGGGGCTGGGGGCTGGGGGCTGGGGGCAGGAGAGTAGTGCCCGAAGCATGTAGACAATGATCTGAACATTCCTGCTATAGTTCTATTTTTTGCCATATGGTATGAGTCTACATATGTTTTTGGGGAAGCATTCATTTTGCAATAACTTTCACCACTGAGGCATTCAGAAATAAAGTGCCCATAGCACAGAAGTGAAGAAATGAGTTTCCGCGTCTTCAGGAATTCACATGTTGTACATGCGTCTCGTGTAAGATGTTCAGTATTGTTCGCCACGTGAGAACCGGAAGACACAGGTGTGGGAGGGAGTGTGTGCATCTTCTTCAGAGGTCTGTCACCACCTCAAGATGCGTGTCCTCAGAGAGATCCTGGGCAGCTGCAAAAGCAGAGTTCCAGTTTACTCCGGGAGACATTGCTGTTCAATCTGATCAGCTGAATTCTTTCCTAATTTAGTGTCATTCATTTTCTGTCCCTAGAACTGAAGAGCCTCTTGATGGAAGTGAAAGAGGAGAGTGAAAAAGTTGGTTTAAAGCTCAGCATTTAAAAAACTAAGATCACAGCATCTGGTCCCATACTTCACGGCAAATAGATGGAGAAACAATGGTAATAGTGACAGATTTTATTTTCTTGGGCTCCAAAATCACTGAAGATGGTGATTGCAGCAATGAGATTAAAAGACTCTTGCTCTTTGGAAGAAAAGCTATGAACAAACTAGACAGCAGATTAAAAAGCAGAGACATTACTTTGCCAGCAAAGGTCCATCTAGTCAAAGCTATGGTTTTTCCAGCAGTCATGTATGGATGTGAGAGTTGGACTATAAAGAAAGCTGAGCACTGAAGAACTGATGCCTTTGAACTGCGGTGTTGGAGAAGACTCTTGGGAGTCCCTTGGACTGCAAGGAGATCCAACCAGTCCATTCTAAAGGAGATCAGTCCTGGGTGTTCATTGGAAGGACTGATGCTAAAGCTGAAACTCCAATACTTTGGCCACTTGATGCGAAGAAGTGACTCATTGGAAAAGACCCTGATGCTGGGAAAGATTGAAGACAGGAGGAGAAGGGGATGACAGAGGATAAGATGGTTGCATGGCAACACTGACTCGATGAACATGAGTTTGAGCAAGCTCCAGGAGTTGGTGATGCACAGGGAGTCCTGGCGTATTGCAGTCCAGGGGGGTGAAAACAGTCAGACACGACTGAGCGACTGAACTGAATTTAAGATTTAATTCTGACATTCTGCAATTACATTTTGGAATCTATCACATGAGGGGAAGTTCTGGTTGGTGAAACTCTCGTTTCCTCAATGTTTTATCTGAAGTTTCAAACATATAGAAAAGCTGTAAGAATTTTACAGAGAACACCCATACACCCACCACATTTGTTGCATCATTAATAGTTTATTTTACTTGTTTTTCACACATCTATCCATCTTTCTATTTGTTTATCAATCCATTGTATCTTTCGGATTCATTTTAATGTGAGTTGTAGACATCAGCACATTTCATTCTTAAATGTTCCTGCATGCAGAGTACTAACTCAGTTTTACATGTTAATGATTCTTTTCAGTTAGCTGTTAAGTGCAGAGTTTTTAGGGTGATATTTGACAAATTTTGGTAAATACACTGTACAAGCCGGGCTTCAGCAATATGTGAACCGTGAACTCCCAGATCTTCAAACTGGTTTTAGAAAAGGCAGAGGCACCAGAGATCAAATTGCCAACATCTGCTGGATCATGGAGAAAGCAAGAGAGTTCCAGAAGAGCATCTATTTCTGCTTCATTGACTATGCCAAAGCCTTTGACTGTGTGGATCACAATAAACTGTGGAACATTCTGAAAGAGATGGGAATACCAGACCACCTGATCTGCCTCTTGAGAAACCTGTATGCAGGTCAGGAAGCAACAGTCAGACCTGTATATGGAACAACAGACTGGTTCCAAATAGGAAAAGGAGTACATCAAGGCTGTATATTGTCACCCTGCTTATTTAACTTATATGCAGAGTACATCATGAGGAACGCTGGGCTGGAAGAAGCACAAGATGGAATCAAGATTGCTGGGAGAAATAACAATAACCTCAGATATGCAGATGACAGCACCCTTATGGCAGAAAGTGAAGAGGAACTCAAAAGCCTCTTGATGAAAGTGAAAGAGGAGAGTGAAAAGGTTGGCTTGAAGCTCAACATTCAGAAAACTAAGATCATGGCAACTGGTCCCATCACTTCATGGGAAATAGATGGGGAAACAGTGGAAACAGTGTCAGACTTTATTTTTTTGGGCTCCAAAATCACTGTGGATGCTGATTGCAGCCATGAAATTAAAAGACGCTTGCTCCTTGGAAGGAAAGTTATGACCAACCTGGATAGTATATTAAAAAGCAGAGACATTACTTTGCCAACAAAAGTCCGTCTAGTCAAGGCTATGGTTTTTCCCGTGGTCATGTATGGATGTGAGAGTTGGACTGTGAAGAAAGCTGATCGCCAAAGAATTAATGGTTTTGAACTGTGGTGCTGGAGAAGACTCTTGAGAGTCCCTTGGACTCTAAGGAGATCCAACCAGTCCATTCTAAAGGAGATCAATCCTGGGTGTTCATTGGAAGGACTGATGCTAAAGGTGAAGCTCCAATACTTTGGCCACCTCGTGCGACGAGTTGACTCACTAGAAAAGACTCTGATACTGGGAGGGATTGGGGGCGGGAGGAGACGGGGATGACAGAGAATGAGATGGCTGGATGGCATCACCGACTCGATGGACATGAGTTTGAGTGAACTCCGGGAGTTGGTGATGGACAGGGAGGCCTGGCGTGCTGTGATTCATGGGGTCGCAAAGAGTCAGTCACGACTGAGCGACTGAACTGAACTGAAGCAGAAAAGATACAGAATATATTCATTTCCCCTTGTTTCCTTCCACCCTACCTCCATCCCAAGAGGCAATCGTTGCTTTTGTTCATTTCATCAAAGATTAGTTCCATCTGTTCTAGAGCCTCGTAGAAACGGAATCTCACGGTATAGATCTTTAGGGGAAAGACTTCTTTCACGCAGCATAATGATTTTGGGAGTCATCCATGTGGTTGTGTTTCACTAGTATTTTTTTTTTCCCATTGCTCAATATACAACAGCTTATGTTGTGGATACACCGTGGTTTGCGTATCAGTTTCACTGTTGATGGAAACATGGGTTGTTTCCAGTTTGTGGCTATTATGAATAAAACTGCTAGGAACATGCTTGAGTAAGTCTTTTTATAGACACATGACTTCGTTCATGGGCATATGTTTGTTTTGGAAGAAACTGCCCAGTGTTTTCCAGAGTGGTGGTGGCGCACTAAAATGTCACCAAAATGCAGGAGAGTCTGACAGGCCTGCATCCTCACCAGCATTTGCTGGTGCAGTGGTTTTAGCTTCGGCTGCTTTGTTCATCGTGGATAAAGGATGCACCTAATTTTGGTTTATCCTTACACTTCCTGACAGCTAATGATGTTTAACACTTTCTCATATGCTTACTGACCATTCATGTATCTTCCTTAAAATCTTTGGCTAATTTTTAATCCTTTCATCATTGAGTTTTAGGATTTGTTTAGATAGTCTTAATAAAAATACTTTCTTCCCTTCTGTGGCTTACTCATTCATTTTCTTAGGACTGTCTCTTCATGAGATGTGAATTGATGAAGTCAAATTAATTATTTTTTATTCTTTTATGTGTACTGTCTCCTGTATATTAAAAAAGAAATCTTACATATCTTCAAGTCAAAGTTACTCTTTTGTCTTCTCTAGAACTGTTACGGTTCTGTTTGTTTTTTTTTTAATAAGTTGTGAGGGTCCAAATTTGAGGTTTCCTTTTTCCTTGAAGAGATCCTGTTCTAGCACTATTTGTTGAAATGACTTTCCTTTCCACATTGTGTTGCCTGGATGCTCTTCTTCCAAATCTTATGTACTATGTTTGGGGGTTTTCTGTTACAGTTCAGCAGTCAACCTTTCTCTTGTCATCCCAGTACTGTATGTTTTTAATTACTACAGCTTTATAGTAGGTTCTGAAGTCAGGCAGTGTAAGTTTACTAAGTACTCTACTTCTAAAACATTATTTCTTTTGATATTCTGGATATTGCACATTTCTTTATAAAGTATCAAACCAAGTTGGCAGATACGACACAAATGCCTTGTAGAATTGTCTCAGGGATTGCACAGGGTCTAGAGATCAGTTTGGGGAGAAGTGATATGGAACACATGGATTGGGTCCCCCCTCCATGGAAACAGTACATTCCCCCATTTATTACAGATGTGGGGCTTTTCAGGTTTTCTATTTTATCTTGAGTCAATTCTGATACATTTTGTTTCAATAAATTCACCTAATTTATCAACTATATTAGCAAAAGTGTCTTCACATTCACCCCTCGTTTCCAGTGAGAATCCTCAGGACCTAGGCTTGCGTCTCCTCTGTCATTTACATTATCCCTAATTTATATTCTCTTTTTCTTTTCTCAAGAATCATTTAGAAGCTTATCGATTTTTTAATCCAAAAACGAGTGGATTCATTCACCTTTTTGTCATTTTTCTTTTCTCTATATTATTTATTTCAGTTCTTATCTTAATTTTATTCTCCTTGCTACTTTGAATTAACTTTCTACTTTTACTCCTAAGGATAGACCTTTATATTATCGAATTTGCACTATTGTTTCCTAATATTAGCGTTTAATGCTATAAGCACTTTCCTTTAAAGTGCTGCCGCAATGCATCCGAGAGAGTTTTATTCTGCAACATTTCATTAACATTCTGGTAAAAGTGATTTCCTATTTTCGTTGTTTCTCTTTTTTATTTATTTTTTGGCCTGTGATTATTTAGGAGTGTAGTATTTAATTTCTCTATATATAGATGGGTTTTTCCAGATATTCTATTGTTGTTGATTTCTAAGTTAATTCCATTTTAGTTAGAGAACATATTCCATAACATTAAAAGTTTACCTTCAGTGATGCCTGTTTTATGATCCAGTACATGGTGACCATGTCATGCCTACTTGCAAAGAAGTCTTGAAATCATTGTGTGTAATGTTCTATAGCATCAGTTTGGTGAAGGTGATGCGTACTGTAGTTCAGACCTTCCGTGTCAATCTCCATGGTTGGTTTACCTGGTCTAGTAATTGCTAAAAGAGAGGCATTGCATCATCAAATATGAAGGTCTACTTTCACTTTAAATTTGTGAGTTTTTTACTTTACAGTTTTAAGCTCTCCTTAGGCATATTCACTTCTATGATTGCTATGTCTTCCTGAAGAGTTTGTGGTTTTATTATTATGAAATCCTCTTTATCTCTGCTAATCCTCTTCATCTTGAAGTTTATTTGACAGTAAGAGCCATTCCTATCCTTCTATGCTGTTTGCAAGACATGTACGTTCCCATCCCTTTATATCCATTTGCCCATCTACATTATTGTGTTTCAAGAACACTTCTTATAGAAAGCGTACAGTTAGGTCTTACATTTTTATTTATTTTGAAAAATCCCTGAACTTTGCTGGACTTTTTAGTCAATTTACATGACTGCAGTTACTGAAGAGCTTGATTCTGTCCATCAATTTTCTGTTTACTCCACCTGATTTTCCCCCTCTGTTTCGCCTTTCACGTCTTATTTTGAGTTAAAAGTATTTAGATATAGGTGTGACAGCAGCCATGAAGTTAAAAGACTCTTGCTCCTTGGAAGAAAAGCTATGACAAACCTAGACAGTGCATTAAAAAGCAGAGACATCACTTTGCTGACAAAGGTCCCTATAGTCAATGCTATGATTTTTCCAGTAGTCGTGTATGGATGTGAGAGTTGCACCATAAAGAAGACTGAACACTGAAGAACTGATACTTTCGAACTGTGGTGTTGGTGAAGACTCTTGAGAGTCCCTTGGCCAGCAAGATCAAACCTGTCCATCCTAAAGGAAATCAACTCTGAATATTCATTGGAAGGACTGATGCTGAAGCTCCAATATTTGGCCACCTGACTCATTGGAAAATACCTTGATACTGAGGGCAGGAGGAGAAGAGGGCAATGGAGGATGCGGTAGTTGGATGGTACCACCGATTCAATGTACACGAGTTTGAGCAAATGCCAGGAGATGGTGAAGTGCAAGGAGGCCTGGTGTATGCAGCCCGAGGGATCACGGCTGAGTAACCACAGCAGCCGCCGCACTGTGGCTGCTTTAGGGCTTCCCGGGCGCAGAGTGGAACCTTCCTGCCAGCATGGGAGCTGCAGGAGCTGTGGGTTTGATCCCTGGGTCAGGACGATCCCCGGAGAAAGAAATGCAACCCACTGCAGTGTTCCTGCCTGGAGAATCCCAGGGACAGAGGAGCCTGGCGGGCTATAGTCCATGGGGTCACAAAGAATGAGTCACGGCTGAAGCAACTTAACATGTACGTTTTGTGTTACAGCTAACATATGTTTTTCTGCACGTGCTTTAAATACCACAATACAGCAGCGTAACATTTGCTTTAACCATCATGTGTGTTAAAGAAGTGAAGAAGAAAGCAATATGTTTACCCACATATTTCCATCTTAGTCTTTCCTGACGACTCAGGTTTCTATTCTGTAGTGTTCCCGTTCTGCCTAAAGCATTCCGTATAGAGCACACCTGTGGAAATGCGTAGACTGATATATTTACATGTGTCAGTAAGAAGTTAGACATAGAACATCCACGTTTGAAAAAGATGATATGAGCTTACCGGACACCTCAGTACCCACAGAGAAAATACTTTCCCAGTGTAAAATATTATAGTATAGAAAAGAAGGGTCATTTAAATTTTTATCACTTTCAAGTGTACTACCCATAAAATTCATCTTTGAAAAAATATTATAGACACTGTTTCAAAAATATTAAAATCTAAACCACGTCAAAAACACATTCTTCAGAAAAATTCTAGTAGCATAGATTTGACACGGACACAGCTGAGAAATAGATCAGTGTGCCTGCGTACATGTCAAACTTAAACAGAAGCTGCTGTTGATTTTAATACTAAAGTCAGCAACATAAACAAGCTTTTCAAGTTGTGCTTTAATGATCACAAATATATGCTATGTTTTGAAATGAATTTTATTTTTTGAAATGATTTTTGAATAGAATTATTTGATAGGGATATCAAAATAATAGCATACCCAATTAATTTGTGTCGGTATATATGTATGCCTGTGTATGTATGGATATATGCCTGTGTCCATAGATACATATTTATGTTGAGTGCATGCATGTTTACATACACATGGATGTACACATACACACAAACACTTCTTTGTGAAAGCAGTCCATGGGGTCGCAAAGAGTAGAACATGACTAGGCAATGAACAACAATAACAAACGCCACGTACATATGATTTTTAAAAATTATTTGTCTCGTTCCCTCCCGCTTATCCTCAAATGTGTCCTAGTTTTACTGGCGAATGATATTAACCTTACCTTTAAATTACCAGGAGCCACAGAAAGGAGATTTTTCACAATTGTTCCCGTGCACAAGTGCTCTATTCCAGCAGAAAAAGGCAATTCTACCATTTAGGCCAAGGTTCTGGGCTGGGGCTGAGCAGAGCAGAGCAAGGCTGTGCGGGCCGTCCTGACCGCCGGGGTCCCCAGGATGCCCAAGACCGGGGCCGCACCTGCCGGATGTGGTCCTGGGTGCGGGTCTCAGGCGGGCGCAGCTCTGCAGGACAAACCCTCTAGAGGACGCCTTTGCTGGGACCACACTCCTGCCCGGCCCTGGAGAAGACCTTCAGGGAAGAGCTGTCATGAGTTACTTGCACCTGACACGTCCTAAGCTCCAGGGAAGGGGGAGGCCCCACAGCTTGGATAAAGCGCTCCACAGGATTGCAAAGGGCAGCTCTGCGTGGACCCAGTAGCCTGCGCTGGTGGGCTGCTGGTAGCTTCATCCCTGGCTTCTCTTCTTCTTTTTGTTGTGGGGCAGGGAGAGGGCAGGAAGAGGCTGAAGGCCAGGGAAGCCAGTCCCGGCTCTCTGCAGCCTGTTTGTCACCGCTTGTCAGCGGCTAATTTGTTTTGTCTGCATATACTCTATACTCTGTCACTTCAGTCATGTCCGAGCCTGTTACCCCATGGACTGTAGTCTGTTCGGCTCCTCTCTCCATGGGATTTTCCTGGAAGAATACTGGAGTGGGTTGCCATTTCCTCCTCCATGGAATCTTCTGGACCCAGGGTTTGAACACGAGTCTCCTGTGTCTGCTGCATTGAGGTGGATTCTTCACCCACTGAGCCACCCGGGAAGCCCTAAGTTCTTATGTCTCTCTTTTAATTTGAAATATCAGTTAATGTTTATTTTTTTAATGAAAAGACTTCATTTTCAGCAGTTTCAGTTTGCATAAAAATTAGGCAGAAAGTAGAGCTCCTATAAACTTGCTCACACAGCTTCTCAGTCGTTAATATCTTGCACAAATGTGGTGTGTTTGTGGCAACAGCCAAACAAGTGTTGATGTACTATTAGTAAGTGAAGTCCACAGCTGACAGTGAGGTTCACTTCTTGGGTGGTTCAGAGGGTAAGGAATCCGCCTGCAGTGCAGGAGACCTGGGTTCAACTCCTGGGTCGGGAAGATCCCCTGGAGAAGGAAATGGCAACCCACTCCAGTATTCTTGCCTGGAGAATCCCGTGGACAGAGGAGCCTGACAGGCTACAGTCCTTGAGCTCACAAAGTGTCGGACACGACTGAGCGGCTAACACTTTGGCTTTGCTGTGCGTTTGGAATTGCTCATAGAGACTTGAGCCCACCTCGAACTGCCACACTGGTTGCTCTCATTACCTAAAAGCCCACTGTATCCTAACTGTTCTTCCCTCCCTCTCTTCTTTCAGCCGCTGGTGTTTTCATCGTCTCCATGTTTTGCTTTCCCAGAATGTCGCAGACTTGCAATCATACAGTAAGGAGCATTCTCAGGTTGGTTTCTTTCACTTAACAATGTGCTTTTAAGGTCTTTGATGCCTTTCTGTGCCTCGAGAGCTCCCTTCTTCCTGTTGTTGAGGTTCTTGCATCTTTTCCTGTGTGAAGGAGCTGTATGATTTGCTTGACACCACCACCACTTTGACAACTGCTCAGTCGGGAAGAGCTTTTCATTCGTTTATAACCCGAGGAGAGGGGCACCCCTGTCATCCCATCATGAACGTGAGTAGAGAAGCCGTGTGCCCGGAGCTGTGCAGCTGTTACTCCTGATTCCAGGAGTCCATACCAGGTACCACTGATGCTAGGGGTTCCCCAAGAGCATCCCCAGGAAACTTGTTGAGATGGAAAACCTCGGCCCCTTCCCCCACCTCGTCTGCCCCTGAACCAGATCCAGGTGTGGTTCTGGAGGCGGCTCTGCCCTTCTATGGGAGGACCATCCTCCCCTCCCTGGCACACGCTGAGAGGGTCCATGGGTGTCAGGCAAGAAGACAAGATGAGAGCTCATCTTGAGTTGGAGCGGGGGGTCCGCTTTCCATCTGGGGGCGTGTGAGGAAAAGACTCAAGCTGTGAGTCACGAATGATAGACCCTCCCACCCCCAACATCCAACCCCAGGCTCAGAAGTCAGGAAACGGAAAGGGACTCGGACCAGGCAGAGCGGGCAATGGGGAAGGTGCAGGAGTCAATGCCTGGATGTGGAACGTAGGAATTCACCAGTGTGAGTCTCAGCCTCGGAAGCTTTCCAGGAGCTCCAGGCCTGAGGGTTCGGGGAAGTGAAAGGGTGAGTCCATGCCCCCCAAGACCCAGTCACGGAGGCGGAAAACTGAAGCCACAGTGGGAAGGTCTACATGGCCTCAGTGAGAGGAGAGTGAGGATGGCTGAGTGGAGTCACGGTGGGGGGCTAGGACCCTACCTCTGCAGAAGGAAAGAGATGTCTGTGGACAAGTGGTCTCAAGCTGAATCTTGACAAATGAGGAGGCAGATCTCAGTCTGCATCCATGGAATAGCATGGCACCTTTGTCTCTGATTAGACTATTTGTTACTTGGAGTCTCTGTTACTTAGAATGGCAGCACTGTTGACACCTGTCAACAGGAATGGCCTCTGCCCTTGATGGACGCTTGCTGAGAACATCTACCTCTGGCACCCTCGTCCCCAGGATGACCAGCTCTTGGGTGGAGAGCTGAGGTCCAGAAAGTGTTTGTGGTCATCAGAGTCATGCAGTTCAAGTGGGAATGTGTTCAAAACTCCCAAAGGGGTTGGTGAATTCTAGTATTGGATTTGGGTTCCGCCGTCTGCCTACACCTTTCCGGGGGGCCTGGTTTATGTTCACATTTCCCAGGACGTGGGTATCCAGTAGATGAGCTGAACCAAATTAGCACATGATTTTTTTAAGAAAATAGCATTTCAATAAAGGAAATAGCTATGAGATGATTTACACTGATGTTAACTCAGCTCCACTCAAAGAACACCACCTGAGTGCCTGTTATGCACCAGCCTGTCTATTTGGGGTTCAGCTTGTCAGGTTAGACAAGGTCCTTTTATGACCAAACATAGTTATCAAATGTGCACTGAAAATCTCTGATGTGCCTGAATCGACAGATAGGAAGTGAACTCAGCCAGAAGCACTCAGAGTCTTACATTTTGGAAGTGGCTGATTCGCTCAGTTTCGCTGTATGTCAGTCTTCACGTGTGGGGCTGTGCCTCAGTTTCCTTGTCTAAGAAGCGGACGTGAGGGCCTGTTCTCCTTATTCAGGGACAGTGAGAGTGTCAGTCACTCTGCCGTGTCCGCCTCTTTGAGACCCCGTGGACTGTAGCCCGCCAGGCTCCTCTGTCCACGGAATTCTCCAGGCAAGAGTACTGGAGCGGGTTGCCATTTCCACCTCCAGGGGATCTTCTCGACCCAGGGTTTGAACCCAGGTCTCCCGCACTGCAGGCAGATTCTTTACCATCTGAGCCACCAGGGAAGCTCTTCCTTATTCAGGGAGGTGCCCCCAAAAGAGCAAAAATCTTCTTGGATATGAAAGCTGTTTGAAATTTATGGAGTTCTAAACAAACGCAAGCTGAGGTTGTTCCGTGTGAGATATTTCCTGTCTGTGACTCACAGCTGAATAATACTCAGCATTCTTTCCACCTTTATGAGTATCGCAGGCATAACTCACGAAATTGCAAATACAAGGCCTTTGGGTGTCCATCAGTCCACGGTGGAGCCCCTGAGGTTGATGGATCACTCGGGAGAAAGTTGTTTGGGTTCCCTTCCTGTTGTGAGGTGAGCTTTAGGGAAATGAATGATTCAAGGGATGGTCCATCTGCTGAGGCCATAAATTCTCAGGCAAATTTCCCAGAACCTGGAGGCACATTTGTAAATAGATGAGATTGAAAAGGAAGCCCGGGTCCTGCTTGCTGATAGACCAATGCCTCTCTGCAGGCTGTCGAAACACGTGCGGGTCTGCCTGGATTTACAGCCATCAGATGGGGCCTTGGACCCTGCAGACAGTGGGTGACGACCCCTTCTCATCCCAGGCTTGCTCAGCATCCCGAGCACGTCACCACTCAGCCTATATCAGCTCTCAATGGCTTACATCACTCACACCTGGATCTCAGCGGCTAGAACAACTCAGGATGCTTGATTCACAACTTGGGGTAGTGATCCCCCCGTGCGTCTCACCTGGGACCATTCCAGTGGAAGCCGGAGCCGGTGGGCCACTGAGGGCTGGGTTCCATGGGGATACTGGTCTACGTGTCTCTCTCCACGTGGCCTCTCGCCCTCTAGGAGATGGAGATCAAACACATACCAGGATGGCAGAGGGTTCAGAGAGAAAAAACCACAAAGCCAGAGGCTGGTCCTGGGAGCTCCAGTCACATCCCTTCTGCCACGTTCTTTTCATCCCAGCAAAATTGCACGGCCGATCTACCCACAGGGCAGCGCCCTCCAGGGCAGTGGCTGTGGGTGGGCCCTCTCCCTCCAGCCACCCTCAAGCTGAAAAGGCCAGCCACCTGCTTGGCCCCTGCCACGGGCAGTGCTGAGATGCGTAGGATGGGCGGGGGCGTCATCTCGACAGACCCTTCCATTCACAGAGAGGAAGGCAGCAGGAAGCAACCACCGCCCGGGGCAATTCCAGATGCTTCCAGACGCTTCCAGACGCTTCCAGACTCCCGTTGTAGGCCCTGTGTCTGCCTGAGGGTCTAGTCCTGCTCCCAGGGGAGCAGTGCCCTGACCCTGTGTTTCCCGTGAATCTTGGCCCAGCCCCTTGATGCTCCAGTTTAAAGGAAACGACACAAAGAAGATACGGTGCACACATTCAATGGGTGCTACTCAGCCGTAGAAAGAGTGAAACAACGCCATTTCCAGCCACACGCGTGGACCTGGAGACTGCCATGCTTGAGGAAGCAAGCCAGACAGAGAAAGGCGAATGCTATGTGATATCACTGAAATGCGGAATCTAAACACAAAATGATATAAATGAACTTATTTACAAAGCGAAATTGGGCTCACAGCTATAGAAACAAGCATGCTTGGCAAAGGGGAGAAGTTGGGGGAGGGGTAAGTTAGGAGCCCGGGGTTGACAGATGGACAGATGGACACTATTGTTTGTTACCGTCCAGTCACGAGGTCGTCTCCAGGTCTTTGTCACTCCATGGACTGTGACGTGCCAAGCCTCCCTGTCCTTCACTGTCTTCCCAAGTTTGCCCAGGTTCATGTCCGTGCACGTTCCTCTGTCCCTGGGATTCTCCAGGCAAGAATACTGGACTGGTTTGGCATTCCCTCCTCCAGGGGATCTTTCTAACGCAGGGATTGAACCCAGGTCTCTAGGATTGCAGGCAGATTCTTCACCATCTAAGCCACCAGGGAAGCCCTTATATACACTACTATTCACTGTCTCCCAGAGTTTGCTCAAAGTCATGTCCATCGAGTCGGTGACGCCACCCAGTCGTCTCATCCTCTTTCGCCCTTCTCCTCCCCTCAAGCTTTCCCAGCATCTTTTCCAGTGAGTCAGCTCTTAGCATCACGTGCCCGAGGTATTGGAGCTTCAGCTTCAGCATCAGTCCTTCCAATGAATATTCAGGGTTGAGTTCCCTTAGGATTGTCTGGTTTGATCTTCTTGCAGTCCAAGGGACTCTCAAGAGTCTTCTCCAACACCACAATTCAAAAGCATCAATTCTTCGCTGCTCATAGATAGATAAAATACATCCAAGTACCTAGTTTTTCAGTAGCACCAGTGAAGAATCTGAAGTCAGAACTCCTAAAACACTCCCAACTCAACTTCCAGGCCCCCTGATCCCACAGGTAACCTTGATGTCTCAGGGTAAAGGAGCAGACGATCACCAGCTGACAGATCACATCTGTGTTCGGGGAGCTGGCTTGTTATTATGCACATATAATGCACAAAGCAGGGATAGTGGGGCGTCACTGATCCGTGAGTGTTTGCTGGAGACATTAGTAATTACCGCATCACTGGTGTGACAGTGAAATGCTGTTTTCCCTTTATTGTAATTAACTGATAGTGGTGACAATCCCCAGTCCTGTGTTTATGTGACATGGAGCGTGTAAGAACTCCCAGAACTTTACAAACAGTTTATTCATCTGTTCAGCTCACAGAGCAGTGGGTGGGAGGAGGCACAGGCGGCGCTCACTCTAGAGCCTGGCAGGAAAACGAGACGGGAAGGGGACTCGGCTCCTGTTCACCCCCATGGCCTCGGGGAGGCATTGGTCTTCTCAGAACCTCAGTGTCACCTCTATAAAATGAAAGGGTTGCACGCCGTGCTTAAAACAACCTCTCCTAGACATGATATTCTTGTGTAAAAGATTGAAAAAATCGGAACACACAGACACCTGTTGTCTGAATTATCTGGAAGTCTTAGGCTGAAGGATCTGACAAATGAAAGTAGTCAATAAATGCATCAAGCACCATCGACCTGACAGGCTCCTGACCTGTAAAGTGGGTCTTTTAATGAGCTTTCTGGGAGGCTTTCTTTCCAAGTATTTAGACCATTACACAAGTAGAGGGAAATCAAGTTTTTTGTTAATTGAAAGCAAAATGGGATGAAACTATCATAGAACTCCTTTTGCTTCTCATGAAAAAGATGGGGTACAGGAGGCCAAGACGTAGTTAGGGTCCCCAGTGGGTCTGGACCACCTAAACTTTTGGAGAGTTCTGACATTCAATGATTACTATAATATTGAATGGTTTGCCTTGGAAACGAACAGAAATTATTCTGTCGTTTTTGAGATTGCATCCAAGTACTGCATTTCGGACTCTTTTGTTGACCATGATGGCTACTCCTTTTCTTCTAAGGGATTCCTGCCCACAGTAGTAGATATAATGGTCATCTGAGTTAAACTCACCCATTCCAGTCCATTTTAGTTCACTGATTCCTAGAATGTCGACGTTCACTCTTGCCATCTCCTGTTTGACTACTTCCAATCTGCCTTGATTCATGGACCTAACATTCCAGGTTCCTATGCAATATTGCTCTTTACAGCACCGGACCTTGCTTCTATCACCAGTCACATCCACAAATGGGTATTGGTTTTACTTTGGATCCATCCCTTCATTCCTTCTAGAGTTATTTCTCCACTGATCTCTAGTAGCATACTGGGCACCTACCGACCTGGGGAATTCCTAATTCAGTATTCTATCATTTTGCCCTTTGATACTGTTCATGGGGTTCTCAAGGCAAGTATGCTGAAGTGGTTTGCCATTCCCATCTCCAGTGGACCACATTCGGCTGTGGTCCATGTGATCAGATCGACTAGTTTCCTGTGATTATGATTTCAGTGTGTCTGCCCTCTGATGCCCCCTCACAATACCTACTGTCTTATTCAAGATTGCTGGGAGAAATATCAATAACCTCAGATATGCAGATGACACCACCCTCATGGCAGAAAGTGAAGAGGAACTAAAAAGCCTCTTGAGGAAAGTGAAAGAGGAGAGTGAAAAGGTTGGCTTGAAGCTCAACATTCAGAAAACAAAGATCATGGCATCTGGTCCCATCACTTCATGGGAAATAGATGGGGAAACAGTGGAAACCGTGTCAGACTTTATTTTTGGGGCTCCAAAATCACTGCAGATGCTGAGTGCAGCCATGAAATTAAAAGACGCTTACTCCTTGGAAGGAAAGTTATGACCAGCCTAGATAGTATATTAAAATGCAGAGACATTACTTTGCCAACAAAGGTCCGTCTAGTCAAGGCTATGGTTTTTCCCATGGTCATGTATGGATGTGAGAGTTGGACTGTGAAGAAAGCTTATCGCCGAAGAATTGATGCTTTTGAACTGTGGTGTTGGAGAAGACTCTTGAGAGTCCCTTGGACTGCAAGGAGATCCAACCAGTCCATTCTAAAGGAGATCAGTCCTGGGTGTTCACTGGAAGGACTGATGCTAAAGCTGAAACTGCAATACTTTGTCCATCTCATGCGATGAGTTGACTCACTGGAAAAGACTCTGATGCTGGGAAGGATTGGGGGCAGGAGGAGACGGGGACGACAGAGAATGAGATGGCTGGATGGCATCACCGACTCAATGGACATGAGGTTGAGTGAACTCCGGAAGTTGGTGATGGACAGGGAGGCCTGGCGTGCTGTGATTCATGGGGTCGCAAAGAGTCGGACACGACTGAGCGACTGAACTGAACTGACATTCAATGAAATGAAAACTTCAAAGCCCCTTGTTCAGGGCCAGATGCATTAGACACGAACACGGAGACAGCTGAGTTTAGGATCACACCTGGCTCCTCCACCAACGACTGGCTCACTGCTGCCTGGGAACGAAGGTGGATTCTGGCGGGTCACCGGGGCCCCTTACAGGGAGCCTGTAGACCCTGCTGGGATCATCTTTTTGGTGGCCCAGCAATCGGTGATGTTGCCAGGTCTCCCCTCAATATAAGCAGAAACCCCGAGTCAGGAGGAAGTGAAAGCCTCTGTCTGAGGCCACTCCCTGGGAAGGAGCAGACTGGACAGTCACCTGTGTCCTCTGACACCTGTGCCCTGGACAGTCACAGCCTGTCATCTCGGAGCTCAGAGCTGTGCTCGTGTGACCTGCTGGGAGGAGCGTGTGCCAAGCTCGGCTGGGAAGAGCACAGACTTTCTGACCCTCCCCCCAGGAGTGAGGGTCCGTTAGAGCATCACCACCAACTACAGGGATGTTTCCCTCTTTTTAATCTCAAATACCTTCCCTTGACAACTTGTCGTCACACATGTGTGTGGAAAACACACCTTGGAAGCTCCTCCCTGCCGTGACTCGAGCTGTGATCAGAGGGGGACGATGGAGACAAGACAGAAAGGGTCCACTTGAGAAAACGTGGTGTTTTAAAGGCAGTGTGTCCTCAGCCTGAAAATCTGACATTTGAAAGCCACCTTCGATTTTTCTAAAAGAAAATAAAGGTCTATTCTAGCCTATGGAGAACATGTATGACACGAGGAGAGCTTTGCCGAGAGAAAAGTAACATTCTCATCTTCTCCCTTTGAGAAGTTGACTTTGCAAGAGAAAAAGTAAGATTCTGTCCCCTGAGACACCGGAGCATCGGGAGAGAGGGCAAGATGGTGGGGTCCAGTCCCCTGCCCTCCCTGGCCTGCACTTGCAGACGCTGGGTCCCCAGGGTCAAGGAGAATGGGGGCCTCATAGAAATGATGCTGCAGGTCTCAAAGCTTCGGTCTAAGTGGGCTCGTTATGCTCAGAGACCCAGGAGGCCCAGCCAGACCTGGTGGGCAGTGCACTGCCCCACCGGCCGGGGAAGGAGGCTCTGGGGTCAGTGGCTGGACTCGCGATCTCTCCCTGACCTCCCTCTGCAGCCACGGGGTGAGCAGAAAGGGATAACTGACACGCCTGGGGAAGGCTGGAGGGATGAAGCGGGGCTCACGTCACGGCGAGGGCTCCCAGCCGGGAAGGGCAGGCAGATGGCTGGACCAGAGCAGTGGCAGTGCTAGAGTGATTCCACTCATCTCTGCCAGGGCTGCGGGGCACAGAACCCTTCCCCTGGAACCTGTGCCCCTGGGTGGGCAGGCAGGATGGTGGTCCTTGCTATGACAGAGACAGCAGGGGGCCCAGGAAGCAGGAGGCCAGTGTTCACCAGACAGGTGGCATGTTGACGTTGGAGGTGGGGTGACGCATCTGAGGCTGGTCCAGAGAACCCCGCCTCACACAGGCAGCCTGGGGTCAGAACCGAGAGGGGCTTGTAGCCGGGTCCACATCCTGTCTGCAGACCCCGCTCACACCACCAGAGAACCCTGCCTCTGCACGGGCAGCCTGGGGTCAGAACCGAGCGAAGCTTGTAGCCGGGTCCACATCCTGTCTGCAGACCCTGGCTCACACCTTAGGGCCTAGCATCACGGGGTCGCCAGAGAAAGGATCCAACCCCACCAGCCCTGAGGACAGCTGTGAGGCTGGTGGTCTGAACTCTGGATCAAGCCCAAGTGCCTGGCATTCCATCTGCCAAACAGCCTGGGCTGCAAAGAGTGAGGGGAAGGGAGATGTCCCCACATAAGGGCCTGCACGAGGGTCACCTTCAGAGACCCAGGCAGATACAGAGCTGAGTTGGCTGTCACAGGTCCTGGACGGGCCGTCTGCCCGAGATGGCATATGGCAGGGTCTTTGTGACTTGGAGACCCACGGCTGGGAATGTTCACAAGTTTGCCGGGAGCAGGGCGGCTTCCTGGAGTCATGGCACAGGTTTGCGATGGCTCTTTGCTGTGTTTTCTGTTGGCTCTGGTTTTGCTTCCAATTTTATCATCTCTAGTGGTCCCGTCCAGGGACAAGTCCTGGCGCACTGCGAACGCGGGGGCTGTCCTGCCGCTTTTAATGGCCTGAGGCTGCCTGCCCACAGACTCTGCAGGTTTGGACCTGAGAGGCTTTGCAAGGCTTCTCTCCCAATTCCTGTGAAGGGGAGGAATAACTGTGCCCCGGGGCCCTCCAGAGGGCAGGAGCCAGCCGTGCACGAGGCTGCGGCTGTGTCTCTGAACTGGCTTTGGGTTTGGGAGTGGACCCGTCTGACCTTGGCCCTCCTTAGACTCTGTCACTCACAGTCCCCCTCCTCGACACCCCCAGCCTACGAGTGACCCTCGGGATGGGACGGCACCTGGCCGTCACCTGCCTAGCAGCCCATGATCACCAAGGAGCAGCCTGAGCCATTGTCACACGTGGGATACGCAGAGCCTGCTGACCTCACCCAAAGGCGCGTGCACATGTCAGTTTGGGGGGAAATGGCTGGTCGAACAGCACTTTGCCCTGGGGATGCCTGTCCACAAAGACTTCCTCAGTGCCACTTTCATACGAATGGGAGACGCACCCAGCCGTCCTGGGACCAGAGTGAGGGTGCAGGGACATTCCAGGCTGAGCTGGGCTGGGAGCACAGAACTGGGAAGGAGTTGGTGACGCCAATGGCCAGAAATGTGGAAGGAAGAAGCTACTGCCAATGAATATTCAGGACTGATTTCCTTTAGAATGGACCGGTTGGATCTCCTTGCAGTCCAAGGGACTCTCAAGAGTCTTCTCCAACACCACAGTTCAAAAGCATCAATTCTTCGGCGATCAGCTTTCTTCACAGTCCAACTCTCACATCCATACATGACCACGGGAAAAACCATAGCCTTAACTAGAAGAACCTTGGTTGGCAAAATAATGTCTCTGCTTTTTAATATGCTATCTAGGTTGGTCATAAATTTTCTTCCTATGAGCAAGTGTTTTTTAATTTCATGGCTGCAATCAGCATCTGAAGTGATTTTGGAGCCCCCAAAAATAAAGTCTGACACTGTTTCCACTGTTTCCCCATCTATTTCCTGTGAAGTGATGGGACCAGATGCCATGATCTTAGTTTTCTGAATGTTGAGCTTTAAACCAACTTTTCCACTCTCCTCTTTCACTTTCATCAAGAGGTTCTTTAGTTCTTCTTCACTTTCTGCCATGAGGGTGGTGTCATCTGCATATCTGAGGTTATTGATATTTCTCCCTGCAATCTTGATTCCAGCTTGTGCTTCCTCCAGCCCAGTGTTTCTCATGATGTACTCTGCAGGTAAGTTAAATAAGCATGGTGACAATATACAGCCTTGACATACTCCTTTTCCTATTTGGAACCAGTCTGTTGTTCCATGTCCAGTTCTAACTGTTGCTTCCTGACCTGCATACAGATTTCTCAGGAGGCAGGTCAGGTGGTCTGGTACACCCATCTCTTTCAGAATTTTCCACAGTTTGTTGTGATCCACACAGTCAAAGGCTTTGGCATAGTCAATAAAGCAGAAATAGAGGTTTTTCTGGAACTCTCTTGCTTTTTCCATGATCCAGCGGAGGTTGGCAATTTGATCTCTGGTTCCTCTGCCTTTTCTAAAACCTGCTTGAACATCTGGAAGTTCATGGTTCACATACTCTTGAAGCTTGACTTGGAGAATTTTGAGCATTACTTTGCTAGCATGTGAGATGAGTGCAATGGTGCGGTAGTTTGATCATTCTTTGGCATTGCCTTTCTTTGGGACTGGAATGAAAACTGACTTTTTCCAGTCCTGTGGCCACTCTGAGTTTTCCAAATTTGCTGGCATATTGAGTGCAGCACTTTCACAGCATCATATTTCAGGATTTGAAATAGCTCAACTGGAATTTCATCACCTCCACTAGCTTTGTTCATAGTGATGCTTCCTAAGGCCCACTTGACATTGCATTCCAGGATGTCTGGCTCTAGGTGAGTGATCACACCATCGTGATTATCTGGGTTGTGAAGATCTTTTTTGTCTAGTTCTTCTGTGTATTCTTGCCACCTCTTCTTAATATCTTCTACTTCTGTTAGGTCCAAACCATTTCTGTCCTTTATTGAGCCCATCTTTGCATGAAATGTTCCCTTAGTGTCTCTAATTTTTTTGAAGAGATCTCTAGTCTTTCCCATTCTGTTGTTTTCCTCTATTTCTGTGCATTGATCGTTGAGGAAGGCTTTCTTATCTCCCCTTGTTATTCTTTGGAACTCTGCATTCAAATGGGAATATCTTTCCTTTTATCCTTTGCCTTTCACGTCCCTTCTTTTCTCAGCTATTTGTAAAGCCTCCTCAGACAGCCATTTTGCTTTTATGCATTTATTTTTCTTGGGGATGGTCTTGGTCCCTGTCTCCTGTACAATGTCACGAACCTCCGTCCAGAGTTCATCAGACACTCTATCAGATCTAATGCTTTGAAGCTATTTCTCACTTCCCCTGTATAATCATAAGGGATTTGATTTAGGTCATACCTGAACGGTCTAGTGGTTTTCCCTACTTTATTCAATTTAAGCCTGAATTTGGCAATAAGGAGTTCATGATCTGAGCTCCCAGTCAGCTCCAGGTCTGTTTTTGCTGAATGTATAGAGCTTCTTCTTCTTTGGCTGCAAAGAATATATTCAGTCTGATTTCAGTATTGACCATCTGGTGATGTCCATGCGTAGAGTCTTATGTTGTTGGAAGAGGGTGTTTGCTATGACCCGTGTGTTCTCTTAGGAAAAGTCTATTAGCCTTTGCCCTGCTCCATTCTGTACTCCAAGGCAAATTTGCCTGTTACTCTAGGTATTTCTTGACTCCCTGCTTTTGCATTCCAGTCTCCTATAATGAAAAGGACATCTTTTATGGGTGTTAGTTCTAGAAGATCTTGTAGGTCTTCGTAGAACTGTTCAGCTTCAAGGAGCAAGCGTCTTTTAATTTCATGGCTGCAGTCACCATCTGCAGTCATGTTGGAGCCCAAGAGAATAAAGTCTCTCACTGTTTCCATTGGTTTACCATCTATTTGTCATGAAGTGATGGGACCAGATGCCATGATCTCAGTTTTCTGAACGTTGAGCTTTAAGCCAACTTTTTCACTCTCCTCTTTCACTTTTATCAAGAAGCTCTTTAAGTTAAAGGAGGTCACCATTATCTTCATTGCCTCCACTGTAGTTTGGCCTCAGGTCAAACAACAGGGAGGGAACACAGCCCCATCCATCAACAAAAAACTGGATTAAAGATTTACTGAGCATGGCCCCGCCCATCAGGACAAGACCCAGGTTCCCCCTTGGTCAGTGTCTGCCATCAGGAGGCTTCCATAATCCTTTTATCTTTATCCATCAGAGGGCAGACAGAATGGAAATGACCATCACAGAAAACTAACCAATCTGATCACATGGACCACAGCCTTGTCTGACTCAATGAAACTATGAGCCATGCTGTGTAGGGCCATCTGAGACGGACGGGTCGTGGTGGAGAGGTCTGACAAAACGTGGTCTGCTGGAGAAGGGAGTGGCAAACCACTGCAGCATTCTTGCCTTGAGAACCCCATGAACAGTGTGAAAAGGTGAAAAGATAGGACACTGAGAGAGGAAGTGTCCAGGTCAGTAGGAGCCCAATTCAAAAAGATACACACACCCTTATCTTCAGGGCAGCAATATCCATAACAGCCAAGACACGGAAGCAACTGAAGTGTTCATCAACTGGGAATAGATAAAGAAGGTGTGGTCCATACCTACAGTGGAATGCTACTGAGCCAGCGAAAGCGTGAAGTAATGCCATTGGTGGCAGCATGGATGGACCTAGAGAGTAGCACACTGAGGGGCGTGTGTCAGACAGAGACATACCACACGGCGCCACTTACGTGTGGAAGCTAAAGGAAATGACACAGACGGACTGACCTATGAAGGAGGAAGGGGTTCGCAGACAGAGAGAGCGGACCTGTGGCTGCCAAGGGGCGCGGGGGCTGGGGAGGGACGGCAGGGAGCCGCGGGGAGCGGTGCAGCCTTGTGTGCGCAAGATGGGTGAGGAGCGAGGCCTGCATGTCCAGCACAGAGGTCTCTCCTCAACGTCCTGGAGGAACTGCAATGGAAAAGAATACAGAAAGAGAACACATATACACACATATGTTTCTGTGTGTGTGTGTGTGTGTGTCTCTGTGTGTGTAACCGAACCTCTGTGTTATACAGTAGAAATTAAGACAACATTTAAGCCAAATACACTTCAATGAGGGATTCCCTCATAGCTCATTCGTAAAGAACCGGCCTGCAATACAGGAGACCCAAGTTTGACCCCTGGGTGGGAAAGTCCCAGTGCAGAAGGGAAAGGCAACCCACTCCAGTATTCTTGTCTGGAGAATCTCATGGACAGAGGAGCCTGGCGGGCTACAGTCCATGTGATCACTAGAGTCAGACACGACTTAGCAACTGAAACATACTTCAATAAAACACATTTTTAAAGAAATAAAAGGGCAATCTGAAAAGATGGGGAGTGACCGTGTGACCCAGTGGTAAGCACCCGGGCACCCAGGGGCCTCTCGTTTCCTAGTTTTCACAGCAGCGAGTGGGGGTGTTATTAGCACTTCCTGCCCAGGAAGGTGAAGGGAAATGAATGAAATGACCCATCAAAAGTGCCTGGACGGGACCAGTTACATGGGAAGAGCTCCAAACACCAAGCTGTGCTATGCCGGTCCTGCACGGGGACCCAGGGGCGTTCCAGTGTGTTTGGAGGGACATGGCTGGAAAAGCCACATGGCAGGAGGAACCCAGGGTCCTCCTGGGCCGAGGTTGAGGTGTGGCTGCATCCGGTCAGCAGACCCTGAGGTCCTGCGAGTGGAGGGACAGCCCATCTTCCTGTCGCCTGGAGGGCAGCTCCGGGACTCACGTGGAAGGACAGTGCCACCAGACTCAGAGGCGGCCCACTGCGGGGAGAGAGCTCAAGTCAGGCATGGAGGCTGCAGAGCACAAACGGAAAGGCTGGGGACGGCATGGCTGTGTCCCAAGAAGGCAGGACATTTCCAGGTGTCTCATGGGGCCCTAAGGCACAAACCCGGGGCCGGGGGTCAAAGGTTCAGGGAAGCATCTTACTGAGAAAGAGCTGAGATGTCCGCTCTGCCCTGCCAGGAACGGCCCCCTGAGACCCACCACCAGTTCACTGGACGCGGAGAATGGCAACTCTGCTCTCCACGAGACCCTGGGCAACGTAGCTGAGTCTCCAAGGGCCTGGCTCCTCATCGCAGAGTCCGTGGCTGTGGCGCCTCTGAGACCATTCTCAGGAAGTCACGTGCAGTGCCCGGTCCACGCCACACTCGCCTACTCCTACCTTCAGCCCAAGGCTGCCAACTGCTGGCCAGGACAGATGGGCAGCTGTCCCTGCAGGGACGGGCTCGGGTTGTAGAACCTGTTAACCCTGACGCCCCCAGGACAGGTGGCTAATGAAAACGATTGATAAGTAACAACTGTGATCAGGAGCCCAGTGGCTTCACAGACACGGGCTCTCATTGTTTAACCAGCCGGCAGGGTGGGTATTCCAGCTCCGAGTCTCCAGCTGAGGAGAGGAGTGTCCGGAGTCTCAGTGACCTTCCTCGGGTCAGACAGCCGGCAAGCACTATCGCCAAGGCAAAGCCGGCTGTTACGTGCACGGCCTACCCTCGGCATTCGTGGTGATGCTGGGCCCCAGCTGCCGCCCTGTCTCTGCAGGGTCTGCTTGGGGATCTGCCCAAGGGGAATGAGGTCGACGTCGAGCTGGTTCACAGCGTGTTCCCTGGGCCCAGCTTAGGCCTGCACTCAGTGGCTCCTTCATGAATATTGTACAATGGGTGAACAAACGAGCAGTGGGAGCCCCAGCTGGAGGCGGCGGAACAGAGGGTACAGCAGTGAAGAGTAGAGCGGAGGCCCATGGGTCTGGACCACGAGGTGTGTTAGCAAGCAGGGCCTGACTCGGGAGGCGCGACCGCAATGCACGGGCACAAGAAAGCCCTGGGCAATACCAAGGCAGAAAGAACTGCTCGGCATGAAACAGCCAGGGAGGGGAGACTGGGAGCAAGCAAGCCTTGTACGGGAATGAAGAAAGGGTGCCTTTACAGAAAACCCGAGTTCATTCTCCTGAAAGAGAGCTTGAAAAAATTTCAGAAACGGGGAAGGCACTCGCGCTGTGGATACTTTCAGATGCAGCAGAGAAATCTCTCCAGACTGAGCTCCAGGGCCATGCTGCTCCAAGCTCCAGGGAAAAAAGACAAGGGGGTCCCTTGCTGTCTGTGACCTGGGGTTTCCTAAGGACGCCCAGGCCAGCAAGGCTCCCGAGGGGCAGACTGTAAAGCAGAGCTAATATTTGGAACCACGCACAGCTCAGTAGCCATCTCCAGGGTGCTGGGGGTGGGGGCGGTGGGGGCCGGAAACTTTCACTTATCATTAAAAACAGCTCAGTTTCCAACTGCTCTGAACTGTAAGGAGCCTCTGGAGCAGAATAGGGGAAGAGCACGGATTGAAACTATACCCTCTGTTTTCATTCTTTGTTCCTATTTCACTCATTTTATTTCTCTGCCCATAAGCCCCATCGCAGGATGCCGGGCTCCCCGGCTCATCAGTTCTCACCTGAACCTGCTCTGACATCATTTTCTACCTGACACAAGAAGGATGCTGCCTGCAGAACGCACTTCACTCAAGGAACAGCCTCTGTCTTTAGCAGAATGAATGCGTTCCTTCGCTCAGGGGCACGGGCTGCAGCTGAGGCCATTCCGTCCTTTGCTGAACGTGTGAGGAGGCTTCTTGGCGCAGCAGACAGACCACTTGGGAAAGCAGCCAGACACCACGATGGACTTATTTCTTTTCTTGCTCTGATGGAGCAAACATGAGGTCTAACCATGATGTCATAAGAGTGATTGTTCAGAGCCCTGGATGAGGCCATCTGATTCCCAGCCTCACCTGAATCACGGTCTTTTCAAATCCAACATTGCTTCTTAAAATAAATACCAAAAATGACTTTGTATGAAGGGCAAGACAGAGCTTGACCATTTAGGGATGACCTGGGGATTTAATGAATGAGTAAAATATTCTATGGCCAAATTGTGAAATTATTTTCCAATTTTGCCCCAGAAAGAAGTTTTCCATCTATTTAACACAGCCCTTGGAATTTTGTCCTAAACACACGATGGCTTTGGGATGTAGAAAATGACTGATGCCAAAGATGTCTCTGCACCCACCCAGAAGGCGACCCCTGGGTGGGTGAGCACACCCTCCTCGCCCTTGCTTGTCAATTAACGTGAGCGCGGCAGGCAGGCGCTCTGCCGCCGGGCTGTTCCCTTCCTGGGACTGAGAGCCTGATGTCTGCTAAACCTCGGGTCAGGCTGGTCCATCACAGTTCAGTTCAGTTCAGTTCAGTCGCTCAGTCGTGTCCGACTCTCTGCGACCCCATGAATCACAGCACGCCAGGCCTCCCTGTCCATCACCAACTCCCGGAGTTCACTCAAACTCATGTCCATCGAGTCGGTAATGCCATCCAGCGATCTCATTCTCTGTCGTCCCCGTCTCCTCCCGCCCCCAATCCCTCCCAGCATCAGACTCTTTTCCAGTGAGTCAACTTGTCGCATGAGGTGGCCAAAGTATTGGAGTTTCAGTTTTAGCATCAGTCCTTCCAATGAACACCCAGGATTGATCTCCCTTAGAATGGACTGGTTGGATCTCCTTGCAGTCCAAGGGACTCTGAAGAGTCTTCTCCAGCACCACAGTTCAAGAGCATCAGCATCAATTCTTTGGTGATCAGCCTTCTTCACAGTCCAACTCTCACATCCATACATGACCACGGGAAAAACCACAGCCTTGACTAGACAGACCTTGGTTGGCAAAGTAATGTCTCTGCTTTTTAATATACTATCAAGGTTGGTCATAACTTTCCTTCCAAGGAGTAAGCGTCTTTTAATTTCATGGCTGCAATCAGCATCTGCAGTGATTTTGGAGCCCAAAAAAACAAAGTCTGACACTGTTTCCACTGTTTTTCCATCTATTTCCCATGAAGTGATGGGACCAGATGCCATGATCTTTGTTTTCTGAATGTTGAGCTTCAAGCCAACCTTTTCACTCTCCTCTTTCACTTTCCTCAAGAGGCTTTTGAGTTCCTCTTCACTTTCTGCCATGAGGGTGGTGTCATCTGCGTGTCTGAGGTTATTGATATTTCTCCCAGCAATCTTGATTCCAGCTTGTGCTTCTTCCAGCCCAGCGTTCCTCATGATGTACAAGCTCCCTTATTTCTCCCCTTTTATCAGGAGGACGTGTTCAGACCCTGTGTTACTGCTGGAGAACTTGCACCCGAGTGCGTCCTCCCCAGGTTGGCACTCTGGGATTGGAACTCAAGGCCTTGGACTTTAGACGCCCCGCGGGCAGAGCCCCAGGGATTTGAAGAAGGTTCTGGAAGCATTGCCACTGGCTAAGCAACTGCCCCCAGAAGGCAAACTGAGTCAGGAGGAGGGAGCAGGGCAGGAGGCGGCAAACCATCTCCCTGCTGCGGCAGACAGAGCAAGGCGAGACGAGCGCCCGCAGCGCTGGCCGTCCGCCCCGCCAGCTGAACGAAGCCGGTCATGAAGGCCGGGAAGCCCGTGACGCTCCTGGATAACCAAGGGAGAAGAACCCCGGGAGCAGACGCCAGGCTTGAACGCTTCTGGAAACACGACGCAAACGGAGCTGGAGGGCTGCAGAGATTCAGTGAAGTCGAACCGGAAATAGGTAAAAAGAAGCTATTTTCTCTCCTCTGAAGGGAGTTCCAGAGGAGCTGCCAGGGCAGGAGAGACCAACCAAGGACAAGCGGGGGCGGGAGCGGCGCAGGGGCCTGGGCAGCCGCCAGCGAGAGGCCTTCTGGACTCCACGAGCCCCCCAGCCGCCCCAGGAGGAAGGCCCCCGGTGTGTGAAGTGTCGGGAGGGAGAGGAAAGCAGAACAGACCCAGGCGGCCCCCGACCTGCAGGACGGCCGCCAGGGAGGGAACCCAGAGGCAGACAGGGCTGACCGTAAGCTTGGCCTGGGCTCCGTTCAGGGCGAGGGGTTTCTGAGTTTTGGGCTCAGGAGACCCCAAGGGCCAGCTCTGTGGCCGGCAGAGCTGAGAGGTGTTCTGGATGACCCGCCTCACCTGCTACTCAAATATGGGCCGTGGACCAGGAGCCTTGCCTCCCCAGGGAGCATGTTGATTAAGACCTTCCCTCCCCCTGAGAGGGCCACTCCAGCCTGGGATTCCTCTCCGACGCGGAGAGAGGTGGTGCCCGGAGGGAAGAATCCACGCCCTCCAGGAGGTGGCCTTGCAGGAGGGCAGGGGGCCACCGGCCATGAATGGACAGCCACTCTGCTTTACAGGCTGTGTGAACCTGGAGAACCTCGAGACAGCCAGTCCCTGAGGTTGGGGTGATCACACCCCCTCCTGGGCTGATGACTGGTGAGTTAAGTGAGACCTGTGCAAATGTAGCAGCCTGGCAGCCGGCCACCATGAATCTGAATCCCCGTCGACAAGTCCAAGCAGGCCCCGTCTCCCACCTGCACCCTCGCCCCCCACCCAGCCCTCCCAGCCACTCCAGGCACCGTCCCCGATGGGAACGAGGGGCTGCCGGACCTCTGAGTATCCAGCGGTCAGCCGCCAGACTTCCGCGACTTCTCCATGAGTTCTGGAAGCAGTGGTTTCCTCTGTTCCTCCTGGGGCCCCGATGCCTCAGAAACAGTTCACGGGCAGAGAACGCTCAGCCTCGTCACCGCCTTGTCCCCGGTTCTTCTTCCCGAGGTTTCAGTGACCTGCAGCAAACCGAGCTCAGCAAACATTGACTGAAAATTCCAGAAATGAATAATTCATGGGTGTTGAATTGTGAGTTAAATTTTAAGTTCTGAATAGGGTGATGGAATCTCGCACCATCCTGCTTTGCCCCCCGCCCCAGATCCCCAACCAGCTGCGTGGTCCTGGCAGGAGACACAGCGTCACCCGAAGTGGCAGGTCCTCCTACGGATGCACCCAGAGGTCGGCGGTAGGTAGCCTGACTCTACCTTGGGATGCCGCCATCATTGGCCTCAGGGCCGCCATCACCTGGCATTATCGTCGCTCAGCGTCACAGGAAGGGGAGGTATAGCATAGTGAGATATTTTGAGAGAAAGACCATACCAGCATACCTTTTCTTATAGTATATTGTTACAACTGGTCTATCTTATTATTGCTGGCATTAACGTCGCACTGTGCCTAATTAATAAATTAGCATACACATGTATGGGGAAAATGGTATAAATAGGATTGGGTACCACCCACAGTTTTTAGCATCCACCGGGGGTCTGGGAACGTATCTGCCAAGGGCAGAGAGGACCACTGCACATGCTGCCAGAGGGGTGTATGGAGGAAAGAAAAAAGCTGGCAGCTCTTTACAAAACCGGGCACTCAGAGGCGCACCTGTTTCCTTGGCAGGAAGCCTCCCCCTTCCCTCCGCGCTTGTCATTAGAATATGGAATTTTCATGCTTTGCCTGAAAACTTGGCTGTGTCTCTGCCAACAACAGTCCTGATAGCAGGATGCGGGCTGTCCTGAGGTCTCCTACAGGGACAGTGGACAGGGGCCTCCGCCTCCTGCTTCTGTTTCTGCATTGTTAGAGCTCCCTCACCGTGCAGCACACACAGAATCAACAAGAAGAAATGATTTCTTTACAAAATGGTACAAAGCACAAACCCGCCCGTGACCCATTCCACGCTACGGGCGATGTTCCTTGTTGGAAAGTTTCTATTTCTCTAAGACGATGGATAACATGGCACTCATTCTCCACGGGCTTTTATGAATTATAGTGAAGGACAGAAAGAAAGAAAAATCCATATGTCTCTGGAATCCCAGAAATCAGGAGCAAAGAGGAACTTTAATGAATATGGAGTTTGAAAATTTTAATGTGCTCGAGAGACCACTAAGACATTGTGATATATTAAGCCTGAGAAACTGAAATATTAACTTGTATGAACATCATGCTTCCTTATCCTAGATTCTAACAGAGGCTGGCAGTGCCGAGACAGGAAGTTTCGGCAAATTCGTGGAGGATGTGTGTGGACTGAGGCGATTCCGGTTGTTTGGGGACACGCCACTCCGGGTGTGGAAGGGAGAAGCTGCAGGCGGGGGTTCTCAGAAACCAGGCCGGATGCTGTGGCTGCAGCCAGGCCCACGTTGGAGATCAGGAAGCTGGTGGGGGCTGCACTGACACTCCTGCAGACTCAGGAAGTGGGACCCCCTTTCCTACTTCAGACCTGCCCCCCGAGTCACTGCCCTTCATCCTCACTGAGCCTCCCTCTGGGCCCCGACGGGGAGCTGGTGTCTCAGGGGCGTTGTAAGTCCCGGGCGTGTGTCCTTTTGGCTTCCTGACCGACAGGTCTGACCCCCGCCCCCAGGTGACCGCCCCGAGCTCATCCCCACGGTGGGGCATGAGAGGACATTCCTCGTGTCCTCGCCAGGGACTCATAGTTTGGGTGAAAATGTTATGACTTTAAGGTTTAAAGTCACACACCCTTTACCAGGGAGACATGACTATTTACAAAACGTGAGCACACGCACCCTCAGGGTTGGGGGTGTCCTTCCTTCCTCAGCACCTGCGTGTCTTGTCTCAAAGCCCACCTCCCACCTCTCAGGAGAACTGCCCGCAGAGCAGCGGGACCCACGCTGGCCTGTTGTGCAGGGGCCAGGGGGCCTGGACGTGAGGGTGTGATCACCAGGGTGTGAGGGTCCTTTGACTCGGCCTCTCCTGGTAGCCAAGAGCCCCGCTGCAGCACCTCAGACCCTCAGAAATAGAAAGAGAGCCTCATAGGTCATCAGAGGAGCCTGGTGTCAGCTGGGTGCCCGCGCTGGAGAAGACAGTACATATACATTCACACAAACACATGCGTACATACACACACATGCATACATGTACATGTGTGTGCAAAGTCGCTTCAGTTGTGTCCGATTCTGTGAGACCCCACGAGCTATAGCCGCCCCCCGCCCCAGGCTTCACTGTCCATGGGATTCTCCAGGCGAGACTGCTGGAATGGGTCCTCACACCACACACATGACCGCATGCACAGAATTAGCGTCACTTCTGATGGCGTCAGGCCCAGCTCCCATCCCAGACCCTGCCTTGTCTGCTGTGATTTTGCGGCTCCTCCGTCAGAAGCAGTCACTGTCTCGCCCTCCACATCCAGGATGCCGAGGGACATTCTCGAAAGAGCACGGAAACTCGTAGAGCCAGTTCTGCGCTCTGGCTCTGAAGAGCCTCCCCACCCAGGCCCTCATTCTCTGTTCGGAAACACTGACTCCACAGTGGGAGCTGGCTGGGCAGCCTGGCTGGGAGGGTCTGGATGCCCCAGCTCAGCCTCCACCACAGAGAACGCTCCTGCCGTGTCCCTGGAGCCACTGCCGAGACCAACAGCCCCCCAGGTATGTGCATGAGCTTGGCTGAAGGTAGCTGAGACCCCCATGGCTGTAGACCCCCTACCTACACTGGCCGGACCTCAAACTCACGTGCAGGGGTAAACCACTGCAGGGCCTTGGGATGGCGTGGGACTCGGCGACAGCTAAAAGAAAGGCCAGGAGTGTGTCACCTGGAAACCACGGCAAGGACAACCCCCCGGCATTCAGCCCAGGACCCAGTGAGTTGGACCCAGGACCCAGCTTTCTGGGAGTACATGACTCATAAAGGTTTGAACTTCAAGCATAATAAACAATGTCTGGATCGTGAAACAGCCCGTGTTGGGAAGGGAGAAAGCAGGCGGGTTGCTGGGAAGAGGTAAGAGCTGAAATGCACATGTCAAGTAGGGAAGCGCGTCACACGATCAGCAGCTAATTTTTAAAACAGCTCTTTGAGTCGTCTCCGTCGTGTCCGACTCTTTGAGACCCCATGGACTATAGCCCACCAGACTCCTCTGTCCATGGAATTCTCTGAGCAGGAATACTGGAGTGGGTTGCCATGCCCTCCTTCAGGGGACCTTCCTGACCCAGGGATCGAACCTGTAGCTCTTACATCTTCTGCATTGGCAGGTGGGATCTCTAGAGCTGGTGTCAAGACAGCCTTACTGGCGAACCTGTAGCTCTTACATCTCAGAAGATGCAGACATTGGCAGGTGGGATCTCTAGAGCTGGTGTCAAGACAGCCTTACTGGGTGAGTGCTGTTCTTGTCCCTTTCTGTGGGGGAGAAAGATGGAGGCAGTGTGGTGGGCGCGTGCTGCCCAAGGTCACAGAGCCCGCTCCCTCCAGAGTCCGAGCCACCAACCTCTGCCTGTGAAATGGCACAGGGTATGCAGCAGAGGCTCAATAAAGCTAGACCAGATGGAAGGTGGGCCTCGCGGGAGACCTGGGTAAGCAGTTTGGGAAGGAATGCATGTCCTGGGTTTGAAAAGGCAGAGGGAACGCCGTGGGCAGGGCGCCAGGCTGTCACCACAGTGGGCTGAGCTTGACGAGGCTTTCAGCTGCAGCCAGACGGAGCGAGGGGGCCCAGCATCACCGAGGAAACGGCGGATCCCCATGGAAGCCCGTCCCTGCCCCCAGCTCCTGGGGACTTCTGGAGTCTCCTTGACATTTGGAAATCCCAGGCCCTGAACAGGGTGTCCTGGAATTCTCGGTGATTCAGAGAGCTGCTGGGGGCCCCGCCCTGAGGAATTTCTGAGGAAAGAGAGGGCGTTACCCCCATCACCAAGAGGAGGTGGAGAAACAAAGAGGTTGATTAATTTTCTCTGAGGTCTCGCCGAGAGTCAGCTGCTTAACTGGATAAGAAAATGTAACTCGAAGGATTTTACGGGAGACGTGCTGACGGCTCCCTTCCTGTTCCCCGTGTGGCCCAGGAGGCGGGCCCTCGGCGTCCACCGGCCAGTGCCGTGCCCACTCCTTCCACCTGTGCGGGGGCCTGACCTCTCGACGCCACCACCGCGGACAACAAAGCTCCGGGTTTCCTTAGAGGATGAGGCCACGGAGCGCTCCCGTCCTGTGTGTTATTAGCCTCATGTCAGCCCTCTCCCGGGCACCGTCACATTTTCTGCTCGTGAGAATATTCTTCTCCGGTGGCATCACAAGACAGATAGGTGGTTAGACACACAGCAAAACGTGCCCAGACCTCACGTCTTTGAACGTGTTCTTTGAGAAAACAGCCCGTTTCTCCGGTTCCTGTGTGCGTGTGTGTCCGACTCTCTGTGACCCCGTGGCCTGTAGCCCACCTGGGTTCTCCAGGCAAGAATCCTGAAGTGAGTTGCCATGCCCTCCTCCAGGGGATCTTCCTGACCTGGGACCAAACCCGTGACTCTTCTGTTTTTCTGCATTGGCAGGCAGGTTCTTTACCATTAGCGCCACCTGGGAAGCTCTTAGGCTCCTAGTGAAGCCATATTTACCACTTTAAGAAGGAAAGGGTGTCTTTGAAAATTGCTGCTCATCCTAATATCCATCTGCAATGATCTAACTGTGAATGTCAAGTTTGATTATCGGTCTGTGTGTCTGAGCAGCCACCCCATCAGGGAGAGCCGCCCAGCTCCAGGGAGGGCAGAGGAGCCCTTGGAGGTGGAGGGGATCTTCCCTCCCTGCTGAGGGGCGTGGCGACGCAGTTCACACACGACTGTCCCCTAGAATCAGACATCAGCGTGCCCGGGTCCCCCTTCTGGGCCCCTGACCTCCCCATTGTAGCTGCCAACTCTATCTGTCCACTATTAAAAATGCAGCAGATGGTACATAAAATACGAAGCCACTTCCAAAACTACAGACACTCCAACTCTGGGAGGCAAATAAAGTCTGATTAATCATCTGGAACAGAAGCCTCAACCTCCAGCTCATTGAAAATGTGATTATTTCTGTCCATGTTTGAATATTTTCTGGAATAGCACAAAAGCGCTCGTTCAGGGCCTGACAGGTCTGGCTGAGCGGGAACGGGAAGCGATTACCCTTGGCTGGCAGGTCTCTCCAGGGCAGCCCATTAAGCCCTGCTTTCCATCCTGCTGCTTCTTGTTGTGAACCACCCTCAATGCCTCTGCAGCATTCAGATTCTCCATTTCTTAAAGGGGGCCACGCAGGCCCCCCCAGGTCTGTATTTGCCGTCAGTATGAGTGTCCTTTGACTGCTGCAAAAACCTGGCATGAGCTTGGTGGCCGGAAACAGCAGAAACCGATTCTCTCCCAGTCCTGGAGGCCAGAAGTCCAATCATCAGGGTGTCTGTGGGGCCACGCTCCCTCCGGAGGCTCGGGGGCGGGTCCTTCTACACCCTCTAGATCCAGTGGCTCCTGGCTTGTGGCAGCCTCCCTCCAGCCTCTGTTCCGCCTTCTCGGAGCCTGATTCCCTCCCCTGTCTTGGGACATTTATTGCATTTAGGTCCTCTCCAATCCAGGATGGTCTCATCGTCAGATCCTTCACTGTGTCAGCAAAAGATCCTTTTCCAAACAAGGTCACCATCACATTCGGGGGTCAGGATGTGGAAGATCTTTTGAGGGCTCACCATCAGCACCCAATCCCCCAGGATTTTCTCCTCGCTGTGGCTGGCTTGTATGGTTTCACTTTTGGGGGGAAAACCACTGTTGTGTTAAAAAGTGGATCTGCTTTGCAGCAGAGCATGGAGACTCTCAGAGAGGAGGGATCGCCTGGCTCCCCCACAGACCGGTGCTTTATTCTGGTCCTCCCAAGGCTGGCCGTCACACTCTGCTCAGCCAGCTCGAGGCCGTAACAGAAGACCTTCCAGGCGTCTGCAGGGCGAGTTCCTCCCGAGGCCTCTCTCCTGGGCCTGTGGACAGCCGTCTTCCCCCTGTGACCTCACAGTCATCTCTCCGTGCAAGCTGGTGTTCTAGTCTCTTCTTAGAAGGATCACTGGGTTAGGGTCCGCCCGCCGCACGACCTCACTTTACCTTCTTCGTCACCTCTGCCACGGCCCTGTCTCCAGTACCTTCGGGGTTAGGCTGAAACATGAAAATTTTGTAGGGGGAGCAAGTCAATGCACAACAGCCTCTGAAACAGTCCTGCAACTCTGCAAGCCCCGCCCTTGACTCCGGTCGTGTCAAGGTGGTGCTGTGTGCCTGTGGCTCGGCCGGGATGAAGGGACAGAGGGAGGAGCCTGGCTTTGCTGGCGGGGTTGGCGGAGCACCCAGGGCTTGAATCTAGGATGTGAGGCCCATGCCGTTTCCACAGCAGGGGTGAGGAAGATCCAGGGAGGGTCAAGGGCCGGGAGCGGGGGCCTTCCTGAGGTCCAGGTGTGGTCATTAGACTCCTAGAGAAGCAGCGACATACATGTTGGTGTCACCAACAGACGGGACAAGCCAGGCTCTTACAGGTGTCCTGCCAGACAGGAATGAAGCTCCCGAATGCCCGCTCTGCCCCGGCCCAGCCGCATCTCAATCTAGAGAGCAACCCGAAAGAGGACACTCACTTCAGAAAAACAAAACAAACTAGGAATCTGCTTCAAGTTCAAGTTCAGATAAAAGCATCATTAGTCTTTTAGTAGAAATAAGTCTGTGTTAGTCTACGGGAGTTACAAGTACCACAGGCGGAGTGGCTCAAACAACAGACATTTATCATCTTGTAGGCTGGAGGCTGGACATCCAAGGTCAAGGTGCTGGGAGGCAGGTTTAATTCCAAGGTGTCTTCCCTTGGCTGGTGGCCAGCTGCCAGGTTCCTGTACCCCACCCACCCACCCACAAAGTCACCTTTGCACGAATGCAGGCACAGGGCAAGCCGTCTTTGTACTTCTTACAAGGACGTGGATCCTGCCAGGCCAAGACCTGTCCTCTGGCCTCAGTTAAACTTCATCACTCCTTTAATTTTTCAAACGGTGTTTTTGGCAGTGCTGGGTCTTTGCTGAGGTGCGTGGGCTCAGGGGTTGTTGAGTGCAGCCTTAGTTGTTTTGTAGCACGCGGGATCTTAGTTCCCTGACCGGGGATCAAACCTGTGTCCACCGCATCGGAAGGCAGTCTTAACCACCGGACCACCAGGGAAGTCCCACTTCTTTAAATTTTATGTGACATCATTCGGTCCACAGTGAGATTCCCAAATACTCCGTGGGGCAAAACTGCACTACAAATGTGCATTGTTTAGCTGGAGTGCAAAGGTAACTGGTGTCCTGTATATGATCTGACAACCCTGGCTTAGATCCCACTTCCTCGGCTGGTGTTCTAGGCCAGAGACTCAGACGTGTGACTCAGACCCACTCACTCAGCCCAGACCTGCTGACCCAGCACACAGACACAGCCTTCGAGTGCCCGGTGCTCACGTGGGCCCGGCCGGCCTCAGTGCCTGGACAGGAACAGGTGAGCTTGGGGTGGTCCCTGGGACAATCCCAGCTCAGCCGTGAACGGCATGTTTCTTCCACCTGCTCAGACTTTTGCAGGTCTGATGAGAGCTGTGGCTATCAGGCACAGATCTGGTGAAATGAACAGCTGGTCTCCCATTTCAGGAGACAGAGAGGCCCTTTAACCTGCACAGACCCTGACCCTAGGATGAAGCCAAGGGCTCAGAGCAGCTGACAGATGGACAGCAGAGTGGCCATGTTAACTGCTGCTTCTAAATTCCAAAAATATGTTTAGTCTTAATCATATCGTAATCTTGATCCATGCTTCAGATCTGAAACAATGATTTTAAAAGAACGCGTTTCTATGTCCAAGGTATGCAAGCTCCATGCAGCTGTTCATGTGTGAAATAAAACGTGCTGTGCCCACCAAAAATATCACGCATGTTGTTTGCATATCATTTCTCTGGGAACTTCAGGCGGTCCTAAGAACTCGGAGCCCGGAACCACACGGTCCAGGTCTCGTGCTCCAGGCCTTTCCTCGATACCGTGTGCTGCTGATTATTCTAGTTCTGCTGCTCAGATGGGAGCCTTCGTCGTGGCGTGGGCGTCAGGGCACAGGCTGTGCTCCAAGGAACAATTCCACACTGCAGAGAACATTCACTCACCACCAACCCACGTGGACGAGTCCAAATGTGCCGGGGCCAACCCTGTAGCTGGGATTTTAAAAATCAACATCCAGGTAGAATGTGGTGGCACTTACGAATGGCTGAATAACAAAAATCAACTAATTTGGAGCTTTTTTAAAAAAACTAAGTAACTAAATTAAATTGGAGGCTAATTACTTTATAATATTGGGGTGGGTTTTGCCGTTTGTGTACACGCTTCTGGGTTTGTATACTTGTGTGTCTGTGTGTATGCTGGAATGTGAGAGTGTATACAGTGTGTGTTTGCATGTATGCACATGGTGGGCATCCACATGCGTATGTCTGTGTCGTGTGTGAGAGTCTGTGTGCTATGTGTGTGTGTGTATGGTGCGTGCATGTGTGTGTGTGAGTGTGTGTGTGTGTGTGTATGTGTGCGAGAGTATTTGTGTGTGTGTGAATGTGTGTGTGTGGTGTGCGTGTGAGTATGAGCATGGGCTTGCTTGTGTGTGTGTGTGTGTGTGAGTGTACATACGTGTATGTGTGAGTATGTTGCATATGTGGGTGTGCATGTGTGGTATGGGTGTATGTTGTGTGTCTGGTTAAGCTCTACAGTAAACAGATCAATTTTTTAGCATCTAGAACAAGAGGGCATTCTTTGGGGGGAGGGTGAAGGATATTTTATCCTGTTCAAAATTAGAGGTGAAAAGTGATCATAAAAAGCCTTCTGACTTTTCCTCCATTTTATTCCTGTTCTTAAATTTTCTGCAGACACGCTCCCACTTACTGCCTGCCCTGGACCCATCTGCCCACCTTGGGTGATGCCCCTTTATTGTCAGCCTTGGGCAAGTCTGGATCTGTAGGGTCAGACTGGGAGGGTCAAAGATATTAAGGGCAGTGGCACGTGGCTTTCCGCCATGGAGAGCACGACCCTGAAATCAACCCTGACAATGCACGCAGGGCTCCGTCAGCCTGCTGAGTGTCCCTCCTCCTTACTGACCAGTCCGCTTAGCCGGCTTACTACTGCGGACCTGCCTGCTGGGGAAGGCTCAGCACCCTTCCTGGATGAAGACCCCAAGGCTCAAGGCGCGCGTTCCTAATGCTGAGCGACTGTCGGCTCTGCCCTCAGCTCCAGTCTGCTCAGCCCCACTGTGGGCACTGCTCTGAGGGCTCACCCGGACACTGACTGATTTCTCTGCAAAATTTACACCTTCTCTGATCTCGGGGGAGAGGGAGGAGGTAGGCGGCTGCCTCTCTGTGGCCACTCCTGCAGGTGTGTCTGTCTCCCCATCACCCTGACCTAGGGCCGGGATGGCCGTGGGCCACTGGGGATGGTGGTCAGCAGAGGGCCAGAGTCAGCAGAGGGGCGGGGTCAGCAGGGGGCCAGGCCTGCACATGGCACCCCAAGGGCCATCTGTCCGGCCCAGTAAGGTCAGACTGGCAGCTCAGACCTGTCAGAGGGGCCCAGCCGCCTCTCAGATCAGGTGGGTGGCGATTTGCTCTTCCCAAAGCAGCTTGGCCAGAGAGTGGTGGCTGAGGCAGTTACCAGCCCTTTACACCGGGCCAGGAAGGGGGCCCAGGCTGGCTCCCAGAGCCTTTAGCGCTGGGCCCCGAGTTATCCTGGATCACATGGCTCCGGGGCTGCCACCGCCGCTGACACAGGCCGCCTGGCTCTCAGGATTTGCTGGCCAGGGGCCACTTTGAACTTCACCTGGAGACTGGATCAGGTAGACCTGCGCTGGTCTGAGGGTGCTGATGGAACTCCTAGGGAGACTGGCCTGATCCGTACATAGCCCAGCATGCATCCCGGAATCTTGGTGGACGGCAGACCAACCAGCCTAGGGCAGTCTTCGCTCTGCATGAAGGGGAGTGGGTGACTGCTGGGTGTGCGCTGGGAGTGCTCTGCAGAGGAAGATGCCCCCACCCTTGCTGCCCCGTGACATCTTCCTTCCCTAAAATGACTGGGAGCACGCAATGAGGACCAGGATTCCGGATTCCCCTCTATCTGGGAAGGTACAGGAGAAGCCCTCAGCTGTGGACAGCAGTCCGCTGAGGACCGCACTGTGCAGTCTTTCCAAGGAGGGACCACAGCCCAGACCCCACACCTAGAGAAGGAGGGAGGCCCACACACGCCCTGGCCCCTCTGCTGGGATGATCTGCTCTGCTACCCAGAGTCTATTCACTGCTTAAGGGGCACTTTTTTCTTTTTCATTATTTGCAAAGCAGAGGGAAGTTTGAAATATCTGTCAACCAGAGGAGCATGCTGCAGCTCTCAGGTACAAATTAGGGATATTAAGTCATGAAAAGGGCATCCCCGATGGCTCACTGGGTAAAGATCCGACTGCCAATTCAAGAGGTGCAGGAGTCATGGATTCCATCCCTGGGTAGGGAAGATCCTCTGGAGGAGGAAGTGACAACCCACTCTAGTATTCTTGCCTGAAAAATCCCATGGACAGAGGAGCCTGGTGGGCTACCGTCCATGGGGTCCCAGAGAGTTGGACACGACGGAGTGACTAGGCCTGAAAGACAGGAAAGCTACTGTGTATGAAATAGAGAAGCAGCAGAGGTGAGTTCTGGAGCACCGGGGACTGTAGACGCCGTCTCATAGCGGCTTTCACGGCATCCAGCCTGTGACAATCTGAGCCGCTGTGCATCTGAAACTCATGTAGTGAGAGCAGCCGCGCTTCAGCGAATGAAGATGGACACAGAGACCTGGGCGGGAGGGCGAGCCCCACCCCCGGCTCCCTGAAGATGCCCTCCATCAACACAAACCCGTGGGAGCGCCAGGCTGCTCTGCTGCCTCTTACAGAGCAACAGGAAGCAATGCAAGATGCCGACCTGACAACGAGAAACTGGCGCTGTGTCCACACAGGGGACCAGCCCACCGGAGCAGGACAGAGCAACGGACTCCCTGGGCCAGCGTGGAGTCACGGCCAGGATGGCTGTGGTTTGTGGGAAACGGCAGGATGCGGAGAATACACACAACCTGCTGAGTGTACACAGCACGGACAACGTATCTATTGTGGATCCTTCCTTCTGTGTGAGAAATTAGAACACCTGTGTGTTTGCTTAAGTGATAAAATAGAAGCAGATGAACACGGCACCTGACAGAGGCGGGAGGGACAGGAGGGGAGGGCTGGGGTGGGAGAAAGACGCTCCAGGGGACGGACTTGATTGCGGATTTGACTTTGACCTTTGATATCAGGTACACGGCTTTTTACAGCCCTCCAAAGTAAATTCATTTAGAAGTAACTCATAAAGCACACTCTAAAATGGCTTTTCCACGTGCAGAAAGGATAGCTAAGCAGACCTGAAGTTGAGTTGCTGGCTCATTGTGGCCAGGAGAGCCGGGGTGGTAACTCCAGGCCTCTGTCTTGCACCTGGGAGGGTGGACAACAGTGGGCCCTGCACTGGTGTTTGATGGAGCTGGAATCTCTGAGTGGGAAAATGAACATACAGATTTGGAATGTGGGAAGATTAGGGAGGCCCTGAGAATTTGAACATCCACTGGAGGTGTTCATATGAACTCTCGTTTTTAAAAACAATCAGGGATGTTGAAGCTGGAACTCCAATACTTTGGCCACCTGATGTGAAAAGCTGACTCATTAGAAAAGACCCTGATGCTGGGAAAAATTGAAGGCAGGAAGAGAAGGGGACGACAGAGGATGAGAGGGTTGGATGGCATCACCGACTCAATGGGCATGAGCTTGGATAAACTCCGGGAGTTAGTGATGGACAGGGAGACCTGGCATGCTGTGGTCCATGGGGTTGCAAAGAGTCGGACATGGACATGAACTGAACTGAGGACCTTCCTTAGGGGTCCATTTGTTGAGGTTGCCCTTCCAGTGCAGGGAGCACAGGCTCCATCCTTGCTTGGGGAACTAAGATCCCACATGCTGTGCAGCATGGGCAAAGAAAAAAATCTAAAAAATGTTTGGTTCTGTCTTTTGAAAGGGGCTGGAAGCAAGAATACCTGGGTCTTGGCTTCTAAACTCCTCACGAGCAAGACCCAGAGTCTGAAGAGATGTAGCTGACCCCAGACACAGGATGGGAAAGTTCAAGGTGAGCCTGGAAACCAGCAATGCCAGAAATCCAGGGGGGATTCAAAGACTGGTGGAGACACGTGCGAAGGACACTGGACCCTGGAGACAGGGGTTCACTTGGACCTAATTTGGGACTAGTTGACCTTCAAAAGAAAGTGACCTTGTGTCTAATGTTGAGAGGACATCACTGGACAACTGCAGACTATGTAAGTCTGGACTGGCCCAAACTTTTTTGAAATGTCAATGTCAGCAAAACATAAAAGGCAGGCGGATGCTCCTGGCTGAAGTCTCTGCTGCGGCTGAATTGTGCAGCACCCTCCCCCAGCCAAGACCTGCCAAAATCCTAACACCCGGCTCCTGCAAATGCGACCTGACCTAGAAATAGGATCCTTAACAGAGTAACGAAGCTAAAATCAGTCTATGAGTGAGGACCCTGATCCAGTCACTGGGTCCTTATGAGCAGAAATGCCACAGAGACGGACGCACAAGGAGAGCGTCACATCACATGTGACCTTTGACAAGGAGCAGAGATTGAAGTGATGCATCTCCCAGCCAAGGGCACCAAGGAGGCAGGCACCGCCGTGGCTGGAGAGACGCCTGGGGTGGGTCCTCTCGGGACTCCAGAAGAAATCCACCCTCACCCCCCACCCCCATCCCACACACACACCTGATTTCAGTTGTCTGGCTTCTGGGAGTCCGTTTCCATTGCTCTGAGCTGCCAAGTTTACGGTCATTTTAGGATCTGCAGGAAGCCACACTGACCAGGAAGAACAGGCCACCACGTGCAAGATGCTCGATTGAATCCTGGATTTTTATAAGAGCAAAGGACCTGAAGAGCAGACAGCCGTCAGTGCCACCCTGATGGAGAATCGGGAGCCCTTGAGCCAGGGCTGTATGTTGGAGGGTTGCGCCCACTTTCAGATCCTGGAGGGAGGGCGTGACAGCATGTGGCTCTGGCAGGGACCCCCCTGCCCTTGGCAATGCTGCCCCGTGAAGGTACGTGGTGTCTGCAGCCTGATTTCAAAGGTCGCGGCAAGTGAAGGAGAAGCAGAAATGCAGAGAATGCAACCAGGTGTCAGCAGCAGAGGACCAGGGGAAGCGGGTAGGGGCGGTCATGGGACCGTCATCCTCGCTTTTGCCGTCAAAGTTCTGTAAAATCATTCGAGGCAAAAGTTCAGAGGGAGGCAGAGGTCTCCTGTGGGGCTGTGGCATCTGGCGGCCTCTGGGGACGGACCATGGGAGGTGCCTGACCACCTTGGACAGGCCGTGATGGCTCAGGGTCCACAGACAGCCCCAACACGGGGCGACCACTTCTGAATTGTCCCATCTGGATGGTGAGGGACACAGAGCCTGTGCCCTGCCCCACACATCTGAGGTGGCGGGAGATGCCAAACACACACACACACAACTACACACACACACACCTCCACACACACACCTCCACACACACAACTACACACACACACAACCACACACACACACACAAACTACACACACACAACCACACACACACAACTACACACACACACACAACCACATCCACACAACTACACACACACACAACCACACCAAAAACCCCACACACAACTATACACACACAACTACACACACAACCCCCCCACACACAATTACACCCACACACAACTACACACACACAACTACACACACACACACAACCACACCAAAAACTCCCACACACAACTACACACACACACAACCACACCAAAACCCCACACACACACACAACACACCCACCCACACACAACTACACCCACACACAACCACACCCAAAACCCCCACACACTACACCCACACAACTACACACATACAACCACACACACACAACCACACATACACAACCATACACACACAACCACACACACACACAACCACACACACAATTACACACACAACTACACACACACAACACACACAACCACACCAAAAACCCACACACACAACTATACACACACAACTACACACACACAACCACACAACACCACACATACACGCAACTACACACACAACAACACACAACCACACACTCAACTACACATACACACAACTACACATACACACAACTATACATACACACAACTACACATACACACAACTACACATACACACAACTACACACACACAACCACACACACAACCACACACACAACTACACACACACAACTATACACACACACACAACCACACACACAGAGCTAAGTACTCACACATTCATAGCTGCTCTGTGCACTGACAATTACACTGTCACACCTGCTGTGGGCAGGAACCCCTGTGAGCACAGAGCCCCCAGAAGGCAGGCGGCAAAGCCCACCCCTCGGGGGAGCCCGCTGAGCCCCTTCCCCTCAGCCCTCGTCTCTCTTTGTCCTCAGGTCCCTTAGAGCACGGTCATCAACGCTGAGCCTGGGCGCAGACACCAGGTGCTGTCCTTGGCTCTGCACCTGCGTCTCGTCCGGAGGCTCCAGACGCCCCACCCCGGCCCTGTGATGTCATCAGGAAGGAGGCCTTACGTATTTGACCGACTCCAGGCAGGTAAAAAAGCAGGTGTTTCCTGGAGCCTCACCTTGGAAAGGAGATGGCATCAGCAAGGAGAAGCCTGCTCCCCTGTTGGGGACATTCTGGAGGAGGCAGTCTGGGGAAGGATGTGGAGGGCTTGACGAGGTCAGCCTGAGCCCCCAGCCCCCACAGATGTCCGCTTGGCATCCACTTGAGGACGTGCACGTGAGCAGAAAGCAGCAACCGCTGGGGCTGACGCTGAGATGGAGCGGAGAGGTCCCGGGGTCCCGCTCTGCTCCCCACCCCACTGCCTGCGCCCCCAGGCTGACCTGTGCACTCACCACTGCAGGCTCTCAGCCCTCTGCTCCCCAGCAGCATCCAGCTGAAGGGAAGATGGACAGGCACGGAGAACAGAAGGCTGAGCTGGGGGTTGACTGTTCTCTGCCCTCCTCTGGGTCGTCCCTGCAGGCCGCCTGGGTCCTGCCATCACCCCCACTGTGGCAGCCTCTGTCTGCAGGGGAGGCCTCCCAGGGCACAGGGGCGGGCAGCCCTCCTCTGCTGCTGGACCGGTGTGCTCACTCTTCCCTCCCTGTCCAGTCCCCTGAGCCTTCTACACCCTGTGAGCAAACGGCACGTCAACTACCCTAAAGAAAGTGGTAGCCACTCGGTCACGTCCACATCTTTGCGACCCCACGGACTGTAGCCCGCCCGGCTCCTCTGTCCGTGGGGTTCTCCAGGCAGGAATAGTGCAGTGGGTTTCCATTCCCTTCTCCAGCACATCTTCCTGACCCAGGAACCAAACCTGGGTCTCCTGCCTTGTAGGCAGATTCTTTACCATCTGAGCCACCAGGGAAGCCCAAAGTACTAACCATGTCTGACCCTGCTTAGCTTCTGCTATCTTAAGCATTTTTCATTTCCACCCAGCTCTCTGACGGCCATCAAGCCTTGATGACAACTCTTTCCTGAGAAGCTTGGTGAGTGGAGGCATTGGAATCTGTGTGGCTAGCAGCTTTGAACATACGCTCAGTCAGCCACAGATGTAGGGCCATTGTGACCGTTCAGAGGCGGGAGGTCACCCTGTGTCCCTGAAGCCGTGGAGTTCAGAGGAGAGACGTTCAGGCCTTCTGACACTCGGAGGCCAGCACTTCTGCTCCTCGGGCAGTGCCAGGGCTGTGCTGGGGCCTGTGCAGACTCTGGGGGCCTGTGTTGTCCTCAGAGGACCCGTAGGAAGCTCTCCCTGGCGTCTACAGACCAGCAAAGAGGGTCAGTGTCCCGTTTACCAAGAGCTGTTTAGATGTAAGGGGCAGGTGGCTCTGCTGATAGCATTCACAGCATGCCCACCCTGGGTCTTCTGGCCCAGGGAGCGCCTTGCCAACTTGCCACTTCCCTCCCCCAGGGACAGAGGAAGGCTGGGCCAGAGAAGACCCTGTCTCTGCGCCGTGCTGACCAAGAGACACACGGTTGCCGGGAGCATCCTCTCCTCATTATTAAGGTCACTGAGGCCTTCTTCATTCCCAAGGTTCACAGATGATGAAAGCTGCATTTAATTCTCAGGTGGCTGTGAATCTATTCCACCTCGCCCAAGATGGCCAGTGGAAATTAATGTGCCCCTAGGCGTCCGATAATTTATCGGTAAAAGCCCTGGTCTCTCTACCTTTGAACTCCGCAAAGAAAATTAGCCCTTGTCAGTAGGGCAGTGCCCTCCCAGTTCCAGATTCACAAGGTAATCAACAGCTATTGATCCCACCCCTGCACACCTGTAATTAGCCCCCGATTCAAGCCCAGGCTGCCCCCGCAATGCGTCACTAGGCGGCAGGACCCGTGTGCTTCTTTTTAATTTCCAGCAATGACCCAGTGGTTATGAGGATGGCTGTTTTACATATTTACACTGATTGCTTTTTCATTGACTCCACTTTCCATTATGAAACACACATGGACAGTTGTCCCAGACCAGCTTAATTGAGTTCAAGTTGTGTCACTGGACGTCGAGGGATGTTAAAAGCACGCTCTGCCTGAGCTAAGTTATTACTTGGACCTAAACCAAATGGGTCTTGATTGCTCAACAAGAAGGCATCATGCAAACACATGTGGGAAAAGCAGTAAGCAAAGCGTCCACATGGGGTTGGCTCTCATTGCGCTGAAATGGACAGTGAAGATGAGCCTTGGGTATTACACACCTTCCCTACACAGCTTAGGGAGCACTTAAAGGCCCTCAGATACAAAAGCTTCGCAACTGTTAGACAGGTGTCTATCATTCTGTGGCACGTGATGTGAATTACCCTGGTCTCACGGCTGCCCTCCGAGACACACGTTAGCATCTGTGTGCGGAAGACAGGGGCACGGGTACAGAACGGCAGGAGGATGGGCCCAGGTCAGCACTGACGCAGGAGATGGTGCTGGGGACCCAGGCCTGTCGCCAGAACCCGTGTCCTCTTCATGACCCTATCCAGACGCCGCGCCCCAGGTCTTGGCAGATCTGGCTGTTTACTGAGATACCCAAGTTTCACATTTCAATTTTACTAGCACACAACTTGCTGAAAACTTCTGCCCCAACTTAAGCGTAGAGCAAGCTGAGGTTGAACTGGAGGAAAGTTCTGATTCTGCAGGGCAGAGCTGACCTTGAGACAGAGCTCAGGTTCACTGCATTTTCAAAACGGGTCAGAACCGGACAGAAATGCCAAACAGGCTATGGGAAAGGCCACACAAGGAGTTCTTCCTAAGCCCGACGTTTGGGAGTCCCCCATCCATAGCTGGAGACCAGGCGTCTGCACTTGGAAGATCCCTCAACATCGAGAAAGGTCCAGGGTCTCTGAAGCAGCCTTCTAGCTGGCTGTGTCCTCAAGCTGCCTCTCCATCCCTAGGTCATCTCCAGACTAGGACTTCTCTTCAGCCATCCCCCAGGGGCTTCCTTGTGCTTCCAGAGTCCACCCCCAGCTGGGTGCCGCCTACAGCCCAGCTCAGCCCTCAGCCTCCAAGTGATCACACACAGGCTGGTGGGAGCAATTCCACGGGCTGGAGGATGAGAAGGGGTGAGTGGGCAGTCCGGGAGGTGAAGCGTGAAGGGGCGTGGCCTGGGCGTCGGCTCTGCAGCCAATCAGATTCAGGACGTGGGCCTGAGACACTTCCTCAAGAAAGATGCCTGAGCTGTTTCTTGGGGATCCCCCTGCGGGGAGGGGCTGAGTGAGACATGGGCAGGACCTCAGGCAGGTGGGCAGCACATGCAACGTCCAGGGCCCCGGGCAGCCTGCGAGGCCTGGGGACAGTGTTTCCTGCCAATAATGGGAGGCTCATTAGAAGACTCATTATTCATGCAGTTATTAAAACGGTCCCTAGGAGGGTTAAGTTCTCCATCCTAAGAGCAGAGATGTTTAGAGCGAGCGATTGGCTGCACTCAGGTAAGTGATGAGACCCTAGAAAGCCCTCCCTTAAATTTACTTCCTCTGACCCCAGAGCACCAGCTTGCTTTTCTCCATCTACCGCACCCACCCACGGCAGCCATTCCAGCTGCCGAGCCTGTGTTTGCCCACATAAGAACTTTGACTAAGTGTGGGCCGATACAACCAAGTCAGCAGGTGATGTGGCCCTCCCCCTGGGCTTGGCCATGGCTGCTGCAAGGCTGTGTCGAGGGACCCCTGTGGGGTCAGTACTGGGGACCTGCATCTTGCACGGTCCACCCTCCTGGGAGGGAGGCTGGCATTCCTCTTAAGGGGTGGATGGGCATGCATGCCTGCGGCATCCCTGAGGCTGCGGACCAAGAAGCCTGCCCCACCACTTCATTCCTAAGCCCCTAAATCATCTCCAAAGGCACATAATTAAACCACAAATCAGATAATCCAGGGGCTCTGGTTTGTTTTGTTTTGTTGACTCACAAGTCACACGTCTGGAGTAGTGAGCAGGAGTCCTCCCACTCAGACGTGCCCAGGATGACTCAGAGTCCTTCCCCGACCAGCGGGCTGCAGCCGCGGGATGCCAGCCAGACGCCCAGGCCCTGGGTACCACTGCTGCCTCTGCTCCATCTCCTGTGAAAGGGGCGTATGAACAGCCCCTGCTGCTCGGGGCTGCTGAGCGTGCTCACGGCAAACTCCCGGTTACTCCTGCCAGTCCCCAGAGCAGCGAGTTCTCAGTCTGTGCGCCTGAGTTTTTGACCACCAGGGATGGAACCCTGCTGAGACCTGGGAGTCCTGTGACCTCCCTGGGCTCAGTCCTATCATCCGTCCTTCCCAGCCCCCCCGTTCTGAACCTACAGGAACAGGAGGTCTTGAGAGCACCATGCCCAGGCCCACTCACACAGGGCACCGGTGGGGGAAATGGGCCAGGTACCAGCCCACAGACCCTTCTGCGGGCTCAGAGGGAGAAGAGGTGACAGGCTGTGGGTGGCCAGCTTTGGGCTCCGTGACCTGCACAGCCTTGCTCACGCAGGAGGGCTGGAGAGAGCAGGTCTGCAGTGCCTGGTTGCCCTGGGCTGGCAGCCTGGCAATCCCACGGCTGCCTTCTTTCAATGATGCCCATTTCACCCTGCAGGACCGGGACTGCCTTCCCGCGTGCCACCCACACACACCACCTGGTCCTCTGTCACAGATTCTCTGGCCCCTGGTAAACCCGGATTAGATTTGCTTCCCCAGTTCCTTCCAAGGCACGGGCTGGAAGCTTCCTTCTGGGAGTACTGGCTGATCCTACCTACCAGGGGATTAGATCTGTTTTCTCACCATGCTTTTTTAAAAAAAATTTCCTTTATGTCACAGTGGCCTGTTTTTGTTCATTTTTATTTAAAAAGTAAATAAAAAGAAGTTTATTTAAAAATAATTTATAAAACTTATTTTATTCCAATGCATCATCCCTTACATTTATGTGTGTGTGTGTATATATATTTTTTTTTTTCCTGTAGCAACTATGTGCATGGGCTGTGTAGGAGCTGGAGGCACCCAGCCCTGCCCCTGAGGTGTGACATCTGGTGGGGGATGGAGCCCATTCAGCAGACTGTGGAAACACAGCTGGCCTGGTCACGTGCTGGAATTTGTTCATGTGTAAAAAGTGGCTTCAGGAGTGTCAGGAATTTCACCTTCACTGTGACGCTGATAGGCGTGTTCTGCATCAGTCAGGGTAATGCACAGTTTGCAAAGTAGAGCCTGTACGTCAGTGGCTTGAGGTCACAGGGACCCCCTTCCTGCGTGGTGGCCCTCCCTGCAGCGATCTGGGGACCGAGCCCCTGGCGTCGGGGCCGGGCGTCCCCACGGGCCTCAGTCCCTCTGCTCTCAACACTGTCGTGTGCGGTTGCTCGGTCGCGTCCGCCTCTCTGAGACCCGCGGACCGCAGCACGCCAGGCCTCCCTGTCCTTCCCCGTCTCCCGGAGCTCGCTCAGACTCACGTGCATCGGGTCGGTGACGCCGTCCAGCCATCTCATCCTCTGTCGCCCCTTCTCCTCCTGCCCCCAGTCTTTCCCGGCCTCGGGGTCTTTTAGTAAAGAGAGAGAAAGATGCTTCTTAGCTCTGTCGGCTGGCCTGTCAATACCCTGGTAAGAACGCGCCACATGGACTGCATTGGACACAGGGCACGGGGGAGTGCGGTCCAGCTAGCTGTGTCCACCGCGGCAGATGCGACCGCGGTCCTCAGCCTGGGCCTCCCTTCGCTCCGGGGCAAACACTGCCAATCAGGAGATTCAAGGCAAGTGCCCACCCAGAGTGCTTGGAAACCCTCTCTAGCAGGGGATGAACCCAAATGCAGCTCCTTCAAACCAAAATGTACATCCTTTTATTTAATATAATAAAATAATTGTTATGCTCAACTGATGTAAACAAAGGGCCCCCCCTTCTTCACCACCCTGCGTCTTCTCTGGTCGAACCCACAGACTGGAAGATACAAGGTCAGGGCTCAGAGAAGGGCAGAAGTGAGCAAGATGGCCTCTGCCCCATGGTTGGGCACTGTCCACCGACACTGGCAGGAAGCCAGGATGAGAGGCCAAGAAGCCTGGGCCTGGACACCTGTGAAGGGTGGAGCTGCAGAAACAAACGTAGGGTTTCCTCTGCTACACAGAAATCCTTCCGCCAGATGGTCAAGCCGGTTGGCACGTCCTCCTGAATGTCACAGCGATCAGGACATGACACTCTGTCTCCACGGCCACCAGCCTGGTCCAAGTCCCCATTCTGCCTGGACTCAGGCGGCAGCCTCCAGTGGCCTCCCTGTTTCTGGCTCACCCCAAGGTAGACATCCCACAGCAAGCAGAAGGGCAGTTTAAGAGATAAGGTAGGTCATGGCATTCTCTTACAAATATCTTCTGACCACTCATGGAGACATTATTAATGACATTGAAAATCTGAGAGCACTCTGAGTGCTCATCAGTAGGGACTTGTCGAACCAAAGCTGGCCTGTGCACACAGTGGTGAGCACGGCAGGGGTCAAGGAATCAAGAAGGATCTCTTCTCTGTACTATTAGGGAGTTACTGCCAAGGTATTGGGTTGGTCAAAATGTGTGTTTGGGTTTTCCCAACCCTAACAAGCTTTTTTGGTCAATCCAATATGTTAGTAAACTTAAAAAACAAACCACAAAGAAGAACAATGATCTAAATATGTTATTCTTTTCTGTAGAAATGGAAAAATTTAGAATAAAATGAAGAAACGGTGAATCAAAATAAATTTAGATCGTTACCTAAACAGAGGAGAACAGAGGGTAAGGAGGGAGAAATAGGTTTTATTATAAATTTGATTTTGAAACCACGTAAATCTTTAAATACTCCTAAAAGAGTAAATCAAAAAGAAAATAAAACCATCAAAGATCTGAAAACAACCTGAAATAAACCGTCTTTCAAGTCACTGGTATATACACACAGGAAAAAATAATTATTATGATTGACTTTAAATTTGATATTTTGACTGTACCTCCATGAAGGAACATATCCTAATACAAAGTAACACATTCCGAAGTCTTGTTGGTAGAAGATGCATTGCTACTTTGAAACTATCTCTTGTATATTTTTATGATAGAAACAAGTAGTAATTACACTGATGTCCTTAGAGCCAAGATTTCCAGCAGAATAGAGAGCAGATGCAAGTGTAACACAAAACAAGTTCAAGAAAAACCCAGCAGGCTAAAATCTGAATTGGAAATTGGGTAAACTAGCACTTTTTTTCTCTTTAAACACGTAATTGATCTGTATTTTCCAGCTTAGTCTTGTGAAAATACCCAGAAACGTTGATAGCCCAGAGCAATGAGCACCCTCAGACCTGGATTATGTTCTCTAAACACAGCTTCCAAACTGGAAAGAATCAAGACTTCTCTGAAAAATGGCTAAGTCCAGCTCTCAAGTACAAAACTCACAAGGTGAGCCTGGGGAATATTCTGAACCAGAACCCGAACAAGGTGACGATCCTGACGGTGGCTGTGGGACTTGGGGCTGACAGAGGGGATTTGGATCAAAAGAATACAGCCAGCATTGATGGAAAGCGTCTGTAATTGACACCGACACTCAAAAACAAAATAAAAGCCATCATCGTTGGTTGCTAAAGTAACCACTTATTCCTCTGAAAATTGAAGAAAAGGAGGGAAGAATCACAATTGATCTTTCTCTTCTTGCATAAAGTGTGTTCCAGGGTAAACAAAAATGTTGGTGGAGAATTTTTCCATAGAAATACGTCAGGTGATGAATTCAGGAAGAATCACAGAATTACAAAGTCATCATTTTGCAACCAACAAAGAATGAGTGGCTCTCGCGGCAGTCACAGATGGCTGCTACAGCTGTAGCCAGCGGCGGACCGGGTGGTCAGAAGGGAGGCTCGGGCTGACCGCACCTGACCCACCGGTAATCTCGACAGAAGAAAGTGCAGGTACCCACACAAACCAAAATCCAACAGAGGCTCTGGATCTATCCTTTATCGGAAATCCAAGAATCCTAAAAACTTTCACCCAAAGAAGGATTGATGCGCCAAATTAAAATATTCTTCAGGACAAAAGACCTGATGCTTCCACACCAAATTTTAACACCCTTCCAACCCCCCCAAAACAGGGAAGGAACTGCAAGAGACAAAATGAGACCCAAGAGACAATATCCGAATGCAGGCCTCGGCCGATCTGGACTCAAGCAAAACAGATGTAAAAAGACACTTTGAGATACCGAGGACATCTGGATATGGTCGAGTGAACTTAATCAGGTGCCTGAGGTCACTCTCTAAGCAAATGGCAGAGTTGGGACTGAAATCTGGGACACGGGCATCCTAGCAGTTTGCACAACCCCATGGCTTCTCCTCGAGTATCATATGGATGTAATATGAAAGCTCTGCCAAAGAAGCTGGCGTCCTAACAATTGACACGGGGTTTGATGAGCGAACCAGTGACTGACCGGCTGAATCGGCCAAGCCAAGGAGGCTGAGCCTTTTGGCTGGTAGAGCTCGCAGCCTTCCAGCTGATGCCTGCTCTCAGCAGGACCCGCTCCAATGGGTCCATCTCATCTGAAGCGGAGAGAGACTCAGAGTGACACCGGGACATCACTCCCATTTCCCGAAGCCACGCTGAGCTGTCTTTTCTTCTGGAAACAAAATAATCCTCTTAATGAGAATGGAAGCACAGACTTCATTTCCATGGTTAATTAGAAAGCAGAGATCTCGGTGACCAGGGGGCATCGCCTGGCTTCTCGTGAAGCCGCTCATTCTGCTCCAAGTCGACGTGCAAGATCCCAAGCTGGGTGCAGACTGTGGGGGAGTGGGTGCCCGGAGAAGAGAAAAGATAGGCTGGGGAAACAGGGTCACTTCTCTGTGAATTCACAGCGCTTCTGTGGTGACATGGGAGGTAAGTCTTCCAGGAGAAAACAGCCAAAAGCTCTGAATTCAGTGATTCCAGGAGCAAGAGAACACCAGCAGGCTTTAGCCAAAAGGGATGTTTTTTTCCCCTGGAGGCAAATACTTCCTCTTCCACAGCCCCAGCCTCTGCCCAGTGGGGATGGAAGATTCGGTGAGGATTCCCCTGACGTGAAGGCCGGCTCTCTGAACTGCTTTCAAGGCTCTTATCTAGGAACCTCCAGCCACTGGGTCACCTGGGGCAGAGAGGCAGTTGCAGCTGGAGACAGGCCACGTGGGAGATGGCGCTAGGATCTCACCATCTTGCCAGGTCTCCCGCAGCTGGGAGGACAAAGGGCTCTGCTGTGAAGCCACTTCAGGAAAAGATGCCTGTGAGGGTTAGTGTGCGACCAGAAGAAGGCATGCTCATCAACCCATGAACAGGGACGGCTTCCAGGAAACTGTGAGGAGGGGTGTGAATTTATTTTCTGGATGTTTTATAATCAACTGTTACCACTTTTACAATTAAAAATAACTGGAAAAAAAATCTTCTGTGCAAAGGTAAACACTGTCTGCTGGTTCAGATAATCAAGTAAATGTGTAATTTGTCTTTATCTCATTTGCTTAAAACGTGAACAACTTGAGAAATGCCGCCTCTGGAATGGCAGGTTCTGGGTGCAGGGGACCACGGACAGCTCTTTTCTCAGATTAACTTGCTCAGTACTCCCGGCATCTATGCCAGGCCTGTGCTGTCAGCATTCCCATTTTCTTTCCTTTTTAAAAATATTGACTTGCTTACTTATTTATTTGGCTGTACTGGGTCTTGGTTTTGACATCCGGGCTCTTCCATTGTAGAGCACAGACCCAGTACTTGCTGTATCCGGGCTCAGGGGTCACGGTTCAAGGGCTCCATAGCCTGGAGGCATGTGGGATCTTAGTTCTCCCTGAACCGCCAGGGAAGTTCCCCCACTTTCAAGGTGGAAAACTGAGGTGAGGAGTCAGAGCTTCCCAGGTCCCCAGAGCTGCTGAGCAGCACGACTGGGGTTTCAACCCTAAGCTCTGAACTCTTGCCCCCCGGGGGTTTTTCTTGAGCCCACGCTGCTCCCAGCTGCAGGCCACCCCCTCTAGCTACGGGACCACCCTGCCCTGAGCCCCTGCTGCTGGAGGGCCAGGACTTTGTGGGGTTCAGGCCAGCTGAAGCCCAGCAGAGCCTCCGCCCCAGGGGCCCAGGGAGGCGCGGCCTGCTGCTCTCTGCGAAGCCCCGTGCCCCCGGGCTTGTGGCCGGCCTGGGCTCAGGTAAGGACGCTACTTGCCTTCTGCCCTCCCCACCGCCCGATAGCAGTGCACCCCTGAAGCCCTGGCCCTCCCCCTGCAGTCGTCTCTGAGGCCGCAGTCGGGCATCCTGCCTTCTCCTTTGGCCTCCGCCGGCCCGCCTTCCTGCCATCCGGTGACGCTAAGTGCGAGTCCCGTGTCCTCCTGCTCACCCCTGCCTCTCCCCTCACCCGCCTCCTGCTCTGATCCTGGTGGTTTTAGGACCACTTGCCCCACCCCCACCTCTGAACTGGGACCGGAGGGAGGGCTCGGTCCATCTCCCCTTGTAAACAGGAACTTTCTTGGCCCGAAGGTGTTGGAACCCCACCTCTTCCCAACATCTCCAGGAGAAGGAACGCCGAGTCAGAACATGTGCGTTTGGCCCAGCCTTGGGCTCTCGGGCAAGCCTCCCCTGACCAGGCGGCCCTGACCCGCTTCGCAGGTGATCCTCTGGACTGCGGAAAGCTGAGGTCAGGCACACGTCCCTAGTCCCAGCCTGTGTACCGAGTCACACCGTTCCCCTTCCCACGTCTCACACCTCAAACCCCGACACTCAAGCGACTGCCCTTTCCTGTGTCTTACACAGGCCTTGTCTGGGCCTGGAGCGGAGAATTCCGAAGCTGCTGGAGGACACCCAGCCCAGCAGGTGACAAAGGGCTTCCTGGGTGCCCTGTGGCCCTCCGGACTCAGCCATCCAGTCTGTGGGCCGGGGGTCAGGGTCAGGGTCACGGTCGCCCCAGGGGCCTCTGACGGACGACACTCAGCCTCTGCCCATCGGGGCTGGCAGCTCCGCTCTGGCGCTGGGGGCAGCTCGCTGCATGGCTATCAGCTCCGGTCAGCATATCTGTCCGCAGATCCAGCCCAAAGTCTGACCCTGTCGCCCCACCAGCGGTTCCCCTGCTGCTGCTGGACTAGAGGGGCAAGTCTCCTCTCCTGGAGAGGGCCTGGCGGATCTAGAGGGCTGACGCCTGCCCCCTGCGGCTGGCCCAAGGGCTGCAGGACCCTGCAGGCCCCCTGGCCTTCACCCTCTGCCCTGGGCACCCTCCTCCAGCCAGAGTCCCCAGGAGGAGACAAGGGCCCCCAGCACTGCCGTGACTGAGCTCCTAGGGACACAGCCCGCTCCTCCCTGGGCGGGCCTGGCTGCTGGGCTGGGGTCCCGGGGCCCCGGGGGCGGGGGCGACCTGTCTGCAGCTCCACCTGAGCCGGCCCTGCAGGAGGCTCCCAGCGGCCAGGCCCTCCCGCCCTCTCTCCTTCCCATGCGGCTCCCGCGCTTGCGGTTGACGTGTGTGTTTTCTTTTTCTTAAACCAGGGAGTAAGACTTCACACTTAACCTTGCTAAATTCCATCTTGTTCACTTCAGTCCATTGTTTCAGCTTGTCAAGAGGCTTTTTGTACCCAGAGTATTTCTTCCACCACATTAGCCGTCTCTCTGAGCTTTGATCTGCAAATTTGACAAGCAGGCCTGTTATGCCTTTATCCCGTCATTGATAGAAACGCCCGACGGGCCGGGGCAGGACGGGGCACGCCCCTGGAGGCCTCCTCCACCGTGACATTGATCCGTTAATCAATATCAGGCGCCGCATGCTGGCCACTCTGCCGCTACCTGATGGCAGAGGCCTGTCGCCCGGCTCTCCTGGCAGAGCGGGCACCTCACAGAGTCTCGCCTGCAGCTCTCCTGGCCCGGCGGCTGGCACCCACCCAAGTCCTGGGGCGCTGCTGGCTGCGGCTTCACAGACTCCAGGGTGGCTATAGCTTCCCTAGTCTCCCCCACGCCCTGCCCTGCTCACTCCCGCAGCCGGAAACGCTCCTTCTGCACTGGGTCCTCCAGAAGGTCTTTTCTTTTTAATTGAAGTGCATTGATTTATAATATTGTGTTAGTTTCAGATGTAGAACAAAGTGATTCAGTTGTACATACAGATATGAAAATGTTAGTCGCTCAGGAGTGTCTGACTCTTTGCGACCCCGTAGCCTGCAGCCCTCCAGGCTCCTCTGTCCTTGGGATTCTCCAGGCAAGAATACTGGAGTGGGTTGCCATGCCCTTTCCCAGGGGATCTTCCCGACCCAGGGATCAAACCCAGGTTTCCTGCATTGCAGACAGATTCTTTACTGTCTAAGCCTCCAGAGAAGTCCATGATGTGAGCTTGTGTACACGCGAGCGTGCGTGCTACGTCACTTCAGTCGTGTCTGCTTCTCTGTGACCCCAGGCACTGCAGCCCACCAGGCTCCTCTGTCCATCGGACTCTCCAGGCAGAAATCCTGGAGTGGGTTGCCATGCCCTCCTCCAGGGGAACTTCCCGACCCAGGGATGGAGTCCTCCGTAGCTCCTGAATTGCAGGTGGCTTCTTTACTGCTGAGCCATCTGGGAAATCCACGTATATATGTGTGTGCGTGTTCTTTCATTCTTTTCCATACAGTTTATGACAAGATACTGAATGCAGTTTTCTGTGCTGGACAGTAAATCCTCATTGTTTATCCGTCTGGTACATGACGTCTTGGCATCTGTTAATCCCGTGCTCCCCATTCACCCCTCCGCCCTTCCCTTTTGGTAACCATAACCGTCTGTGGCTGTGGACCTGCTTGCTGTGTTAATAGGTTCATTTCTATGTATTTGCAGGTTTCTCATATAAGCGATATCCTGTGGTGTGTGTCTCTCTCTGACTTGGTTCACTGAGTATGATCGTCTCCAGGTCGATCCTGGAGTCCTTAAAGTTCCAGTTCACATGCTGCCCTTCTGAGGAGTGAACCCTGGTGACTGGCAGTTCCGGAGTGACTTCTCTGGGCTGTCCTTGGCTTGAATGGGCTTCCAGCAGCCCCTGGCTCAAGGCTGGAATGTCCGCTGGGCCATGCTCACCGCACTTGGCTGGTCTTCCACCACTAACTCACCTCCGACTCCTCCTTCCATGTCCTGGGTGCAGGGTGGGGCACGTCATCATCCTCAAGGATCTCAGTGGACCAAGTGCCCACGTGTTTGCATTCTTTTCTGACCTGGTCAGGCAGGGATGGACAGATGAAGGCTTGTGTGGCCAAAGGTGGGCTGCTGCCCATTTGAATGGTGTGTGGATTAATGATTTTTTTTGACCTCTTTAAAAGATTGGAGGAAGTTATGAACGATAATTTTTCATGATGCATGACAATGATATGAAATGCAGATTTCGGGGTCCACAAGTAGAGGCCTACTGTGGGTGCCTTCAGTCTGCTGTGGGGTGGACAGCAGGGGCTGCCTCGGGGCCAGAAATACGTGCTCACCGCCCTTCACAGCGAACACTTGCAGACATCTCTTGGGGGGAAATGGGCCCCGAGTAGGGCAGCCAAAACGTCCACACAGGCTGGGGTGCCAGGGTCTCTGAGGATGTGATCTGAAGGCAGAATACCAGGGGTCCCCCAGCAAATCCCTCCTGGGGCAGCGGCGGCAACAGCCCCAGGCACAGGGTGGCTGGACACCCGGGGCCTCACCCCACAGTGCCAGGAGGGTGAGGCAGGATTCTCTTTTCTTTACGGCCCCTCCCTCCCTCAAGTCCAGAACACGGAGCAGGCCCTCTGGAAAGATGAGGGGATGCGTACGCTGACCTCACCCTCGATGGCAGGCACGATGGGAGGAAGCTCAGAGTCACGCCTGCTGTGTCCGCTTACACAGCAAGTGCCCTGGTCCATTTGGAGTCTGACGGGCTTCAGGGGATTCACAGCAGACGGCGTGCTCTGCTTCCAAACCGTGCCATCAGCCGCCGCCCCAACCGGCGTGCTCCGTCTCTCATGTCCCTGCTACTTTCCCACACTACGCCTTTGCTTTTCAGGCTGGCTCGGTTGGTGTCAGCTGGTCGCCGGTAACAGATTCCTGTGTGGTCCTAGGACTCCCTGCCTTGCGGACCCTCAGTGGAGGGGGCAGTGTCCTTGCAGTCACCTCTAAGGTCTCGGCACAGCCCCCAGTTCTGACCAGTTACCTGCTCTGCCCTTCAGCTGCAGGAGGTCATCTCTTGACTGGCCCATGGCACGCCAGGCTGATTCAGTACCCAGGGTCTGTAGAGCTTCCCTTTTCAACTGACGAGGAGCTTTCAAAACTGCAGGCATGCCTTCTTCTTCTGCCCGAGGTCCAGGCCATTACTGATGGCTCTTTCTGCATTTTCCCTTAAAGCAGCTCAGACTGAGGCATAGTCGCCACATTCAGATCAGCCTACTCCCCACTTCTCTCTGCTCCTATGGATCCTGCATTAGCTTCTGAATCAATCCACCAAGGCAAAACCTCCACTGTTCCTCCTCTTGGGAAAATCAGATGGATAACAGGGAAATGCGGGATGAGACACAGGGCGTGCAGAGAGGCACTCTGGGTGATGGGGCAAGGACCTCTGAACGTCCTCTCTTCCGTGAAAGCAATGAGAACACTGGAAAAGTTTGGCAAAGTCAACCTTTTCAGAATGCTGTACATTAAAGTCTTGTGACAGCTCAAGAAAGGTCTTTTCAGGGAAAATGGCTGGATCTCAGTAAAAGTAGCTAACTTCATGGCCTCTGACTTGCATCATTCCCACCCCGCTCCCTCACTCTGCAGTAACTTGAAAAGCCAACAGCTCTGCAACCATGGTGCATTAGCCAGAGTTCTCCAGAGAAACCGTGCCAGCGGCGCCCTTAGGACACACTCGCACGCAGGTACATGTGTCCTGGAATGTATTTTCTGTATATAAATATAGAAGACATGTATCTGTGATCAGAAATTGGCTCACATGATTATGGAGGCTGAGAAACTCCAAGAGCCACAGTTGGCAAGGTGGAGACCCAGGAGAGGAGATGGTGGAGCTCCAGCTCCAGGCCAAGTCCAGAGCCCCGAGAATCGGGGAGCCTACGGTGCCCACAGTGGTCTGAGAGCCAGCAGCTCAACTCCAGAAGCAGGGACAGGCCGATGCGCCAGCTCAACCAGGCAGGCAGGAGGAGTTCCCTCTCACTCTTTTTTTCTGTCTTGCTTCTGTGTTTAGTCACCACGTCGTGTCCAAGTCGTTCGCGCCGCATGGACTACGGCCTCCGGGGCACAGTCTGTTTGTGCCGTCTGTCTGTCTGTACCCTTGTCAGTGCAGTCTGTCTCCACCCCTCTGACAGATCCCTCTGACTGTGGGATTCCCCGGCAAGAATACTAGAGCACGGTGCCATTTTCTCCTCCAGGGGAGCTTCCAGACCAAGGGATCATCATTCCCATCACAGTGTCTTTGCTTGTCAAGCTGGCTCGGTTGGTGTCAGCTCATTGCTGGTAGCACAGAATCCTGTCCAGTTCCAGGACTCTCTGCCCTGAGGACCCTCAGTGGAGGGGGCAGTGTCCTTGCATTCACCTCTAAGGTCTGGACACAGCTCCACATTCCACATCCACACCCACAAGGGATGGAACCTGGATCTCCCCCTCCCTGCCCCCTTGCAGGCAGATTCTCTACTGACTGAGCCCCTTGGGAGGCCCATAGTGAAGGCTGTGTTGGCCAGGAATCAAACGCGGGACAACTGCTTGGAAGGCAGCTGAACTTACCACTGTACCACCAACGCCTCATAAGCATGGTGAGCAGGAGCTCCAGCAGCCTGGCAGCTGTTAGCAGGAGACCAAGGGGAGACTCTTGGCCCCACACAATGAAGAATGCAAACTTTACAGAAGACTTTGAGAAAGTAACTTAACAAACAGCAGGAACAGCAATAGGCATGAGGAAGCTGAGGGGCAGCCTGGTTTCTAGACCTGTTGTGTTATATTATTTGTGTCATACAGTTTTCAGGAAAAAAGAAACACAACTATGAGACACACACACACAAAATCTGTATGTCATTGTGGGTGTGTGTATGAAAGTGAAGTGAAAGTCACTCAGTCGTGTCCGACCCTTTGCGACCCCAAGGACTATACAGTCCATGGAGCTCTCCAGGCCAGGACACTGGAGTGGGTAGCCTTTCCCTTCTCCAGGGGACCTTCCCCACCCAGGGAGCAAACCTGGGTCTCCCGCACGGCAGCCGAGCGCATTCTTGTGTGTATCACATGTAGTGCATGTTCTTACGTATCCTGTGCTGTGCTGTGCTTAGCCACTCAGTCGTGTCTGACTCTCTGTGACCCCATGGACTGTAGCCCACCAGGCTCCTCTGTCCATGGGATTCTCCAGGCGAGAATACTGGGGTGGGTTGCCATGTCCTCCTCCAGGGGATCTTCCCTACCCAGGGATCAAATCCAGGTCTCCCGCAATGCATATATGCAATTAAATTACATATAATATTATTCAGTCATTACAAATTAGAAAAGCCTACCATCTGCAACAACGTGGCTGGAACTTGAGGGCATTCTGCGTTATGCTAAGGAAAATCAGTCAGATGAAGAAAGACAAGGGCTACATGATCTCACAGGAGAAGGAAATGGCAACCCACTCCAGTGTTCTTGCCTGGAGAATCCCAGGGACGGGGGAGCCTGGTGGGCTGCCGTCTACGGGGTCGCACAGAGTTGGACACGATTGAAGTGACTTAGCAGCAGTAGCAGCATATGATCTCACATGTATGTATTAAAAAAAAAAAAAACAGCAAAGTCAGAAACAGAGGTCAGAATTGTGGTTACCAGAGGTAGAAGGTGGGGAAGGAAAAGTGCAGGAAGGTAGTCAAAAGGGACAAATAAGACAAATAAGATGTAGTGTAGAACATGAAGACCAGAGCTAACCTTGCTGGGCAATACACAGGATGATTAAGAGAGTGGATTCTATCAACTCTCATCATAGAAAGAAGATTTCTTTCTTATCTTTTTATTGTATTTATGTGATAATATGGATGTTGGGTAAACCTATTGTGGTAATCACATCACAATATATGGAAATCAAGTCATCATGCTATACGCCTTAAACCTATACAGTGATCAATATCAATTATTTCTCAAGAAAACTGAAAAAAAATTTTTTGAGACACACAAAGAAACAGGAATATATGTACAGAAGTGGGATGAGGGTGCAGTTAACAGAAGCTCCCTCCAAGGAGCCCAGACATGAGGCTTTTTAGACAAACTTTAAATTGGCTATCACAAGAAAAGAAAACACATATCAGTATTCCTTATGACTACACGGCAAGTCCTCTCAGTGAAATACTAGCAAACCTGATCCAGCGACATACAAAAAGGATTTTATACCACTATCAAATGGGATTTCAATATTAGTTAAACGTCCAAAAACCAATCTATATAATACATCACATCGTTAGAATAAAGGACACAATGTGACATTTCAATATGTGGAAAGAAAACATTCGATAAATTCTAACACACTTTCATGAGAAAGACACACTCAAGAATCTAGGAGCAGGAGAAAATTTCTTCATCTTGATGAAAGATATATATATATATATATATATATATAAACCTCACAGATGACATCATACTTAATGGTAAAATACTGCTTGAGATTAGGAACAAGATGGGGATTCTTTTCCACTAGTTCTATTAGACATTTTACTGGAGGCCTAGTCAGGGCAATTAGGCAAGAAAAAGCAATAAAAAGCATTCAAATTGAAATAGAAGAATTAAAACTGTCTCTATTCACAGACAACATAATCACGTATATTGAAAATCCTAAGGAACCCTCACACACACACACACACGGAGAAACTATTAAAACTAATAAAGGAGTTCAGTAAGGCTGCAGGGTACATGATCAATAGACAAAATCAATTGTATTTCTATACACTGAGAGTAAATAATACACTCAAATTAAAAACAAGTCCATTTACAGCAGCATTTAAAAACAGCAAAATACTTAGGATTGTATTTAATAAAGGAAGTGTAAAATGTTCACTGAAAACCACAAAATATTGCTGGAAAAATTAAGAAATATTTAAATAAATGGAAAAACATCCTCTATTTATGGAGCAAAACACTTAATATTGCTAAGATGATAACATTCCCAGTCTGGATATATAGATTTAATATGATCACTATCAAAATCCCAGGCTTCCCTGGTGGCTCAGATGGTAAAGAATCTGCCTGCAAAGCAGGAGACCGGGGTTCGATATCTGGGTCAGAAAGATCCCCTGGAGAAGGAAATGACTACCCACTCCAGTATTCTTGCCTAGAGAATTCCATGGGCAGAGGAGCCTGGCAGGCTACAGTCCATGGAGTTGCAAAGAGTTGGACACGACTGACTGGCTTTCACTTTCTATCAAAATCCCAAATTCTTTTCTTTTTTTTTTGGAGAAACTTAAAAACTGGCCATTAAATTCATATGACTATGTGATAGACCCAAAATAGTCAAAACAATCTTGAAAAAAGAGCAAAGTTAAAAGACTTACATTTTTTTTTTAAATTCAAAACTTGCTTCAGAGCTACAGTAATCAATGTGCTATGATACTTGTGTAAAGATAGAAACAAAGATAAATTGACTAGACTTGAGAGTTCAAAAACAACCCTTTGTAATTAAGGTCAGTTGGTTCTTGACAAAGGTGCCAAGGTCACCCACGAGGGAAGAAATAGTCATTTCAATAAGCAGTGATGGAACCAATATGTTCATGTGTTGAGGAGTAATGTGAGACTCCTTACCTCACACTGTATACAAAAATTGACTCATTATTAACCCTAGATCATGACTCTTCTAAGTAAGAGTATCAGTTTTTCCTAGAGATAAAGCTAACAATCTTAGAAGAAAAAAAGTGAAAGTTGCTCAGTCCTGTCCGACCCTTTGCAACCCATGTATAGTCCATGGAACTCTCCAGATCAGTATACTGGAGTGGGTAGCCTTTCCCTTCTCCAGGGGATCTTCCCAACCCAAGAACTGAACCCAGGTCTCCCACATTGCAGGCAAATTCTTTACCAGCTGAGCCACCAGGAAAGCCCAAGAATACTGGAGTGAGTAGCTTATCTCTTCTCCAGTGGATCTTCCCGACCCAGGAATCGAACGGGGTCTCCTGCATTGCAGGTGGATTCTTTACTGAGTGATCAGGGAAGCCTTAGAAGAAAACATCACTATAAAACATTGGGGTTTTGTTTTAGGCAATTGTTTCTTAGATAAAACACCAAATTGGGTTGAATCAAAATTTAAAACTTTTGTGGTTCAAAAGTAAGTTAAATGAAACCCTATGGAATAGGAAAAATATTTGCAAATTATATATCAGGTAAAATACTTGTATTCAAAGTATGTCAACAACTATTACAACCAAACAATATAAATATAATTAAATTGATTTAAAAATAGAAGCATAATTTGAATGGATATTTCTCCACGGAAGATATATAAATGGTGGGTAAGCACATGGAAAGATGCTCCACTTCATTGCCATTAGAGAAACGCAATTCTAAACCACGATGAGGGACCACTGCACACCCACTAGGCTGGCTAAAATTAAAAAAAAAATAAATAAAAGGTAGGCAATAGCAAATGTTGGCAAGGATGTGAAGAAATTGTAGTACTTATACATTGCTGGTGAGATTTTGAAATGATAAAGTCACTTTAGGAAAGAGTTGGCCTGTTTCTCAAAATATTTGGTAACATGGGATTACCATACGACTCCGCAGTGCCACTATTTGGCAAATACTGCCCCAAAGTGAAAACATATGTTTGCACAGAAGCTTATACATGAATGGTCATAGCAGCATCATTCTTAACAAGCAAAGTTTGCAAAACAACCAAATATACATCAATCAGATAAAGAGCAAGTAAAAAGGAAGATGTACATAGAACACATTTTCAGCCGTAAGAAGTACAGACACACGCCTCAGCGTGTCAGAGCCACAAGCACGCGATGTTCACGGAGAGAAGCCAGTCGCCAGAGTCTGCTTGCATAGGATGTCTACGGTAGGTGTCTCCACAGAGACAGGGTGTGGGTTAGGGATTTCCAGGGGCTCCAGGGGGAACAGACGACCGCCAGGGGTGCAGGACACAGATTTCCCTTTCAGGGCTATGAAGACGTCCTCTCATGACCAGGGGTGGCCATATACAGCTCTGTGCAAGCACTGAAACCCACTGAACTTACACATCAAAAGAGTGGTTTTTATGATATGTGAATTATAACTGGATTACACTATGCTGCTGCTGCTACTGCTAAGTCACTTCAGTCATGTCCGACTCTGTGTGACCTCATAGACGGAAGCCCACCAGGCTGCCCCGTCCCTGGGATTCTCCAGGCAAGACCACTGGAGTGGGTTGCCATTTCTTTCTCCAGGTGATCTTCCCATCCCAGGGATCAAACCCACAGCTCCTGCATTGCAGGTAGATTCTTTACCGCTGAACCACCAGGGAAGCCCGCCTGGTGGCATCACTCTCAGGTGATCCTGGACCCTGCAGTGTGTTCTCAGGGCTCTCCAGGGAAACAGAGCCAATAGGATGTGAAAATATGAATTACTGTAAGAAACTGGCTCACAGGGTTATAGGAAGCGCTAGTGCCCAAGACCTTCAGACAGTGCAGAAAGGTGAATACCCAGGGCGATGGATGTGTGATTCCAGTTTGAGTCCAGGACAGACCGGAGAATCAGGACAGGCAATAGTATAGTTCCAGGCTGAAGGCGGGAAAACCCATGTCCAAGTTCAAAGGCCATGGGCAGAAAGGATTCCATCTCCCTTGGGGGAAGGTTAGCCTTTTCTGTTCTCTTCAGGCCTTCAAAAGATTGGATGAAACCCACCCACATCCGGGAAAGTCTACTGACTCAAATGTTAATCCTGACCCAAATTACCCTCACAGAAACACCCAGAATCATACGTAACCTGATACCTGGGCACCCTGTGACCAGACAAGTTGCACACACAATGGACCATTGCACATGATCGCCAGCCTTCCTGCCCAGTGGCAGCCGTCCTGGGAGTGTCCCGGTTAGCTGGCAAGTGTCCCAGCTGCTCAAACAGAGTGTTCAGATCCAGAGGAGACCGCTCTGCTCCCCACTGAATGGGCTGCCATCCCCACCACCCGGCTGACCCACGTTTTCCTGCCTGTGGAAGCTAAGAACGTCAGCTCCTTTCCACCTGGGAACAGAAGCGAGGCGGGGGTGGAGTCAGTTTCCACTGCTATTACTTGTGTAATAGGAGTGACTGTTTGTGTGACTGCATTTGTGAGTGAGGAGTTTTACATATTTACCTTCAATTGGTTTGTATCATTTTTTCCCTAACGTCTAAGTTCTATAGGAAAAGACTGGCATCCCTTCTCTTTTATTTTTTTCCACTATTTTACCTATTTTCTCTTCTTTTTTTTAAACTTATTTTACTTTATTTAACTTATTTTACTCTATTTGCCAACAAAGGTCCATCTAGTCAAAGCTATGGTTTTGCCAGTAGTCATGCACGGATATGTGAGTGGACTCTAAAGAAAGCTGAGCACCGAAGAGTTGATGCTTTTGAACTATGGTGTTGGAGAAGACTCTCGAGAGTCCCTTGGACTGCAAGGAGATCCAACCAGTCCATTCTAAAGGAAATCAGTCCTGAATAGTCATTGGAAGGACTGATGCTTAAGCTGAAACTCCAGTACTTTGGCCACCTGGTGCGAAGAGCTGACTCATTTGAAAAGACCCTGCTGCTGGGAGGGATTGGGGGCAAGAGGAGAAGGGGACAACAGAGAATGAGATGGTTGGATGGCATCACCAACTCGATGGACATGAGTTTGAGTAAACTCTGGGAGTTGGTGATGGACAGGGAGGCCTGGAGTGCTGCAGTCCATGGGGTCACAAAGAGTCAGACACGACTGAGCGACTGAACTGAACCGAATTGAATTGTTTTTTCTTCTTGGAGTAGGGCATGATATAAGTTGATGCTTAATAATATTTTGATTAAATAAAGATAATAAATCAAACTGCATGTGGATAACAACTAAGAATATAGTAAGTCACGCATCTGTGGTTAAATTTTGGTTTTCCGTTGTGACCAGTGTGTGCCGTGCTCTTCCTGCTGACAGCCATCAAAGCCCAACTCGTGGCCTCTGAGACACTCGGCCTCCCCTACAGCGGCCGTCAGCGCCAGGGCCCTCCTCTGTCCCAGGTTCTGGCCTCCCCACCTCCGACTCACTGAGCCCTCTCTGGCCCCACATGTCAAGACACTGCTGGCAGCTGAAGGTATCTGGGGGCCAGGGGTGCACAGAACAGGGCGCCATCGGGCCTCACTGGCTCACCCCTCCCTCTGCCTCCTGTCCAGCTCTGCACTCCTACACGAGCTCCTAGGACATGCCGATCCTTCTTCTGCCCAGAACAGCACAGCTCTCCCACCTACAAGCCCCACCGCAACCCAGCCTGGTCTCGGCAGAGAAAGAACCTTTATGTAACGGGAACGCTCTCCGTGGGAGACGCTTAGACTCGGCATTCCTATTTTTTTCCTGTCACTGAATATTCGGTTCATTTCTGCATTTCCCAATTTATTCACAATGGGTGCATGTTACTTTGTGTTTAGGAAAAAATCAGCATTATTTTTTCCTTAATCTCCCAAAAGCTCTCTATGATTTGAGTAATTTGCCCAGGTTTAGTAAGTGATGGGGGGATGGGAAAGAGGCAGCTGGACCCGCCCAAAGCCTCGCCTGACAGAGCCCACCGCCCCCTGCGTAACTTTTCCTTCCAGCAGGCATTTCCCGCGGGACACTGGCTCCTTCACAAAGTCATCGTTTCTTAGCCAGTCCAGGTTTAGCATTTCCACAGTTCCCCGCTCCTCCCTGTGGATCGCCCTACAGTCTCCTCCCGGCTCTCTCACGTGGGACCATGCGACGCCCCCAGGACTGGAGCCTCCCTGCTTCCAGGGTCTTCACTCACCTGTTGCCTAGAAAAGCCAGTTCTGACTCCATGTTGGATCTGTTACTTTAACCTTTGCTTCTTGTTGCTTTTGTTCACTGGAAGGATACTGTCCATACATATGGCCTGCCTTGGGGACCCGTGGCCCTCTGCCTGAATGTTAATCCAAAGTGTCTTTTTTCAGGACCCTGTCCACCTGTGGGTGGCCATGGGAAGAAAGAAATTAACATGTCCCTGCCTGAGCCTGGCCATTCCAGGAGATACTTACAAGATTAACGGATTTTTTTGCTTTACCTCCTCACCTCATCCTCCCACCCCTGTTCTGTGAAAGAACCTGGCGTCCAGACCCCATAAGATGGTAATTTTGAGACCCTAGTCTGCCATCTTCTCTGTCAGCAGGCTCTCTGAATAAAGTTATGTCCCTTGCCTCAACACTTTGTCTCTTGGACTTAATGGCCCATCAGGCAGCATGCAGAGAGAGTTTAGACTTGACAACACAGCTGCCCATCACTATGGAGGTCTCGTCTTCCTTCAAAACCTGTGATGGATCCCTTTTTCCCTTGAGACAGCCTCCGACCCCACCCTGCCCCATGGCCCCAAGCCCTCTACCTGCACCATTCATCTCTGCTGAGTCCTCTGATGAATCCAGGGGCACCCATCGAAGTCTGGTGCTCTCACGCCAGGATACCCCTGCGGTGACGCACCCTTCCTTCCACTTTGGTGTGCTCACGTCCGCAAGTGGTCACTTTCCTGGAATGCACCTCTCACACTTCTCCACATTCTAAACAGAGACCATTGTTAAGACCAAGCTGAAACTTGGTCAGAGCTTCTACAAACATCCATCTGTCCTCCACCTGGAAGCAATATGTCTGCACCTTACTATTTATGTATGGCATAGTGGCCTTGCCCTTGGCCCTGGAGTTTTGTTTTTTTTTTTTTCTGGGCTGTCCTGCTCTTAGGCCTCCCACACACATGACTGTGGGAGGCTCAGGGCAGTGGGGCCAAGACTCCCCCCGGGGGAGGGAGGAGTCTTGCTGGCTTGGCTGCCCCACAAGCCCTTCTTTCCTCCTGAGGACTGAAGGGCGAGGCCAGATGCCACAACTCCTGAGAATGCCCGCCTGCAGCCCTCCTCCTCCCGAAGCCTCTGAGGTACTAATCGGGACCTCCCCCTGTCCCTCGGGGGTCTCCCTCACTCTTTGGCGCATTGACGTCTGCAACTTCATCAGATCCCACCCGTTCTTCCTCGTCTCCTGCCTCTCAGCACACTTCTAGGAGCCACTTAGATGCTTAATAGATGGTCTCTGATAAAAAGGATTAGATAATTTATGGCCAAAGATAGAGAATAATTGCCCATGAGAATTACATACTAATAACACAGATAGCTCCGAGTTCACGTTGAAGTTTCTCTCTTGACCTGATTCTCAACAAGGGGGACATAAAAATCAAAGCTCGGCCTAGTCAGCTGAAGGGCACTGAACCGCGAAGCTTCAGTTGGCAGCGGGGAAGCCTGGTTCATCGATTAGAGGTGCTCTTCTCCGGGTGCCTTTATCCAGCCTGGTTCACCAATTAGAGGTGCTCTTCTCTGGGTGCCTTTATCCAGCCGGGGGGAAGGTGGGACGGGCGCCCGTGAACACTTTGAAGTCTCCGTGTCTTTCTTTCCCACCTCCACCCAGCACGCCTGCGAAGCTGCCCTTGTCACACGAGCTGTGTTTCAGTGTTTGGACGTGGGCTCTGCCTTCTCGGAGATGCCTGGTCTCTCTGCTTAAAGGTGGTCCTTGGACCCTTCAGAGGGACTGCTGTTGGCTGAGGTTGTTTTCCACATGATTGGGAAACACACGTGTCACTGCCTACATGCTGTCTGGAAGCTTCAAGGGAGGGTTGAGCCTGTGATTCAGGTCTGCGTCCAAATATAGGATGATGTGAGGTTGGCCATTTTCTCCCCTAAGTCATAAGGAAACGGAGCAGGAGGCTGGGTCCATGCCCCCTCGCCGCCATGATCTCTGCCTGCCTTCTGTCTGTGGAAAACTAGGCAAAGAAGGAATTTGATCAGAGACCTGAGAAATGTGGAAGCAAAGGAAAACAGACAAAAGGAGACTAAATAATAATCACGCGGTCACTGAGCAGTCAAGGGCCCTCAGCTTTCTCAAGAGCTGTACACAGTATTCTGAGCCACATCCTGTGAGCTGTCTTACAGATATTAAAACACCCGGTGGAGAAGTTAACTACATGATGACTAGACTATACCCAGGGCACGAGCTGCCACAATTCTGAGGTCTGACCACAAAGAACTGGGGACAGATGGACCCTGCAACTGAAGATTCACTGCGCCTAGAACAATCAAGATGATGCTGGCCAGACCACTGAAGGCCAATTTGAAGACGACTGTCAGAGCTGACTGCTGTCTTTGCATGTAACCACCCCCACCCCTGCCAACTCTGTCTATAAAAGCTCTCACCCCCTACTTGTCAGACGGGGAGGAGTCAGCCTTTGGACAGATGTCCTCCCCCAACCCCACCTGACTGCCGGCATCCGAAATAAAGCAAACTTTCCTTTCCACCAACCTGGCCTGTTTATTGGCTTTTGAGCAGTGAGTAGCCAGACCCAACATGTACGCTTTTGGTAACAATAACTCTGTCTTCCTCGATCATTTCCACAAAGTCCCTGTTGCCCAGATACCAGCTCCAGTCCCCCTCCTGAGGACACTGCCATTCACTGTGCTCTCAAAGCTCCCAGCCTGGCTTGAGGCACAGCCTCCAACTCCCCCTGCATGCTCTAGGCCCGCTAATTGTGACAATTAGTGGCACGGACATTTGGTGCCAGCATAATTCATGAATAAACAAAAATGCCCTGGGAATCCATCACTCCTTGGCTGGGAGCTCTGGACAGTCTCCGGGATCCATTTCAGAGTCCCAAACCCTTTGCAGGGTGTCTCATCACCCCTTCACCAAGGAATTTTGTTTATGGAAGGAAGGGGAGCGGAGGGGAGGAGGAAGGTGGAGGCAGGAGAGAGGGGGTGAAGGGCGGAGAGGGAGGAGGGGAGAGGTGGGACGGGGGAGGGGGAGGGAGGGAGGGGACTTGCGGGGCATCTCTTCCAGTAGCCGAAATCGGACGGCCTTTCCTGGAGCCGTGAGGAGCCAAGGACCCCAACTGCACAGAACAGTCATTGATGAGAACTGTGTGCTATCAACTGTGTAACAGTAATTATATGCTCTTAATCATGCCTGATAGTTGTGCGCACACTATATGCTCTCAATCATGCACACTAATTGTGTGATCAGTCCTGGGTGTTCATTGGAAGGACTGATGCTGAAGCTGAAGCGCCAATACTTTGGCCACCTCATGCAAAGAGTTGACTCTGTGGAAAAGACTCTGATGTTGGGAGGGATTGGGGGCGGGAGGAGAAGGGGACGACAGAGAATGAGATGGCTGGATGGCATCACCGACTCTGTGGACATGAGTTTGAGTGAACTCCGAGAGTTGGTGATGGACAGGGAGGCCTGGTGCGCTGTGATTCATGGGGTCGCGGAGAGTCGGACACGAATGAGCGACTGAACTGAGCTGAATTGTGTTCACACATGTGCACATGTGCATGTAAGCGTGGCACCTGGCGGGCAACCGCGTGAACCGTTTGTGATGAAACCAGCTCCCCCGCCCCAGGAAGCCACACTGTAGCCCTGAGGGGTCGGGGGGTGGGTGGGGGGTCGCTGACTCCCTCGCCTATGCAGCGTTCCGGAAGACCTGGTCTTTTATTACACAGGATCGATATTTGTCCAACTGGTTCATCGTAAAAGTTTATAGTTGTGAGGTGACATGTTTTCCTAACTGGTCCTCAAAGGGATGTAAAACCCAACAGCAAAAGTTACTCGAAGATTGACAGCCATAGCAGGCAACCATCAAGTGCTTAGGAGCTGAGGGGCTGTGTCCCACGTGGCCCCATAGATGGGAAGAGCCGCCACCCCACCTCACAGGGTAGGAGGAGAGGGGGGTGCAGGGGCTGAGAATTCTCCCCAAGGGGCGTCCACCGCAGTCCAGGCCCTGAGTGGCTGGACCTACACTCTCCCACACCTTCCTCTTGCCTCGCCTCAGTGGTGATCCTCGGTGTCTGGCGTCCCAGAAAGACATGTTCTAGAAACCAGAGGCTTCTTCCCACCACCTGGGTGATTGTGGATGGGTGTTGATAGGACTGAACAGTGCACAGCACTAAAACTAGCGATTTCTGTCCCCAGGCGTCACTTCCTTTGTGAAGACACTGACGTTCCGGAGCACTGAGAACTGGTCCACAACCGCAGGGCTGCTGAGGATGAGAGTTTCAGCCAGGGCCTGCTCAGCAGCCCGTCCGTGCTGCCCGGGGCCCCGGGCCTTTGCACGCCCTCTCTGAACCCTGCCTCCCACCCTGTCCTACTTGATCGGCCTGAATTGGTCCCCGACTAGACGAGGCTCCAGCTCTCACCTCAGAGGTCGCTTTTCATTTCCAGTTTTAAAAGACATGTTTTAGAGAGAGTAACCTTTTCTAGAATAGTGAGAAACAGAAACCAAAAGCCCAAATGTGGAGTCAGACACAGTCCCAGGTAAAGTCTGAGCCATGTGGAGTCAGACAGAGTCCCAGGTAAAGTCTGAGCCATGTGGAGTCAGACAGAGTCCCAGGTAAAGTCTGAGCCATGTGGAGTCAGACAGAGTCCCAGGTAAAGTCTGAGCCATGTGGAGTCAGACACAGTCCAGGTAAAGACTGAGCCATGTGGAGTCACACATAGTCCAGGTAAAGACTGAGCCATGTGGAGTCATACATAGTCCCAGGTAAAGTCTGAGCCATGTGGAGTCAGACATAGTCCCAGGTAAAGTCTGAGCCAGGGCAGCCAAGCGCAGTGGAGGTTAGAGGAGGTGAGGGGGCATCACGAGAGGACACACACGACCCCAGAATGCAGGTGACCCCGCAGGGACAGGCAGCTCCAAAGGGGCAGGTGGAGAGAGGGACCAGGTCTGAGTCAGGCCCCCCGGGATGCAGTATCAGCCAACGGCAGTCCCACTGGCTTCTCTGCTGGTTCGAGCAGACCCAGGGGAGCTTCTTATTGGAGAAAACTGAGGGTCTCCCCGAGTGGCCACTGGCGGGGCCAGACCTGGCTGGGGAAGCCGGTGGAGCCCTGTGTCTGCTCCCCCACCGTGGGGGCTTGGGGCGAAGACGGATGGCTTCCACTCTCGCTCCACCTGGAAACTCAGGTAAAGAACCCAGAAGGAAACCATGGAAACATGCTTGTTCCCTTAAGATGCTGGAAAATAGCTACTAGAGGCTGACCAACTTCCAGAGAGCAGAGAGTAATAATGTGGACGGTGGCCTCCTACGGCCCCTCCTCCCAGGGAGGCAGTCGCCCTTCACTGACAGATCACCTGTGTCTGAGGCATCCATCCCGGGGTTCACTCACCGGCCCATCCTCTGAGCTTCCTGAGCTAATAAGGACAGGGCTTGACCTTTCCTCTGGAGGAAATGAGCTGAAATAACAAGGCATCTGAGTACAACTATTTCAGAGAAAAAAGAAAATATAGAAAATGGATTTCAGATGACATTAGAAATAAAAATATGTGAACTGATCACAAATTCAAAATTCACCTAATAAATGTATTTCCTCACCCAGGGTTACTTATGAAAAATCTGTGGATCTTTTTTAAGTGATCTGTTCTTTACTGTCGTAAGCTTTTACAATTCCCTCTTTATCCTTTTTATGCATTAATGTGACTATAACACATGAAAGTATAAGATGATGACAGGGTAGTACGCTGAAAGCATTAAAGGAAAGCACTTCAAATTTGGAAAACAGTGGTTTTCTCCAAACAGGTTGTCATTCAACTATGAGGCATGATAAGATATTCTCAAGAATTCAAGCACTCAGAAGCTTTGCCACACAAAGAACCACAATGAAAATAGTTTGGTATTTTTAATAAATAGGGAGATGTTAAAAGAGCTATCTGAATGAAGGTTCAGTGCAGTTCAGTCGCTCAGTCGTGTCCGACTCTTTGCGACCCCATGCACTGCAGTAATGCAGGCCTCCCTGTCCATCACAGACCCCTGGAGTTCACTCAAACTCAACTTCATTGAGTCTGTTATTCCATCCAAACATCTCATCCTCTGTCATCCCTTCTTCTCCCACCTTCAAACTTTCCCAGCATCAGGGTCTTTTCCAACAAGTCAGTTCTTCGCATCACGTAGCCCCAAGTATTGGAGCTTCAGCTTTAGCATCAGTCCTTCCAATGAACACCCAGGACTGATCTCCTGTAGAATGGACTGGTTGGATCTCCTTGCAGTCCAGGGACTCTCAAGAGTCTTCTCCAGCAGCACAGTTCAAAAGCATCAATTTTTCATCGCTCAGCTTTCTTCACAGTCCAACTCTCACATCCATACATGACCACGGGAAAAACCATAGCCTTGACTAGACGGACCTTTGTTGGCAAAGTAATGCCTCTGCTTTTTAATATGCTGTCTAGGCTGGTTATAGATTTTCTTCCAAGGAGCAAATGTGTTTTAATTCCACAGCTGCAATCATCATCTGCAGTGATTTTGGGGCCCTTCAAAATAAAATCTGTCACTGTTTCCCCATCTATTTGCAATGAAGTGATGGGACCGGATGCCATGATCTTAGTTTTCTGAATGTTGAGCCTTAAGCCAACTTTTACCCTCTTCTCTTTCACTTTCATCAAGAGGCTCTTTAGTTCTTCACTTTCTGCCATAAGGGTGGTGTCATCTGCATATCTGAGGTTATTGATACTTCTCCTGGCAATCTCATTTGGGCCATGCTCAGTAAATCTTTAATCTAATTTTCTATTGCTGGGTGGATCTGCATTCCCTCCGTGCTGTTTACCTGGGGCCAAACTATGGTGGAGGTAATAAAGTAAAGGTAGTCAAATATCTTTGAAAACTGGGATGGTCTTATCAAAATAAGAGAGAACTAAGACCAACCAACAGTTAGAACTGGACATGGAACAACAGACTGGTTCCAAATAGGAAAAGGAGTACGTCAAGGTTGTATATTGTCACCTTGCTTATTTAACTTATATGCAGAGTACATCATGAGGAACGCTGGGCTGGATGAAGCACAAGCTGGAATCAAGATTGCCGGGAGAAATATCAATAACCTCAGATATGCAGATGACACCACCCCTATGGCTGAAAGTGAAGAGGAACTCAAAAGCCTCTTGATGAAAGTGAAAGAGGAGAGTGAAAAGATTGGCTTGAAGCTCAACATTCAGAAAACAAAGATCATGGCATCTGGTCCCCTCACTTCATGGGAAATAGATGGGGAAACAGTGGAAACAGTGTCAGACTTTATTTTTTTGGGCTCCAAAATCACTGCAGATGCTGATTGTAGCCATGAAATTAAAAGACGCTTGCTCATAGGAGGAAAATTTATGACCAAACTAGACAGCATATTAAAAAGCAGAGACATTACTTTGCCAACAAAGGTCCGTGTAGTCAAGGCTATGGTTTTTCCAAGGGTCATGTATGGATGTGAGAGTTGGACTGTGAGGAAGGCTGAGAGCCAAAGAATTGATGCTTTTGAACTGTGGTGCTGGAGAAGACTCTGGTGAGTCCCTTGGACTGCAAGGAGATCCAACCAGTCCATCCTAAAGGAGATCAGTCCTGGGTGTTCATTGGAAGAACTGTTGCTGAGCTGAAACTCCAATACTTTGGCCACCTCATGCGAAGAGTTGACTCATTGGAAAAGACTCTGATGCTGGGAGGGATTGGGGGCAGGAGGAGACGAGGACGACAGAGGATGAGATGGTTGGATGGCATCACCGACTCGATGCACATGAGTTTGAGTGAACTCCGGGAGTTGGTGATGGACAGGGAGGCCTGGCGTGTTGCAAAGAGTTGGACATGACTGAGCGACTGAACTGAACTGAACTGAAGACCAATCAAAAAGAGAAAATATGTCTAAAATAACCTGGACTTAGGTATAAATACATCAGCATGATAGGGGTTTTGACAGAGCCTTCAGACATAAGGACTTGCTGAAGCCTGTGTTTGCAATAAAATAAAAAATAAGAAATGTTGGTCTCCCCATCCCCCACCTAGCTCTTTAAAATCCCTGGCCCCTGTATAGGCTCAGAATGGGAGTTTGTCCCCAGAAAGACCAAAGCATGATTAGAGTGTTGGAATTTTCAGCCCAAATCTTAACCCAGGGTGAGAAGCAGAGCTGGAGATAGAATTCAATCAGCAAAACCCAATGATTGAATCACTCTTGCAGACACACTGACATCTCCATAAAAGCCCTAATGACAGGGTTCAGTTCCTGGGCAGGCGGTTTGTGGAGGTGCCGGCAGGGTGGTGTCCAGAGCAGGAGTGGGGCTCCACACACCCTCCCCGACCCCCCGCTGGGGTCCTCCCAGTGTGGCTGCTCCTGAGCCCTTTATAATGGCCCAGTGAAAGTAAGTGAAGTGCTTTCCTGAGTTCTTGGATGGGAACCACAAATCTGTGGCTGACGGAGTGAAACTGTGGGTATCCTGGACATGTTCGGCTGGCACTGGGAGTGGGGCAGTCTCTTGGGTCTGAGCCCTTCAGCCATGGGGTCTGTGATGACTCAAGGTGGTTAGTGTCAGAAATTAATTGTAAGGCATGCAGCTGGTGACAGAGAGCTGAAGTGGTGTTGGAAAAGACACCATGTATTTGGCATCAGGAGGAAAAAATTTCAGTGTCTGATTAGAAAATGCTAAATAAATTAAGTTTTAAAAGAAGAAAAAAGGGAAATGTATAAATAATGGACAGATTTTGGTTAATTATGATCAATGGAAATGATCAAATATGTCAACAAGCATAATAAATGTAAGTAAACTCATTGCATCGATTATGAAATGGCAATTGTCTCAAAAACGGAAATCCATATGTATGTTATTAATATTAATAGACCTTAAATATGACTGAGGTCTGAGAATAAAAAGAACTTTTTCTGGCAAATATTAACCCAATAAATTTGGCATGGCAACATTAATATATGATAAAGTAAACCTTGATTGAAAAAATGTGTCACTGGAAACGGTGTTTACTACACAGCTTTAGACAGCCTTACTTCACCAAGAGAACGCACATTTTTATTTTACTAGATGCAGGAGGACCTTCAACATCTATTCATGTTAAAGAAAAGAAAATACAAGAAAGAAAAAAACACTCAGCAGACTAGGTATAGAAGAGAACTTCTCTAATCAAATAAGGCATGTCTGCAAATATTATTTAAATACTGTACTTAAGGCTTCCCACTGAAATACAAATTGAGAATGGGCCAAATTTTATATTAAATAGTGGCTACAGCTAGAGCAATATGGCAAGAAAAATAAATAAAATTCACATGAACTGAAAAGGAAGAAAGAACTGTCATTTTAGATGAAATGATTAAGTATTTGGAACAGACTCTGAGCTATTAGAACTAAGAAGTAAATTTTACAAAAATGCTGGAAAAGAATTAATATATCCAATTCAATATATTTTGCATATCAGGAACAAAGAAATAAAATAAACATTAAATGATATTTTTTAAGACAAAACAGAAAACTACTTCTTCAGTATCGAGAGTCTGAGAAGCACTGTTGTGCACTGAAACTTGATATTTTGAGAATAGTTAAAGGTCTGCACAGAGAGGTTCACCATGCTGGTTAGTGAGAAGACTCGATCATGCGAGCACGACCGTCCCCCTGAATCAGTGTGCTCAGCTGTTCAGTCACACCCTGCTCTCTGTGACCCCATGGACTGAGCCCGCCAGGCTCCTCTGTCGATGGAATTTTCCAGACAAGAATTCTGGAGTGTGTTAACGTTTCCTACTCCAGGGGGTCTTTCCAATCCACAGATTGAACCCATGTCTCTTGTGTCTCATGCATTGGCAGGTGTATTCTTTACCACTGCACCACCTGGGAAGCCCAAATCAATCAATATGTTTAACGCAACTTCAATAAGAAACTCCAGGATAATTTTGGGTGTGCATAGAAATCGGTACATTGACTCTGAAATTTATGAGGAAATACAAAAGATCAAGGGTAACTATGGCTACTAGAAGGAATAGGACAAAACTGGATCCCTTGCAATTCTATACGAGACATTTTATTATAAAACTATATTAAGTGAGACTGTGGTATCAGTGCAAAGGTGGATAAAGACACCGATGGAACCAAACACAGTCCATGAAGAAATGCACAGTCTTACAGTCCCCTGATCAAAGTCCTACTGCAGTGAAGCAGAAAAAGCATAGGGTTTTTAATAAATAATGCTTGGCAAACTGGATATCTAGGGAGAAGTAAACCTCACATCATATGCAAATATCAATTAGAGAAGATCTTTAAAAGCATAGGAGGACATCTATATGACCTTAGAGCAGGTAAAGATCTTAAATTTGACATCAATATTGTTAAACCTAAAAGAAAAAGAATGGCTATATTTGACCTTGTTGCAATTAGGAGCATCTGCACGCTAGAGGAACCATGAGAAGTGACAGTCAACAAGCAGATTGGAGAAAATTCTTGTAAAACATATAACACATGCACTTGTGTCTAGAACATAATGAAAAATACATACAAATTAACAATATAAAGGCAGGCAACTCGAAAGCAAATTAGGCCAAAGATTGAAGAGACACTTCACAAAAAGAAGCATTCCAATAGTCAATAAAGCATACAAAAATCCACGGCTCTTCGTTAGTCATCCTGAAGGTGCAAATTAAAGCACACTCAATCGCCAATACGTATCTACCAAAATGCTCAAAATACGGACTATGGCAGGTTTTGACAAAGATGTGGATTAAATGAAACTCACGTGCTGTTAGTATATAATTGGTCCTATTGCTGTGTGAAATCATTTGGAAGAGTTCCGTCCAGCTCGGTAAGTCTGTGCCTTTTGCAGAGCAATTCCATTCCTAGGCCCATGCTGAGCAGCATGGATGCACAGACTCTTCGTGAGGCAGAGTTTATAGGGCGCACTCCCCGCAGCCTACAGTACAAGTTTCTCGAGTAGATCCACGCAGCGAACCGAGGACACTCCCCGGGTGGCATCTTTGCAGGAGGAAACTCACCCACCCACAGTGATGCTCAGAAGTACAGGTGTGCCTTTCACTGAGCAAAACTAAGGCACAAGGGTGCATGCAGCACGCTTCCACCTACACGAGGACCCAAAGAGCAAGCCTGCGGGTTGGGACCGGCCCTCCCTGAGGGAGGCGCAGCCACTCGTCAGGGGAGCAAGGCAGGCTGCGGGACCAGCAGCACTCTGACTCCTGGTCTTTGGCGCTGGTTGTACGCGTGTGCTCATCCACACACGTGTGAGAATCCATCAACTACTCTGCATTTATGTTCAGTGCCCCTCCTGCAGGAACGTTACACTTCAGTGAAGTGAGCTGCTAGTTGCTCAGTCGTGTCCGACTCCTTGCGACCCCATGGACTGTAGCCCACCAGGTTCCTCTGTCCTTGAAGTTCTCCAGGCAAGAATACTGGAGTGGGTTGCCATTTCCTTCTCCAGGGGATCTTCCTGACCCCAGGATCGAACCTGGGTCTCCCACAATGCGGGCAATTTCTTTACTATCTAAACCACCAGTGAAGCCCCACTCCAGAGAGGAGTTTACTTAAAAGCATGAACCCTCGTTTACCTTTGTTTTGTTTTAATTTGTTTATTTATTTAAATTGAAGGCTAAATACTTCACAATATTGTAGTGGTTTTTGCCATACATTGACATGAATCAGCCACAAGTGTACATGTGTCCCCCATCCCAAACCCCGCTCCCACCTCCCTCCCCATCCCATCCCTCAGGGTTGTCCCAGGGCACCAGCTTTGAGTGCCCTGTTTCACGCATCGAACTTGGACTGGTCATCTGTTTCAAATATGGTAATACACATGTTTCAGTGCTATTTTCTCAGACCATCCCACCTTCTCCTTCTCCCACAGAGTCCAACAGTTTTTTCTTTACATCTGTGTCTCTTTTGCTGTCTCGCATATAGGGGCATCGATACCATCTCTCTAAATTCCATATATATGTGTTAGTATGCTGTATTGGTGTTTTTCTTTCTGGCTTACTTCACTCTGTATGATAGGCTCCAGTTTCATCCCCCTCATTAGAACTGATTCAGATGCTTTCTTTTTAATAGCTGAGTAATACTCCATTGTGTATATGTACCACAGCTTTCTCATCCATTCATCTGCTGATGGTCATCTAGGTTGCTTCCTTGTCCTGGCTATTATAAACAGTGCTGTGATGAACATTGGGGTACATGTGTCTCTTTCAATTCTGGTTTCCTAGGTGTGTATGCCCAGCAGTGGGATTTCTGGATCATATGGCAGTTCTATTTCCAGTTTTATAAGGAATCTCCGCACTATTCTCCATATTGGCTGTACTAGTCTGCATTTCCACCAACAGTGTAAGAGGGTTCCCTTTTCTCCACACCCTCTCCAGCATTTATTGCTTGTAGACTTTTGGATAGCAGCCATTCTGACTGGTGTGAAATGGTACCTCATTTTTGGCTTTGATTTGCATTTCTCTGATTATGAGAAATGTTGAGCATTTTTTCATGTGTTTGTTAGCCATTTATATGTCTTCTTTGGAGAAATGTCTGTTTAGTTCCTTGGCCCATTTTTTGATTGGGTCGTTTATTTTTCTGGAATTGAGCTGCAGGAGCTGCTTGTATATTTTTGAGATAAATTCTTTGTCAGTTGCTTCATTTGCTATTATTTTCTCCCATTCTGAATGCTGTCTTTTCACCTTGCTTATAGTTTCCTTCATTGTGAAAAAGCTTTTAAGTTTATTTAGGTCCCATTTGTTTATTTTTGCTTTTATTTCTATTACTCTGGGAGGTGGGTCATGGACGATCCTGCTGTGATTTATGTCAGAGAGTGTTTTGCCCTTGTTTTCCTCTAGGAGTTTTATAGTTTCTGGTCTTACATTTAGACCTTTAATCTATTTTGAGTCTATTTTTGTGTATGGTGTTAGAAAGTGTTCTAGTTTCATTCTTTTACAAGTGGTTGACCAGTTTTCCCAGCACCACTTGTTAAAGAGATTGTCTTTTCTCTGTTGTATAATCTTGCCTCCTTTGTCAAAGATAAGGTGTCCATAGGTGCGTGGATTTATCTCTGGGCTTTCTATTTTGCTCCATTGATCTATATTTCTGTCTTTGTGCCAGTACCATACTGTCTTGATGACTGTAGCTTTGTAGTTTAGTCTGAAGTCAGGCAGGTTGATTCCTCCAGTTCCATTCTTCTTTCCCAAAATTGCTTTGGCTATTTGAGGTTTTCTGTATTCCCATACAAATTGTGAAATTACTTGTTCTAGTTCTGTGAAAAATACCATTGGTAGCTTGATAGGGATCACTACATCTGAACCACCAGGGAAGCCATACTTCAGAAAGGAGTTTACCTAAAAACATGAACCCTCACTTATGGTTTAAAAAGTCCTTTTCTAAATAAGAAAATGATAAGAGAGTCTTATCTGGAAAAATAATGTGCATTACAATAAACCAATCGAAAAACAGAAATACATAGAAAGAAATTATCCTACAGAGGGGCATCTTAGAAATGGCTCTTTCAAAATCAAGGAGTCTTTTTAAATTAACTTTTCTGGAGTATGGCTGGCTCACAGGGCTCTGTTAGTTTCTGCTGTAGGCCGAGATGAGCCAGCCATGCATGCACGTGCATCCACTCCCTTTCGGATTTCCTTCCCATTCAGGGCGTTCCCTGTGCTGTACAGGACTCTCTCATCAGTTACCTATTTTATACATAGTATCAGAGCCTTTGTTAACTCTGCGCTGAAATTTCTAATCAGCCCAAATGCCAATAAACAACAAAAAAAAATTTAAAAAAGAACAAAGGAAAGAAAATACTAAAATCATTATTAATTTCAGAGCAAACAATTGTTAGCACAGAAATCTATTTAATCTATAGAAGGATTCTTAGAGATTACAGAAAAGATTTGCAAAGAACATTAAGCAAAAACTAAGGAAATATGAATCTACTATATTTGGTTAATAATAATGCATCAGTGGTGGGGGGCAGCCTTTGGTGGCTCAGCACTAAAGAACCTGCCTGCCAATGCAGGAGACGCGAGAGACATAAATTCGATCCCTGAGTTGGGAGGATCCCCTGGAGGAAGCATGGCAACCCACTCCAGTATTCTTGCCTGGAGAATCCCATGGACAGAGGAGACTGGAGGGCTACAGTTTATGGGGTTGCCAAGAGTCAGAGATGACGGAACCATTGAGCACAAAGTAACAATATCAGTTTATTAAATCTAAAAGTATACCATGCTAGTGTATTTAATAACGTCAAAAAACAAAACTTTAAACCTTCTCACGGAAATAAGAATAAGGAAAAGTGGAATAAGGACCGATTTATTAAATAAGACACATCAAATGCATTATTGAAACTTTAAATGAAGACATTTGGGTATATTTCAATTCAAAAACTTTGTTTATTAAAATAAACATAAGGAAAATAAGAGAGTGAGCTGCAATTTGGGAGAAGTTTGGAAAACATAGAAATAACCAGTTGATAACAGAAATGCACAAAGAAGCCTTTTTTTATCTCAATGGCAGAAACAGAATGTCCCGATGCAGCAGTGGTCAACATTATGGAATGAATGTTTTATTCAAGGGCAAACACATAGAACCAATAAGTATACGAACACTTTGCCATCATGAGCAAACAGAGAAATGCAACTGAAGTGTCTGACTGGCGACCACTTGTAAAGACTGAAATGGTGTGACTGGAAGATGGGGGTGCACAGGATGACTTCTGCTCCGCTTGTAACCGTTGCAATCTCTTGTGCGAAGAGCTTGGGCTTGTATTTTAAAGCTGAAGGGTGACATAGTCTCGGCCCCCCTATATTCTACTTTGGGGTGTTTATCCAAGTGACACTCTTGCATGCCTGCACCAAATGCACTCAAAAACGTCCCCACGATCTCATGCCAGCCATGTTGGACACGGATTGATGAGTGTTACTAGGTGGGTGGACAGGGAAATCCTCTGTAACAGTCAGAGTGCATGGATCATGGTCACGTGAGAGATATTGACAAACACTGGAAATGAGATGAGCAAGGTGTTTAGATTATGATGATGACATACGTGCTTTAAAATGAAGATGAAAAAAACAATGAAAGTTGAGCACATGCTTCTTTTGGGAACCTTAACAAGAAAGGGATGGGTGCAACTTTTCTGTAAGTTTAAGTGCTCCAAAATTAAAAGCTTTTTAAAATTAAAAAAACAGGGCCCCACAGCTTAGGGATAAATCAACCACCCCCAGGGAAGCGTGTGCGGACTGATGGCCTGGCTGTCCATGGCCCCAGTTTGGCCCTAAGGACGCAGGATGATAGCACTGACCAGCAGCCACCCTGTGGGGCTGTGGGAGGGGAGAGAGGAGCCGAGCTTGTAAAGAGAGGAGGGATGAGAAGGCTGGAACCAACTGCCACAGGCAGGCCCTGCTCCCAGGGCCCGTCTCCAGGGAGATTCTCGCAGCTGGGACATTCCCGGAGCCACGCTCCCCTCTTTAAGTTGTCTGAGAAAACCTCTCTCGTTAACAAGGAGAGACAATCAACAGGGAACCAGCATCACTTGTGTGCAAAGACTGAAAAATAAAAGGCTGTAGACAAGAAGAGGCAGACTACAAATACTCACCAGAAAAACCAAAATTGCATAAAGAGGCTAAACATTCTAACCCAGCACATCCCCACAAGGAGAAGAAAAATGACGATGAACAAAATGAAGTGATTCTGCTAAAGAAACAGTGTGGGGGAAAGAAAGCTATTATACCAGAGACGCTGCAGCAGAAGATGGCCTGGCAGAGCTCAGAACAGACAGTGAAGGCAAAGGTGAAAACACGGCAGAAAGGAAGGGTGGGATAAACGCCTCGCAGAGGAGCCCAGACAGGCCCGTGCCTCCGCTTCCAGCCTCCGAACCAGCCGCCATCCTCGCCTGGCTTAACTCCCTGTCCAGAGGCTAGAATCCCTTCCTCCCTCCCCACTCCCCATCCCTGCGGTCCCTGAAGACTGCTGAGTCTGGCTGTGCCTCCTGATGTGCTCGGGCAGAGGAACCGGCTGCAGAGAGACGGACAGCTGGATAGCTGGCACCCACACCCATGTTCGCCCACCCTCCCCCGACCTCTCCATCCCAGACTGGGTGCTCAGCTCCGCTTTCATCGCAGTCAGTCCACCCTCCCATAGGGTGAATTTCCATCACCTCCTCCCTAAACATTCGAGATTATCCGCAGTGCCTCGCCCCATGACCTCATTTAGTTCACACGCAAAGCACAGACACGATCCTGAGGTCCTCCCCCTGCCAGCGAGCAGCTAGCGTCCCTCCCCAGTGGCCCTGGGCCGGAGACCTGCCCCCAGCCCCGTCTGCAGTTCGCAGGCAACGCCCGCCACCTGTGCCCCTGCCCCGACCCCGGCCCCTTCCGGGGACTTCGTGTGGTCGCCTCCAGCACCGCTAGTTTTCCCTTCTCTTCCGGATGGGCCCTCATCCGCGCAAATGTTCTCTCGATGACTCTGAAGAAAACCATTTCACGTCACTTTCTTCCCAGGTACTGACCCATTTCTTTGCTCCTCTTCGTGGCAAAATTCCTTACAAGAGTCCTCTCTCGCCTTCTCTCCTCACTGTCTCCTTTGAACTCTCTGCTCAATCGCATTTTAAAACAGAAACAGCAGCTGCGTTGCTGCATCCAACAGTGATTGCCCTTGACCCGGCAGAGCCTGAGGGCACCCACCGCGCCCTCCAACACGGCTCCTGCTCTCGGGTCCAGGGCACCTGGCCGCCGGACCCCCTCCTGCCGCCTCGGCCGGCCCCTCCCATCCCGGTGGACCCTCCTCCTCCTGGCAGCCCTTCGCTCTGGCTTCTCTGGGGTCCGCCCCCCGGGCCCCCTTTCTCCTCTGTCCCTGCCGTCCCAGGAGACCTCTGAGACCCGGTCCTGGGTTTCCGTCACCCGTTCCCCCGTCTGTAAGCTCGGGAACTGTGCACACAATTGCCCCCTGACATCCCGCTTGTTGTCTTCGAGTTTCTAAGACTCAGCACACCCGAGGGTGAAACTCTTGTCTCTGCTCCGTTAGCATCTCTCGTTCTTTCTCCCTCAGTGAGCGTCCAAAAGTCACCAAACTGCGGAGGCAAAGCCTTAAAGTCACCACGACCGCCCTCCCCTTTCTAACCCCAGAGCCCATGTCACCTAGACGGAAACCCCGCTGCCCCCGAGGAGAGCCGTTCTCATCACTTCTCACTGCATTTACCCAGTGTAAATACATCATATCCCCCTCCTACCTGAAGCCTAGTTAGGCTCTCCTTGTATTTAGAACAAAGTCCTTAGCCCTCTCCTGGCCTAAGACCCCAAACAGTCTCCCCTGGGGTCCAGAATTTCAGGAGGCACACTGGTTTTAAAGATGGAAACACAGGCATTTGTCTCGGATGGGCTGGGATACCAGTGTTTCAATCTTAACTAAAATACCACTGAAGTTGAACAGTTTATATCTTGAGGTGAAGATCAATGACTTAATCACCCAGTGTAAGCAAAAACGCTGAACAAAGCGTAGTCTGTGAGTCTGGGGGCGGGGGGAGGAGCACGTAGATGCACACATGGCAAGCATAGCGTGTCCGTTTCCATAAAGACTTTCCGAAGGCCAAACTCTCTCTGAAGAACTGGAACACAAACAAGACAGACTGAAGTGGACATGGGGCCGCAGAGAACGTCCGTCTACACAGGACAGAGACGGAGAAGACACAGGTGAACCGGAAGCATCACGGCGGCAATAACAAGACTCCAGCCTTTGAAAAAAATACCTCGTCAAAATAAGCTCAAGATCATCAAATGACAAATGAGTTACTTACAGATTAGAAAGTTCAAAAAAAAAGTATAACCCGAGTCACCTTATAACTGTCTCCTCACTCTTGAGTCAGAAAGAGGTTTTCAACAGATGAAAATATTTCCACCAAAAATATGTAAAGCAACTCAATATTCAGCCATCACGAAATCAGTGGTAAATGGTGTTTCGTATGATTGTGTTTTAAAGAAATAGATAGATTTTTACATTTGTGATTAATAGGAAAAGGAGCACGTCAAGGTTGTATATTGTCACCCTGCTTATTTAACTTATATGCAGAGTACATCATGAGGAACCCTGGGCTGGAAGAAGCACAAGCTGGAATCAAGATTGCTGGGGGAAATATCAATAACCTCAGATATGCAGATGACACCACCCTTATGGCAGAAAGTGAAGAGGACCTCAAAAGCCTCTTGATGAAAGTGAAAGAGGAGAGTGAAAAGGTTGGCTTGAAGCTCAACATTCAGAAAACAAAGATCATGGCATCTGGTCCCATCACTTCATGGGAAATAGATGGGGAAACAGTGGAAACAGTGTCAGACTTTGTTTTTTTGGGCTCCAAAATCACTGTAGATGCTGATTGCAGCCATGAAATTAAAAGACGCTTACTCCTTGGAAGGAAAGTTATGACCAACCTTGATAGTATATTAAAAAGCAGAGACATTACTTTGCCAACCAAGGTCCGTCTAGTCAAGGCAATGGTTTTTTCCCGTGGTCATGTATGGATGTGAGAGTTGGACTGTGAAGAAAGCTGAGCACCGAAGAATTGATGCTTTTGAACTGTGGTGTTGGAGAAGACTTTTGAGAGTCCCTTGGACTGCAAGGAGATCCAACCAGTCCATTCTAAAGGAGATCAGTCCTGGGTGTTCATTGGAAGGACTGATGCTAAAGCTGAAACTCCAATACTTTGGCCACTTCATGCGACGAGTTGACTCACTGGAAAAGACCCTGATGCTGGGAGGGATTGGTGGCGGGAGGAGCAGGGGACGACAGAGAATGAGATGGCTGGATGGCATCACCGACTCGATGGACATGAGTTTGAGTGAATTCCGGGAGTTGGTGATGGACAGGGAGGCCTGGCGTGCTGTGATTCATGGGGTCGCGGAGAGTCGGACACGACTAAGCAACTGAACTGAACTGAACTGATATCCTACGCAGTGTTTATTTTATTTCTAATACTTTAATCTTATTAATTTTTCTCCCAGTCATTTATAGAACAGCAATGTGTACTGAACTGAACTGAATGTGTACTTAGCTACATTTTAAAAATATTTTATATTTCAGTTTATTTTTTATAATGTGCTTTATCATTTTGGGTATATATCATTTAGCTTCATCTTGTTTTTTCCCCCTTTGGTGAATTTTGAACTCTTAGAGTATCTGCACTTTAGTGAAAGTGAAGTTACTCAGTCGTGTCTGACTCTTTGCAACCCCATGGACTATAGTCTACCAGGCTCCTCCATCCATGGGATTCTCCAGGCAAGAATACTGGAGGGGGTTGCCATTTCCTTCCCCAGGGGATCTTCCCCACCCAGGGATCGAACCTGGGTCTCCTGCATTGCAGACAGGCGCTTTACATCTGAGCCACCAGGGAAGCCCAACTATCTGCACTTTGTGTAAAATACTCTGATGACAGCATCGCTCCTTCACTGCAGCCTCGGCATTGTCACTACCCCCTCCCTGGACTCCCCCAGCCCCGCCGGTCACCTGTCTGGGCCTCACCGTGCCCAGTGGCCACTTTCTTGGCTGCTGGCACTTGCTCTGGGTGGCGCCTGGCATGTGTTCCTGGGGTAATCGGGTGTCTTCTCTGGTCAGGTCTTTACTGCATCTAGTCGTGTCAGAGGAGCTTTCCTGACCATCCTTCCTGGAGGGGATCTTTGTCACCCTCCTCGCTGGTACCTTGTTTCCCTTGTCTTAATGGAATGAAGCGAGCTGGGCTTAAATAATGTGTTTGCTGCTCACGATCTGCCGCTCTTGTTAAAACTAATCACCATAAATGCAGGTAAGTTGTCAGGGTTCTGATAGAACAGTGCCTGTCATGGAGGGGAATTCAACATGCATTCGTTAAATAAATGAATGAGTATTGCCCACTTCAGGGGCGTGGGGAGGAGGAACAATGAAACGGGAAAACCAAAACTCAGAAATGCAGAGAAAATCAGAGACATGGAGGGCGAAAGATAAAGTGAATTCCAACATACAGATAAGTGGTGTCCCTTAAAAAAGAATCCAAATAATGGATTTGAAAAGGTAAAGAAATAATTGCAAATGTTATTTCAGACATTACAGGAATCTTTAATCCATCCATTAAAAGGACACCTCAAAATTTGAGAAAAGTTGATGTTGAACAAATCATCACTGAATCCTTTCATAATAAAATTCACTGAATTTAAAATAAATAATTTTTGAACATGCATGCTGAAAGATTCATTCATCTAAAGGGGGAGAGATATTTAAGACTTCTCAACTATAATATTCAACCCAGTGAAAATAGATTCCTCAGAAAAGAGAAAGACACCAAGAACCTGCTGCCTTTATGAAAACAGAAACAATAGACACGCAGTCTTAGCACTCAGGACCCATGGCCACTTGACAGATAGCAGAATAAGTTTTCACATTGTGGGTAAAGAACTACTCTTCGATGAATTATGCTAGGTCACTGGTAACTACAGGAAAATAATAAAATCACCAGATCTCTGCTATGATATGAGTACACAGGAGATTTAAACACTCAAATGTAAATGAAAAGCTTTAAACATCTGTAAGAAAATATAAGAGAATTTCCAGGAGAGGTTTTAAAAAATAATAACAAGTAAACAAACACTTAAAATTAGCACATTGTAAGTTAATAACACCTCAATTAAAAATTTAAAAAGTAATAACAGTGCAAATCATAAATGAAGATAACTTTTTTGAAGTTACCATAAAAGGAGGGGAAATTCAATCCACAAAACTTATTAGCAATTCATGTGATTGATAGAGAAGTAAAATCCAAAATATAAAATGAAAATCTTTTAAACAATCAATAGTTTAAAATAAAATGATTGGAAAAATATATGAATTAGCATTTTATAGAAGAAGAAATCAAAAGGATAGCTGACACATTAATCAACAACATGCCTGATTAATAATCAGAGAAATGAGAATTTAAAATGATGCATGTTTTAAGCCAAAAAGATTGACATAATTTTGACATTTGCAGACAAATGTATGAAATAATAACATTGCTTAAATACTGTTTGTTACAGTTTAGTAATGAAAAAAATTAGATTTTATCTTACGAAAAGTAAACATATTCATAAGCTATGACTCAACAAAGCCATTGTAATCATATATGCCTGAGCCAAAAAAGAAATAATCAGAACATGAAAATGTATATGAGCACAGCAGGAAACATACAAAGTATTCACCACAGCACGGCTGGCAATAGCATAAAACTTGGAAACAATCCAAATGTCAATAGGGCAATGAATGAATACACTGTGATAAAAAGACTCTGCACTGTACAGCCAGAACGCCGAATAAAGCACAGCTACGTCCGTCTATATGCGTGAATCTTAGACCTTCGCACGTGGAGCGACAAAAGAAACGTGCGGAAGACTGCAGAAACGCTGGTTCCGTCCGCGTGAAGGGCACAAGCAAGAGAAAGTAAGCATCCGCAGCTTAGCGGTACACGCTGATTGGGAAGAATGAGTCAAGAAGCTGAAAGGCTAGTGAAGTCAAGTCCAGATTCTTCTGCCCCGGGGTGGGTGGAGCCGGGTGAGGAGGAAGTGCAGTGGGGAGTATTAGGTCTGCCATACTCTGTTTCCAAGAAGGGAGGCCAGTGTACAGGTACTGCTTTTATTATTAACATTTGTAACAGAGCTCATTTTGCATAAAGGTTCATGCATGTGTGTGTCTGTGGGTTCAGTCACTCAGCGGTGTCCGACTCTGCCATGCTATGGACTGTAGCCCACCAGGCTCCTTTGTCCATGCTATTATCTAGGCAAGGATACTGGGGTGGTTTGCCATTTCCTTCTCCAGGGGATCTTCCCGAACCAGGGATCAAACCCATATCTCCTGTATTGGAAGGTGAGTTCTTTACCACTGTGACAACTGGGAAGCCTATATATGGACAGGAATTTGAGCAAACTCTGGGAGGTAGTGAAGGACAGTCAAGCCTGGCATGTTGTAGTCTGTGGGTTCACAAAGAGCTGGACACCAGTGATATGCAAGCTGCTCCTAGAACACTGCTTGTTTCACAATATGTACTCATGAACGCATGTTGGGTGAATGGATATTATGAATGACGACACATTTTCTCAGGATGACCTCCAGAAATCCAGGGGGCAGACCACGGGAGGCCTGTGATCCAGGAAACTGGGGGCCCATTGTGAGAGCAAGCTGAAGACATCTCGGAGGACCCTGGGAGGCCCATCTTCAGGAGGCGGTGATGTGTGGGGCCAGAGATGAAATAACACATGGAAACTGGAGTCTGCCTGTGCCGTCATGGTGGGCTTACAGCTCTGAGGGGATCTCTGGAAGGATTCTTGGTCATACTCAGTACTGCGAGGGAAACGGCAAGGAAAATAACAATTGCCTCCATAGAGAAAGCAGTCGTGGCCCGTGGTATACTGACATGACCGTTATGAGCCAGGTTCTGAAGGGTGACTTGACCAATGGTGCTGAGCAGACAGGAGGCTGGGAAGCCTGTGTCTAGAGCGGAGGAAGACCGGGGTAGGAGGCTGGTAGAGCCTCATCTTCCGACGCTTGCTCCATCGGACTGGAGGGCTTCCCTCTTAGCTCAGTCGGTAAAGAATCCATGCAGGAGATATAAGAGATCCAAGTTCTATTCCTGGGTCAGGAAGCTCTCCTGGAGGAGGAAACAGCAAGCCACTCCAGTCTTCTTGCCTGGAGAATCCCGTGGACAGAGGAGCCTGGCGGGCTGCAGTCCGTGGGGTCGTAAAGTCAGGCACGACTGAACGACTTAACCACTGCATCAGGCTTGGGAGCGAACCGCAGAAGATGCCTACAGTTTACAAACTAGGACAGTCTGATTGCATGCTTCAGTAACTTGGAGGCAAATATGAACAAACTGCTGTGTGGGGTGAAACCAGCTGCCTCTGGGGAAGACCCAGAAGGAAATAAAGAAAGAAGAAGAGAAAGAAGGAGTGAAGGAGGGATGGAGGGAGGAAAGAGGAAAAGGGAAAAAGAAAGGGAAAGTGTTAGAGCAGGCTTGGTGGTTTGGGCAGTAAGTGTGACTACAGCAGCGTCTCATTAACCGTATACACTCCCTTCTTTATTTAAAAACTTGAAACTTTAAGCTATATAACTCAGGAAAACAAAAGCAAAAGGGAAAAAATTTCCAAAATATCACCAGAGGAAAAAATATATATGTACACATATATAATATATATACTTCATCATCCAGAAAAGTAGTTTATTGCTGTGGCAGTCTTACCCTTTTGCAAACTATCTGGCAGGCTGTGACATACTTCACTTTGTAAGGATGGGATTTTACCTGAATTTACTACGAAATTAATGGTGACCCTTTAATCAAAAAGTGCTCAGACCTTGGTACAACCTGCCTACCTAACGGCAAAGGTGTCTCCTAACATTTTAATAGCACTTTCTGGCTTACGAAATCTTTCCCAACTTCATGTCATTTTATTCTCAAATGCTGCTTTTTAAGTTATTTTCGTGCTGCCTGTATTTGGATTTCTCCCAAAATCAAAGAAAATGGTCGCGCAATCCTCAGACACGCTCTCGATTTGCAGAAAGGAGCACAGAGCTCTGCTCTGCACGTCACTTCTCCTGAGTTCGTTTTATCTCCCGTTTTCTCCCAAACGTTGTTTCTGACTCTTGAACAATAATGAGTCTCAGCACGTTTCTCCCAGAAACTTTCCTCCTAAGACCATGCTGCCTTGTTCTGTTGTCTCCCTCCACGCTAATAAAACGCTGTGCGCTTCCCACAGCTTGATCACTGTTCCCTGTAACCCTAGTTGGCTCCAAAGCCTTCTTTAGGGCACAAAGGGTTCCTTCCTCTGATTCAGTCTCTTGCTATTTAAACAACCTAAGAGCACAGAAGAAAAATACACACCAATCTCACTTATCAACATAGATATGAAAATGTTACCTTTGCATATGGCTTTTTAAAAAATCTTTTATATATCATGTCCTATTCTGAATCCAAAAATCTTTTCTTACAGAACATTCTATTCCCACCTTTCATTTTCCAGTATAAGCAGGTGAATTTTGGAGTTCACTTTCAAATTGTTCAGTCTGCTTAAAGATAAAGTCCAGACTCATCACTGGCCGGCGTCTCCACCCCTGGATTCAGGAACTGGCCACACACTCACTTATAAATGAGCCCGGAGCTCCTCGGGGCCATCCAGAGGTCCCGTGGAGAGAATGACACAGTCTGCTGATAAAAACCACACATAACTCACACCAGGAAATGACCACCTAATTGCCTGCTCAGACTGTTTCCAAACACAAACTCCCAAAGCTCCCGTGTCGAATTTCTTTGCTCATAGATTTATTTGCACCTCCAACAATGCTGATATCTCTTTTCCTGTCGGAGTGATGCTAAAATTTTCACCAGCCCATCTTCTATTTTCGTATTTCCATAATTTAATATATCTATTCTCTCATTTTTGTAATTTTTCTCATGATCTTCTGTCTTTCATGTATGTATGTGGGTGTGTTACATCATTTTGATGTGTCAAAAATTCATATTTAAAAAGTATAGACAGATAAAATTAAAGAAAGTATTCTATTTATATTAGGAGCATAAGATTATAAAAGTGTGTAGGGATAAACCCAAATAGAGATGTGCAAAATTATGCAAAGAAGGGTGTTAAACAATGCGAAAGGATTCACCCAGAGACTATTTGAACAAATGGAAAGTCACCGAACAATCTTGGAGAAGCAGCCTAGACACACCTAGATGTCTGGGAAATACAGGATTTTCCTGAGAAATATGTGAGTTTAAAGTGATCTCACAAATGATTACTATCCTGGTCGTGTTTGCACACTCGTTTATAGCTCCAGTGCTGTGAGTGTGGAGTGTGTGGGAGACATACGCACAAGCTTGTCCCTGGTGGCTCAGATGGTAAAGACTCCACCTGCGATGCAAGAGACTTGGGTTCAGTCCCTGAGTTGGGAGAACCCCTGGAGAAGGAAATGCAACCCACTCGTTTTCTTGCCTGGAGAATCCCAAGGACAGAGGAGCCTGGTGGCCTACAGTCCATGTGGTTGAGAAGAGTCAGTCACTGCTGAGACTAACACACACACATACACACACATACATAATATATGCAATAAATATGCAATCTCAAGTTGAACTATTTGCATAAACTAGCCAGGATATCTAAGAGCGACATGTTTTTAAACAGTCAGAATTTGCACTACTTACCAGCTATCATAGCATAAAGCTACACTAACTAAAGCAGTGTGGCCCTGGAACATAAACAGATCAATCAGTGCAGTGAAATGTGTACTATAGAAGGTCACCCAAGTGCACATAGGAGATTAACACACAATAGAGCACCCTTCCAAAGCAGTGGGGGAAATGGAAAATTCTACAAATGCATGGAGATAAGCATGGCTATTGGTAAAGAAAAAGGAATCAGATGAGACCTTACCTTATGACGCACATCAAATAAATTCTCAGTGGATTGCTTAAAGACATAAAAGAAAGAAAGCTAGAAGGGAAGGGAACAAGGAAGGAAGGAGGGAGGGAGGAGGGAGGGAGGAGGGAGGGACGTGTGGCTGACGAGGCCTCTCCAGGCCCCTGTGCCAGGCTGTGCACACCACCCGGCTGCTGCAGACCTGGGTGCCAAGGGTTCCCACTGACTTCCCTAGAGGCTCTCCCGTCTGTGGGGACCCAGGGTGCATGGGAGCCACCTACAGCCAATGCCCTTTGGGGGTGGACGGGGCACTTTCTTTGCCCCGGAGCGGGGGAGAGGCACACGCTGCCAGCTGCATTCCAGAGCTGCCTGTGGGGCCTGGCGGAGACCAGACCCCCTGAAAGAAGGGCTCCACAGGCCTCTCCCACACTGTCCCACCCACACTCGCAGGCAGCAAGTCCCAAACAACGCCGGCCCTCAACACGTCACTCGCCAGTAATCGCCAGATGCTGGGCTGCTCCCGGTTACCTGGGTGAATGCGGGTCTCTGAAAAGCGCGGGGCACTTTAGGAAATGATTTTAGAGTAAGGGATCCCTCTCTAAGAGACTACCACTGACACTAAAAGCCAGAGGAAAACGCGATAAATCCCACCAACATTATTAAACCGTATGGCAAAAGATATAAAGAAAGAAAATAGAAATAAAACAAAAACATGTAGACATACGTTTCTATATAGATAAAGATTTATGTCTATATTCATTACAATGGGATAATTTTCTTAAAATGTAAAGATAGTTATCAAACCATTAAGAAAAATAAATAGTGAAAAGACATGAGTGAAGATTTGGCCAAAAAAGGAGATGCAAATGTTGCTTAAACAAAAGAAGGCATTCTCAGTCCATCACAAAAGACTAGAAAAAGTGAAACTACAAAAAGGGATTGTTTTTGACTCAGCAGGTTGGAAAAGCAAAAATAAAAAAATAAATAAACCAAAAACCCCACTGATGTCTCCGTAAGTTGGCAGGGCGCTGGTAGACAGTCACGCTTATAAATCACCAAGGAGAGTGTAAAATTTTCCAACCACTTCGACAGTCTGGCAACACTCGTGAAATTACTGAGGTTTCTCCCTTTGACTCAGCAGTTCTGCTTCTAAGAATTTATTGTACAAACATTCTTACACATGTGCCAAATAGTATATGACCGGGGTATTCATGGCAGCAGGATTCACAGTAGCAAAAGGCCAAGAATCAAAGGGAATGTCTGTGAACAGAGGGGGCTGGCCTCCCACAAGAAGATGCTCTCCAGTCTTTAATCTGTAAAATAAAAAAAAATAAATAAAACCAGAGCGAAAGCTGAGTACTGTATTTACGGAAGAGGAAACTCTCCAGTAAGTTCCGGGGGCAGAGGGGGTGCAGGGCAGCGCACCGTGAGGTGTCAGTGCTGAAACCGACAGGATGCCCGTGATGCCACGACGGCACGTGGGGGTCGGCAGGAGGGGTGCCTGGTGAGCCAGTGCCCACCGTCTCCCCAGAGCTGGGTTTGGAGGCTGGAGCAGCGCGGGGGATCTGCATCTGGCCAGAGTGGACTCCTCTGAGCAAAGGACCGGGGCTCTTTCTCCCAGGCTACCTGCCCAACCCCCTTCTGAGCCCCGCCGGTCGGCCCCGGCTGACTCCCGCTCGCCCCTCTCCACCCTCACGCGCTGTGGCTCCTGGCGTCCTGTTGTCCTCTGCTCACTCATGATGGCGACAGCCCTCGCCCAGTGCCCACTTGGCATGCCAGGCCTGGCAGCCGTAGCTTTACTATCATCATCACTGTCTCCATTTAATCCTTCAGCAGCAGGCTGCTTGTGTAGATGGGCAAATCCGGCTCAGAGAGACAAACCAACGGATCCAAAGTCCCAGGGGAGCACGCAGCCCACGTTGAGCTCCACCCGGTCGCCTTGGGGGGCCAGGGTCAGGGGGATGCAGGAGGTGGTCCTCCACCCTCAGGGCAGTGGAGTGGCTTTTAGCCGACCAGCCTAATGCAAGCAGACTACAGCCACTTCTACATCTGCAGTCGGGTGCCCTGTCACAGCGGGAAAGCCCCTGGCCTGGGGGGGTCCCTCCAGTTCCATGAGTGGGAGCCAATGGCTCAGAGACTAGTAAAGGCCAGAGCATGGAGACTAGCATCAGGCTGGTTCATCCTAAGGGCTGGAGAGGGCAGGGAAGCTGCGAGTTGGGTCCTGGAGCCCACCGGGCCCTCCATATCCAGGGCTCTGGGCAGGTGACGGAGCATCGAGCAGTGGGCCGGAGGATCCGCTGCGTGCAGGTGGCCACTCACCCGCCCCCCAGCTTACTTGGGCCTGGGAGGCCAGAGGGAGCCAGGGACTGGCTGGACAGCCTGTGAGGCCCCCGGACCTGGCCTGTGCTGTGGGCATTTTCACGGTGAGTTAAGGCCAGCACGGCTCTGGTGCAGAGAGAATAGACAGGAACGACATGAGGGTGAAGCCGCGGTGCCTCGCCTGTGGGTCCACAGCCCCCAGGAGCCCCGGGCCCGCTCTGACACGTGTGCGCATGCTCCATCCCGATCGTGGGTGGGGAGGCCTGCCCCGGGACCGGGGGCCCTGAGCAGAGACGGAGAGCGAGGCCTGCATTCGCATCTCCTCAGGACATCCCTGGGGAGTCCCAGTGTCAGCCATGTGCCCCGGGGGGTCACACCCAGAGGCCACAGCAGGCAAGCAGAGGTAAGAGGCTGGCTCTGAGGCTGTGGGTCTGTGTGACCTTGAGAGACTCAGGTCACCTGCCCGCCCAGAAGACAGAGTCGGCCCACGCAGGCTGGGAGCAGGGTGCTCCGCCAAGGCTCTCGCCCAGCTGGCCCCCTAGGGAGGCCTAGCCAGGGGACGAAGGGCCTGGCCTGGAGGTCAGCCCACAGGCTGCTCCTGGCTGCCCTGTGAGGACCCTCTGGTCCGGGCCAGGGCCCCTCCCCATTCTGGACGCAGCACCATCTGCAAAGTCATGGCTGGACTTCTGACAAAGCATCTTTCTCCTGACTCGCTGCTCTGCGTAGCCAAGGGGATCTGTTTTTAGACTGGATGCATTTCTGCGCAGGGCAGGGTGCTGGCTGCTTCTGGAAGGGCCCAGAGGGAGGCTCTGGGGCCGTGTTGGGCCCACGAGCCTCCCCGTGGCTGTCTCTCTGCCACTGTGAGCCTCGAGCCACACGCAAGGGCCTCTATCTTCACCAAGCCTGGGCGCTGCCTTCTCCAGCTGCCCACTGTCTTCCTCCAGAGGCTGGAGATCTTTGGGACAGTTGTGGCCGATGCCAGCGGGGCCCTGCACGGGAGCAAGTCCGCCTGGACGCTGTGCACGGGCCATGCCGCAGCGGCCTGGAGACTGCTGTGCCTGAGCTGCCGCTGGCCGCGGCTGCAGAGAGAGGGCGCGGGTCTAGCCTGGCAAGCCCGCAGCAGCCATGCACGGTCACAGAGGCCTCCAACCCACGAGGGAGACCCAGAGGAACTTTGAAGTCCCGGCTCCCCGACAGCCTCCCCAGCACCAGAGGCAGCCACTTTGAGATGAACACCCGAGTCTCAGGCGGGAAGAGTGGGCAGAGAGCAGTGGTTCTCCTCTGGCCTGCGGCTCCTCGCCCTGGGGTCTCAGGCCACCAGCACACGCGGGGCGTCTCCCTGTCTCCTGGACCCCAGGGCTCACACCACCTCAGTCCAGGTGCTGGGCACGGCCACAGCGCAGGGAGCAGGGAGGCCAAAGGCCGGTGCAGGGCACAGCAGGTCCTCCACCCGCCTGGGGTCAGACTGAGGGCCTTGGTTCTAAAGGGAGAGGCGCACAGCCTTCCTGACTTTCCAGGGTCGCCGCACAACCCCCGGAAGGGCTCCAGGCATGCTTGGCTGCACGGGGACCGCACATGGTGGGTGATGATGGCTACTGCATCTCAGGGTCAGCCCGTCCCTCCAGCTGCCCTTCCGAGCATCTCTGGCTCCTGGAGCTTATCCACCATGGCTGGCTAACTGTCTTCACTTGCCGCTCTTGGGGCGCAGTGGCTGATGCAAACCTCTGCCGTCTAGGGAACCCTGGAGGCACTCAGTCTCCTTCCCAGCTTCCCCCAGGGCTTCCTCTGCCCCCACCTACGCTGCTCCGCCCCTGTGCCAGCGGTGCGACCCTCCCCGGCCCCTAGCAGATGGATGCCTTGTTTAACAGCCAGCACTCCCGGGATGCCCAGCGATGCTCCCCGAGAGTCCAGGACCTCTGCTAGCCTTGGGAAAAGGCCGGGCGTTGGGGGACATGGTCCCAGCACCGCCAGCTCAGGGTCCCTAGAGGGACGGTTCTCTCACAGACACTGTCTCTGAAGTCTGCGGCGGGCTTTCCCTCTGTAACTGATCTCTCGGCAGCAACAAGGTGGCAAAGTGCTTTTGCCATATTAGGCTGCTTCTATTCTCGGCGAGCACTCAGGAAGGCACTGTGGAGCTGTCAGGCGTGGGCTGCCCCTGACAGGGAGCCCGTGGGGACCATGAGCCTCCGCAGGGCCGCCCTCAACCCTGGCACCCGCACCAGCCTCCCGATCACTCTAGAGGAAACCTCCCGCCTGCCTCCTAGCTGCCACCCCGCGGCCCAGAGCCCTGGAGGGTCCTCCGAGTCCTGAGGGCATGTCTGAGCCCCAGGGCTGGTCCATCAGGAAGTCCTGGGCTCAGAGATCTGATTCTGAAGCCCCCGAAGGACCAGCTTCAAGGCCGATCCAGACGACACTTTCCAGGAGATTCCCAGGGAGAGCCAGCCACCCAGATTTGGCCCCCCTAGTTCAGGACTTACAAGCCATGTGTGGGGTTTCACCTTGAAACCATCAGCCCTAAAATGATTTCAGGATTGTGCTGCGAACACTGAGGATCCAGCCTGGAGTCGCCGCGAGGAGGGTGGACAGACCCAGCCCAGCTCAGCCGCGCTTCAGGAATCCAGACACTGCCGCTGCTTCCTTGGTTTTCAGCGCCTGTGTCTGGAGGAGCTCTGCCCTAAGGAAAGGTCTGGAAAGCTGTGTGAGGTCTTTGAAGCATGATGGGACGGTGGTGCAGGCAGAAGAGGGATGAGTTTCTGGTGGCCAAGGAGCCGTTCCCTGCAGGGCCTGGGGTGCCAGTGTCACGTGGGGATCTGGCTCTCACAGTCAGGGAGCCCCAGTGTTCTCGTCCCGCCGAGCTCAGGGCTTGAGGATGGGCTTCGGGCAGAGCTGGGACGCAGGGACCTCTCAGAGTGACCATGGCCGTCATGTGTGGCATGTTCACCACTCGGGTGCTCTGCGCATGTGTGCCCTTAAATCCAGTGGCGCTATGAGAAAGGATGCTTGTTTCCTTTCAGTTGCCATCGGCTGAATCTCAGAAACTAGACGAGCCGCATGAGATACAAAGCTGCCTGCGTGCCGCAAACTCTGAAAAGTCTCCGTTAGCAAAATCAGCCTCTTGATCGTCTCCATCCCCTGCAGCCCTGACTCCCTGGGTGTCCAATGAACCTGCCAAGTGAGACTCCGGCTGTGAAATGTGAGGGCGTTCCCTGACACCACCCGCCTCCTCCGGAGGGAAGCGTGTCCGGGGGCGGGTTCCCTGGGCAGGCTCTCCCTGGGGGTGCTGGCTGCACGCTGCCCACACCCTCACCCTGCTTCTTGCTAGGACCTGTCCGGAGGCTCAGACGCCGCTTCCATGCATTCACCATTTTTTCCACCCCTGAGGAAAGCTCACACCTTTGGTGAGAACGACATTTATTTTTATCTGTTATTTATTCTCCTGACTCATGAAATTGCACCCTTCACGATGCCAGTACAAAATGTTAAAAAAAAAAAATTAGTAGGAATGCATAAAAGTGGATGAAAGATGTTAGGCTTCTTTTATCTCCTGAAATATGAATTTAAATACTTTCACTTTATGATTCCGAGAGAAAAAATTAAATAAAAAAGTAAGCGCAAAAATATATATATATCAAACTCTTACTCCTTCAAACTTAAGTTGAAAAAAATTAAAAACAAAAAACAAAACCCAAAGCCTTGGCCCAGAACAATAGTTGCATTGTTCTCTGAAAGGGCGATGAGAAGTCATTTGCTGAGTGGTAATTTCTCCACCTTCAGCCCAGGCACAGACGCTGCAGCCTGCTCCTGACCCCTTCCCCTCCGCCCCAGCCTAGACCTCCGCCTGCCGTCTAAAGCCGAGGCTGGAGGGGCCTGGGTCCTTCCGTGGCCTCACCCACTGACCCTCCTGCCCTGGCCCTTCCTGGTCTTTAATGAAGCCGGGGTCAGGCTGCCAGGGACGCTTGGAGGGGATACATCACGCCCCATGGTGTCACCCAGCAGAACAGAGATAGAAAACCAGCCTGAAGCAGAGCCACCCTGGGCGGCATGGATGCTGGCTCAGCCCCGGGGCTCTGGCTGTGGAAACAGTGTCCTGCTCCAGAGAGAACCGGCCTGATATCAAGTCGGTCCCCCCGTTCGCACACATTGAAAGGTCAGTGCTTGCTCCCTGCTAAGACTTCCCTAAATTTTACATGAACTGAAATTGATCTGAGCAGAGCTGGCCTCACTGGTTGGTGTGGGGTGGAGGTGGGGGTCTTGGGTGTCCGAGTGTGGACACAGGGCACACAGCATCAGTGGGCAGGGAGCTGGAAGGTGGCCTTCAGGGTTAGGGGCTGATACCAGGACGTCCCCATCCCAGCAGCCCTGAGGACGTCTGCACGCTCTGCCGAGCTCCACGGCCCCGGCCCCAGGGCAGAGGGTCTGAGGCCCAGGAACCAGAGGACTCGGGCTCCTCCCCAGCCTTGCCACCAGCCACTGAACCCGCTTGTGAAACGGGATATTCGTGTGCTTTCGGGGAGTCATGGTGAGGATGGAGGGGGAAGCCCAGAGAAGCGCACAGAGCCTGGGGGACGCCCTACGAACGCCGGTCCCTTCCTGCTCTCCCTTCTCAGCCTGCTCTCCATTACCTGCAGATACTTTTCGAGACAACCCGGGTGTCGCTGGGGCCGATGGCTGACGCCGGAGCAGGACACTTGGGGCGGGGCTCTGGCTGGGCGCCCCGGTGTGCTGGTGATGTATGTCCTCTTTCCTGGACGCTGATGACGGGCTTAGGGAGGGCGCTTCCCGAGCACAGACTGACCCGGCGCTGGAGCCAGTCTGCACCTGGTCTGCCCCACCGCGAGCCCAGGGCCTGTTTGCTGGGGCCTCGGCCACGGGTCTAGTTGGGGATGGGAATGGAGTGATGGCTCTTTCTCCCCCACAGCTCCGGATACGGCTGGCCATGCAAAGCTAAGGCAGTGGACACTTGGTGACCCTAAGGTGTGCTTCTGATTAAAGTAGGAGACAAGGGCCAGAGAAAGAGAGGTGTGGGGGCCTTCCTGGATGCCGGGCCACAGGCCTGTGTGTGAGGACGGGGAGCCTGTGAAGAACAGGAAGGGCAGGGACCAGGCAGTCACAGGAGGAGCAGCGCCCATCACCGCGGACGCTCACACATTGCAGCCTCATCCCCGACATGACGGTGTTGGGTGGGCTTGCGGGAGGGGAATAGTTCGTGCAGGTGCAGTCCCAGACATGGTATCTGTGCCCTTCTAAGAAGGGGCAGGAGAGAGGCTCCGTCTTCGCCAGCTGAGAACACGTGAGAAGGCAGCCGTCTACAAACCAGGAAGGGAGCCTTGCCAGGCACCAAGGCTGCTGGGGAGGGAAGTAAACACAGCCCATGGCCCCTCCTGACCTATAGCAAGCAGCCCGAGCAGACTGGGAACCGGGGGTCTTGAGGATGTTTTTAGAAGAGCAGGCCTGAGCTGAGTCTTGGAGGATGGAGAGGGTCTCCAGGGGCAGAGCCACTGTTTAAAGCAGAGGCTCACAGTACCAGGGGGTGGTTTCTCAGGGTCCCGCCCTCCCTGAAGCTGATAAAGGGTCCATGAGGGAGAGACATGGGCTTTTCCTGAAGGTCCAGGGAGGGTCACAAAGGGTCAGACTCGGGGGTCAGTAGAAGCTGGATGGATTAAACAACAGAAGGGGGCATTTGAGGAAGGGAAGGTAGGACCTGAAAACCGTGGGCGTGCGGAGACTGGCTCATGCGGGAGGGAGAAGGCAAGGCCCGCTGCGGCCGGCGAGATGGCCGGGAGAGGATTGAAATCTCCAGGGCTGGCTCTCAACACCACTGGCAGACCTGCAGGGTTTACTGAGGGAGACAAAGAGGACCTCACTGGAATCTTCAAACGGAGGTCCCGCTTTCTCTGCGTGCCCCGCAGTGCCAGGCTCACCCACGGCCACGGAGCTGGTGCCGAAATCATCAGGCTCAGTCTGGAGCCTGGAAGATGGAGAGGAGGTCTGGGCTAGGTGCCTCTGGGGGCCTAAGCCCTGTGGGGGGGAACAAACGTTGGGGAGGGTACCGATGCCTTCTCTCTGAGCCTCTCTAGGAAGAGAACCTCTCCTGCAGAGGGCTCGGGTGCAGGATGGCAGGAGATGGCTATTTCCGAGCCCCAAATCCGGGATCTCTGATGATGACCGCAGTCCCTGTGTGAAGGAGGGATCATTTGGACACTGTGCTATTTCCATCCCAGACTGAGGCCTATTTGAAAAGAGACAAATTGTGATAAACGATGTGCAGTTGTGTGCTCACGGGATTGACTATTAACACCGAATGAATTTCCTTAAAGGTCTTCCCTAAAAGGGAGCTGTATTTCTCATGGATAAGGAGGCACGTGTTTCTTCACACCAACCCGCTACCTCTCTGCCCCTAACCCCCGAGCCCCTTCCCCACGCTGGAGCAGGAGTGATGAAGGCAGGAGTCGCTGTGGTCTTCCTCATGGCTGCCCACGCTAATTGACTCGCCCCGAATGGAAAGGGGCGGGCAGGTGACACTCTAATAAGGAAACAGGTGCTTCCATCTTAATGGGGCTGTCACAGCCACCCGCAGAGCCTGGGGCTGGAGTGCTTTATTAACAAGAGCAGAGCAGCCTAACTTTGAACTTGAAAATCATTACGGAACTTGGGCTTCAAATACTTCCCTTGAGACCTGAGGTTTTTCTTTGCCATCCTTCTAATAAGGAACATTCTTCCAAAGAAGTTTTCATATCTTAAAAAATCTTTAAAAATCTCAAAACCATGTGCATTCTTCAACCCCTCTGCTAGATGAAAAATAAAGCTATGTTTCAATTTTTGTTAATTGTGCAGTTCTGTGCAGTCAGCAGAGGGACAGGTGCTTAACGATCTTTACAGGAAGACGTGACATAGGGTAGGTGCCAAACTGGCAAAGGTCAGCGGCAAAAAGTTCAACCAGCCCAGGCCTGATGAAGAAACCCATTTAGAGGAATTAAAAGCCAAATGAAGAGTCATTGCTTTGAATGTGGTCCAAGAGGGGAGCAAACACTTTTCCTCGGAGGCGTGCAGACCAGTGTCTTCTTTCCGGTGACGTGCAATGCTACGTCAATTTCTGCTGTACATCGAAGTGATTGACATACGCGTTCTTTGTCATGTTCTCTCCCACCACAGCTTACTGTTGCAGATACTGAATATGGTTGCTTCTGCTGCACGGTAGGGCCTTGCTGTTTATCCATCCTGTGTATAATATGCTGCTGCTGCTAAGGCACTTCAGTCGTGTCCGACTCTGTGTGACCCCATAGACGGAAGCCCACCAGGCTCCCCCGTCCCTGGGATTCTGCAGGCAAGAACACTGGAGTGGGCTGCCATTTCCTTCTCCAATGTGTGAAAGTGAAAAGTGAAAGTGAAGTCGCTCAGTCGTGTCCGACCCTTAGCGACCCCACGGACTGCAGCCTACCAGGCTCCTCCATCCATGGGACTTTCTAGGCAAGAGTACTGGAGTGGCTTGCCATTGCCTTCTCCGTGTATAATATATAATAGGCTATATATTATATAATATATGTATATAAAACAGTTTGCATCTGCTAATCCCAAACTTCCCCGTCTCCCAACCCCTCCCCCCGGCAACCGCAAGTCTTCTCTCTGTGTCCCTGAGTCCGTTTCTGCTTCATAGACAGGCTCACCTGTGTCGTATTTTAGACCCCACATATATGTGATATCACGCGGTATCTGTTTTCTTCTGATTTCACCTAGTGCGGTAATCTCTAGTTGCCTCCATGTGGAACAGAATCTTCTCAAAGAACATATTAGGGAGAATTTTCTAGACTAAAATGACAAAAGCTGGACACGCCCGATGACGGGTGTGTCTGAGGACATAGCTCAGTCTCCAAGATGTCCCGAGGATCTTCACGTCCACTCAGGGTCCAGAGACTGAGTTCCGCTGCATCCAGTGGGCCGTGCATGGTCTATAAGCCAATGAATAAATAATCAAACAACTCTAAGTCAGGCGCTTTAGTCTTACTTGTCTCAAGCTGGAGTGGATTTGATGAATGGTTTTGAAGCTGTACAGAATTCCCTGCATGTCGGAAAGCTTATGCTTGAAATACTGGTTATTATCTTATTTGAAAATAATTATTCTGATAAATATTAATCTGACAAAGAAGCCAAGAAGCACATGGAATATGAAGAGAAGAGAGATCATTTTGAACACACCTTTTGTTTTGTGCAGAAACAGAAGCACAGACGGTCACAGCTTTTCATGGACACCCCCAGTCTCTGTACCCGACTGCCTTAGCCAGACCGCTGTCCTCACATTGGGAACCTTTGTTCCCTCATCAAATGTTTTCTCAGCACTTGGGTTATTCTGTTCCTGGAATCCTGCCTTGTGCAGGAGATACAGTCAGGAAAGCCTAAGGCTGGCCCTTACAGTCATTGGAGGACACGGGGGACATATAAGTAACCAGTCAAGTGGCATGCAGAACCGTCGGCACGGAGAGAACAGTGAACACAGGGCACCGTGAGCACCCAGATGGGCGCTCACAGCTGTGCTCGTCTGCTCCAGCTGCTGTGAGCGAGACACCAGACACGCACTGCTCTCAGTTCTGGAGGCCGGAGGGCTGAGAACCGGGTACCAAAAGCGCTGACTTCTGGTGGAGACTTTCCCTTTGGGTAGCAGGTGGCCACCTTCTCACTGCATCTCACGCTCTTTCCCTGGTACCTGCTCCCAGAGAGAGAGACGGAGAGGAGAGAGGTTTGCTGGCGTCTTTTCTTATAAGGGCATTAATCCTTTGGGTTTAAGACCAAACCCTCATGATCTCAAGGAGCGTTAATTCCTTTTTGAAGATCTTGTCACCAAATATGGCCATATAGGGGTTTAGGGTTTCAACACATGAATTTGGGGGACACAAACGTTGTTCTGTAACAATACTCAGACAAGGAGGGGCAAAGCATGTGAGGGGTAGGAGTTGCAGAGGACACGAAGGCCTCTGGGGCCTGGGTGGTGGAAGGAACACGGATGACGAAGGGAACAGGCAGCATCGTCATGCGTGCGTGTGCGTGCGAAGCCCTGCCTGCGTGTGCACACGTGACCGTGCCAGCGAGCACCGTGCATGCGCCTGTGTGCACACGTGACTGTGCAAGCAAGCACCCGTGTGCGCGCCTGTGTGCACACGTGACCGTGCAAGCGAGCACCCGTGCGGGCGCCTGTGTGCACACGTGATCATGCAAGCGAGCACCATGCGGGAGCCTGTGTGCACACGTGACCGTGCCAGCGAGCACCCGTGTGAAGCCCTGCCTGCGTGTGCACACGTGACCGTGCAAGCGAGCACCTGTGCGGGAGCCTGTGTGCACACATGACCGTGCAAGCGAGCACCGTGCGGGCGCCTGTGTGCACACGTGATCGTGCCAGCGAGCACCCATGCGGGAGCCTGTGTGCACACGTGATCGTGCCAGCGAGCACCGTGCGGGCGCCTGTGTGCACACGTGACCGTGCAAGCAAGCACCCGTGTGCGCGCCTGTGTGCACACGTGACCGTGCAAGCGAGCACCGTGCGGGCGCCTGTGTGCACACGTGATCGTGCCAGCGAGCACCCATGTGAAGCCCTGCCTGCGTGTGCACACGTGATCGTGCCAGTGAGCACCCGTGCGGGCGCCTGTGTGCACACGTGACCGTGCCAGCGAGCACCCATGTGAAGCCCTGCCTGCGTGTGCACACGTGATCGTGCCAGTGAGCACCCGTGCGGGCGCCTGTGTGCACACGTGATCGTGCCAGCGAGCACCCATGTGAAGCCCTGCCTGCGTGTGCACACGTGATCGTGCCAGCGAGCACCCGTGTGGGCGCCTGCGTGCACACACTCGTGTGCTGGGAGAGAGCTGGGCTTGGGGCCAGTCCCGCATGTGGGTCTGAGCTTGGGAAGACTGGGGACAGAAGTGAAGAGCCACGGGGGCCGAGGAGCCTGGACTTGCCCTTGAGGATAGTGATGCTCCCTCAAGGCAGTTTGCTGAGGGAAGCTACTCAAGGGAACATGAGCGTGAGGAAGAGACTGCACGGCAAACTTTGAGGAAGTGGGCACGGCCGCGAGCCAGGGGACCAGCCCCTTGACGTCCCCACGGGAAGCTCTCAGGAGTCCCTGTGAGAGGCCGTGGGGTCAGCTGCGTGAAGGAAGGGGTACCGAACATCCAAAGATGTGAGCAGTAGTGTCGCTGGCCACAAGTCTGCAAGCTCTTCACCTCCATGGCATTTGGGTTCTTCAAGGGAAGGACCAAGGTAGCTTCCCTCTCTGAAACCCCTGTCCCTGGTACAAGGCGGGTGCCCCACCACCCAGGTTTACGATGTTTCCTGCTTTCTGGCGAATCACACCTGTGTGGATAGACGATATCTTCAGACTCTATTTTGATGATTAATTAACAGCACTGCAGCCACAGAAGTTACCCATCATGATTATCCTCTATTGTCCACATCTGTTTAGGTTTACTATTGTGTTCACTTGTTTCTTTTTTGGTCAGTAATTCTTTATCCCTTTTTCCCTCCCCCTGGAATAAACACACTAGACATTTCTTTAGGGAGATCAGCTATCCCAGTGTTGATTACCTAAGAATGTCTTTTACCTTCATTGCTGAATAATGATTTCCCAGCCGAAAATGTGAGTGTAACTCTGTAGAGACAGACTTCTATCTCCCTTTGGTTCCCATTGTTACTGCTGGAATATAAGCTGTATCTCAAGCCACCTCCTTGCAACCTGGGTGCTTCTACAGTCTTCTTTTCCTCTGAGTTAGGGTTCTCTGTTGATGTATCTTGATATTGATCCACTTCAGTGATCTGGACTAGGGTTTATCAAGCTGTCAGCATATGTCAGTTGTGCTAATTCTGGGAAAGCCTTTGCCATTATGGTCAGCGGTGCCTTTCTCTGCTTTCCTTCTTCCTCCCTTCCTTTCTTCTTTTTGTGTTGTTCAGTCACTAAGGCATGTCCAGCTCTTTGAGACCTCACGGGCCACCGCACGCCAGGCTCCCTTGTCCTTCACCGTCTCCCGGAGTTTGCTGAAACACATCCTTTGAGTCTGCGATGCCATCTGACCATCTCGACCTCTCTCTGTCTTCCCCATCTCCTGCCTTCAATCTTTCCCATCATCAGTCTTTTCCAATGAGTGGGCTCCTCACACCATGTGACCGCAGAGCTGGAACTTGAGCCCCAGCATCAGTCCTTCCAGGGAACACTCAGGCCTTACCCTCTTCAGGACTGACCTGTCCGATCTCCCCGACATCCAAGGGACTCCCGAGAGTCCCCTCCAGCACCACCGTTCCAAAGCATCAGTTCTTCAGCTCTTAGCCTCTCCGAGGTCCCCTCTCCCATCTGTACGTGACTGGAAAAGCCATAGCCCCAACTATATTTTTTCCTACATATTTTTCAAGACGTCATGTTTAAATGTAGCTGGTTTTCTCACTCTGTTCCACTTAAACTGTCTTTCATATTTCCCGTATCCGAATCACCCTGTGTTGAATTTCTGGTGGTTTATTGAGACCTATCTTGTATTCGACTGTCTTCTGCTCAGGTATTTTGAACCTTCAATATAACCCATTATTTGAGAATGAAGTTCAATTGATGATATGCTTCACTTTGAAAATTCTATTTGCTTTTCAGATATGCCTGATCTTTTTGATTGTCTCATTCTTTTAATACCCTTTACTCAAAAATTTATTTTCTTTAAACATATTATACCTATCTGTTTAAAAGAGAGTATTAAACCTTGTGTATATGTCTTCCACCCCTCCCCCCGCAAACTATATGTTTCATTGTTTGTGTGCTTTACCTGACTTTAGTTATTTTGTGCCCTTTGAAATCCTGGGAAGTCCTGGATGGTAGTTCTGTGTTTTTTGTTTGTTTGTTTGTTGGGGGGGGGGGGCAGGACCACCGGGGGTGTGTGTATTTTCCTCAACCATGTGCCTGGGAGTGAAAGCGACTGAGTACAGTGTTAACAAATGCAGTCGCTTGAGACCCAGCTTCCCCTTCTCAGGGGCAGCTCCTGTTTTATCCACGGTCTCCATTGGGAGGCAGTATTTTCTTTGCTCATCCACTCCCTCTGCCAGGGGGTGGCATTTTTTAAGGGTCTTGATTCCAGCCCCTCTCCTGGGTCCATCCCCCTGCCTCCCTCATGACTCAAGTCCCCAGGGTCCAGTGTCATAGAGTCTCTCTGAGGCAGTTACAGCCATGAGCACAGCGTGGATTTGTGCCATGAGGACTCCCTGAGATACCATGCAAGCCTGACTACACCCCTAAAATGCTGTTTCAGCATGTAGTTCAGCATGTGTAACTTTGGGTCACAGGAGGTTTTCCAGGGTGGGAAGCCCACCACGCGCCCCGCATGTGTCGACTCGGGAGGCCCTCCTGTGTATTTCAGACGCGCCTCAGCCGTGGCTCTCCCCGCGTCTGTTTGCCCTCTGTGTTGTCAGCAACTCAAGTACAGGGACCGTAGCCTTCCCAGCTCTGGGGCTCCTGCACCAAGTGCAGGACCCTCTCGGGGGAATGATTTCACACTATGAGCATCTTCTCATCCATCATGTCCTTGCAGCTCCCAGCTACTCTACACTCCAGGCATAGCAGTTGCATCCTCACTTTATCATGTGGATAACCTGAGACTCAGATTTTTAAGTGACTTGCTTGTGATCACACAGCTCATAACTGGCTTGCTGACGTCTTGGATTTTTTTTCATGAGACCCTAATCGCTGTCTGCATGCTCTGCCTTCAAGACGAAGCTCCGTCTGTGTCCGTGCAGTGTGGTGTATTTATTTTACCGCCTGAGATGGGTACACAATAAATTGCAGACATTAGGTTTACAGCCAGAGGGGCTGTTCACTCCTCAGTGCTTTAGAGCAGAACTGCTACTGCATTTTGCTTCAGAGGGAAAGTTCTTTGAAACTTCCTGGAAAGTTTTTGCAAGCTTTGACAGAAATAAAATTTGATGAGTGGTGCAGGGGATTTAAAATAGACCATCGTATTCAGTGGCTTCAACCAGAGGATCGGCAGTTGCCTCTCCCTCATTTCCCCCAGGTCTCTGCTCAGTTTTACTCTTCCCGTCAGATCTTCCCTGATGGTCCATTTAAAGCAGCAATCCAATCTCCACCCGGGGGCTCCCCGCACTAGTTACCGTGTTTTGTTTTAATCTACACTTCTAACGGCGTCTGTATATTCTGTCTGTCTCCCCCACAACAGCAGAGACGAGAGTGCAAGCTTCACTCCTGTGTTCCCTGCGCCAACATCAATGCATGTGCTGTGCAGTGCTTAGTCGCTCCGTGGTGTCTGACTCTTTGCGACCCCAAGGACTGCAGCCCACCAGCTCCTCTGTCCGTGAAGAGTGCTTAATAAATGCTTTAATGAAAGAGTGACAGGGATATGACTTCCAAGCATGTGACTCACCCTTTCTGTTATGTGGACTGAGGCTGGTGCCCACCTTCTGAGATTCGCAAGAGAGAAGAGACTGACGGGACGGCAGGCGTGCTCAGACCAGCCTCGGCCAGCCTCATGACCAAGACGGCGGCCAAAGCTCGTGGCAGCCACCGGCAGGTCCCAGACTTGCCCCGCTCCCCAAGGACAGAAAACCCAGTTAGTCACCGAGCGGCTTGGGGTGATATTCCGAAGGCTTTCCTTACCTTAGTGTCCTCACCAGTAACCTCTCAGGCGGTTTCCAGATTAGAGTCATCGTGAGTGGTGCTGGAGGCTTCTAGACTGCTGACGTGAAGAAGTGAAGAAGTAAAGTCACTCAGTCGTGTCCAACTCTTTGCGACCCTGTGGACTGTAGCCCACCAGGCTCCTCCGTCCATGGGATTCTCCAGGCAAGAGTCCTGGGGTGGGTTGCCATTTCCTGTTATCAAACCCTGAATGTATTTTTACCCGTTGTCTCCGACATTTGCCTGTGGTCTCATTCTTACTCCCAGTCACTTCTGCCCACAATTTACACCCCTCAATACCACATGCAGTGTTTATATGAAGCCACCTATCAGAGCCCTAGACTGCCTACACAACATGATGTGGTTAAAGACAGCAACATCACGTCTCATGGTTGGTCACTTGGTGCTGGAAAGTCATTGACCATCCAGTCTGAGCTTCACAAGAACATGAAGAGTTCCATCCAAAGGGTGAAAAACCTGTGTGTGAAGTCGCTTCAGTGGTGTCCGACTCTTTGTGATCCCATTGACTGTAGCCCGCCAGGTTCCTCTGCCCATGGGATTTTCCAGGCAAGAAGACTGGAGTGGGTCACCGTTTCCTTCTCCAGGGGATCTTTTTGACCCAAGAATTGAACTCACTTCTGCATTAGCAGGCAGGGTTTCTTTGTTGTTTTTTTTTTTACCACTGGTACCCCCCTGGGAAGCCTCTAAATGTTGGAGGAGAACCCTTTTGTCTGTCAAGACCCTCTCTGATGTCCAGAGTTTCAGCCCAGTGTTCCCCAAATCAAGACTGGTTACTAATGAAAAACAGGTGTTGATGCCCCATGGATGTGGACAGGTTTTCATAGCCCAAGGGCCCAGACTAAATAGCACACAATACATAATACAAAGATGGTTCTCAAGTTTGTTTTTTGTTCTGGCCAACTGAACAGAATAAAAACTTTCACAAGATTTGCTTTTAAAAGTACTATGGGGATTCAAAACTGTCAAAATAATCAACCAGAATGTATCAGTATTCCTTATTTGTTCTCACCCTCCAAAATCCACATGTTCATCCTTATAGGTTTTCTCAAAACACAAGGCATTTAAAATTCCCAGCTGGAGAAGGAGCCAAGAAACAACACGTCTAAAAATGAGCTGCACCATGAGAAAGGAGAAAATAATGCCTTTTGCAGACACAGGGATGGACCCAGAGCTTATCTTCCTAAGTGAAGTCAGTCAGAAAGAGAAGGACAGATACCACACGATATTGCCTATGTGTGGCATCTAAACCATGGCATGAACGAACTTTGTTTATGAAACAGAAACAGACTCATGGACCCTGAGAACAGACCTGTGGTTGCCAAGTGGGAAGGGAGCAGGGGAGGGGTGGAGCAGGCGTTTGGGGTTAGCAGACGCGAACTCTCATATACAGGATGGGTAAACAACAAGGCCCTGCTGTGCCGCCCAGGGAACTGTATTCAACATCCTGTGATAAACCACAATGGTCAGAATATGAAAAAGAATGTGTGTACACGTACAACTGAATCACCTTGCCTTGTGGAAGACATTAACACAGCATTGGAAATCAACATACTTCAGTAAAAAAATAAATAAAGATGAGCATCATAAAAATGAGACAGCTGCAAAGACGCGTGCACACCCATACATACATCCTTCCAAATGCACACACACCTGCGCCCACTCCACTGGGTTTGGGTTTGGAGCGTGCAGTTAAGGACAGCGGGTCGGCCAGATGAATGAATTGTGACCCAGGAAGGAGACCATTGTTTTATGAATTTCAGCATTTATGACAAGGCTTTCAGGATGGAGGAGTTCACAGCAAGCCCAGCTGGGCTTGCATTCTCAATATTTAAATATCATTCACAAGTTTATGAAACTGTCTGAAAATGTTCATCTCCCTGTTGCCTCTAAAGATTTATTCTTCCTGGAACTTTTATTTATGTAGCTGAGCCCTGGAACGGAGACTCAGAGCAGGATTCTGTTATATTTTGGGGGGAATCTGTGAAGCGAGTAGGTGGTTTTTGCTGCTCTCGGCGCCGTGCTGAAGCATCTGGAGAGGCTGGGAACACTGCAACCAGTGGTTTTCAACAATTTCACATGGAAGTGGTGTTCATCTCTTCCTTCCTGGCAACTCAGGCTTTCAAATAAAATGGGGTTCTGACAGAACCTGACTACTGAGTGCTGTTTTACAAGCTTCTGTGTTTTCTTGGTTAGAGCTGTGAACCCTCAGGCTGGGCCCCGCCTCCAGTCTTCTGCATGCTCCTCAGCTCTGCGTTTAGACTTTTGGTGAAACTTGACCCCCAAACACCCCATGAGCTTGGTTTCATCCTGGCGCTCCCGACACTTTCTAGTGCCTGGCTGCTCCGCGTGCCCAGACATAGCTACAAAACGAATGCAGGCAGAAGTGGTGTATATATATAATGAAATATTCAGTTCAGTTCAGTCACTCAGTCGTGTCCGACTCTCCGCGACCCCGTGAATCACAGCACTCCAGGCCTCCTTGTCCATCACCAACTCCTGGAGTTCATTCAAACTCATGTCCATCGAGTCGGTGATGCTTTCCAGCCATCTCATCCTCTGTCGTCCCCTTCTCCTCCCGCCCCCAATCCTTCCCAGCATCCGAGTCTTTTCCAGTGAGTCAACTCGTCGCATGAGGTGGCCAAAGTATTGGAGTTTCAGCCTCAGCATCAGTCCTTCCAATGAACACCCAGGATTGATCTCCTTTAGAAAGGACTGGTTGGATCTCCTTGCAGTCCAACTCAGCCATAAAACGAACGAAATATTGTCATTGGTAGTAATGTGGATGGAGTTAGATCTGATCATACTAAGTGAAGTAAGTTGGGCAAAGACAAATATCACATGTTACCACTTGTCAGTGGAATCTAAGAAAACAGTACAAACGAACTTACCTACAAAACAGAGATAGACTTGCAGACGTAGAAAACAGATGTGTGGTTATGAAAGGAGCAGTAGTGGGAAGGGATAAATTAGGAGTTTGGAATTTAAATCTATATAGTACTATATAGAAAATAAACAGCAAAGACCTACTGCACGGCACAGGGAACTCTACTCAGTACCCTATAAGAACAGCCTACAGTGGAAAAAATATGGAAAAATGTAAAAGAATATGCGTGTATATGTATATATATATATATATATATATTTGAATCACTTTGCTGTACAGCAGAAATTCACACAACATTATAGATGAATTATACTTCAATTTAAAAAGAGAGAAACAGCTACCGAGCTGAAATCCAGCACATATTAGAACTTCACGAGCCTGGAAGATAACCACGGTGTCTGTCTTGAGTCTCAACCTTCAGCTGCAGTAAATGATGTCAACGGCATGGTTCCAAGACACCACTGTTTGCTGAGGACGAAGGTGGCTGCTGTTCCACGCCCTACAGTCCCCGAGATCCTTATTGCCTCTGCTCCTCGACGTGCTGGGCAAAGCCCAGTTTGGGGAACATACAGGGGGCGGGGCCTTTGGAGGAGCCACTGCCTCTCTGCAGCCTCCTCCATCAAGTCTCCCTGTGCCCCCAGCCCTTGGCGCTTAGGACAAACCAACCAGACTTCAAGTGTACAGAGAGGGAGCCTCGCTCTCCGGGTTTTGTGTGTGAGGAAGAAGGCACGGGAGAAAAGATGGGGAGGTGAGGCCAGGGAGATGATTTCCAGCTGAGCCAGGGGTATTTGGGGAAGGTGTCCAGCCCAGGAGAGGTCACCCCAGGCCAGGGTGTGGATGAGGAAGCCTAGAATGCCATCCATAAACATCACTGGAAAAAGTGGACACGCTCAGCCACCCTTCGGTTGAACAGATGGGATTGTCTAAATGAAACCAGGAAGATTGTTCTGTAGTGTTTTCTACCTTACCCTAAACACGCCATCTCTTATTTCTTGTCTCCCCTCCAGTATTATGGTGTGATGCTTTATTCATTGAAAGAACATTGCTGGAAACCATTAGAGAGCAAATCCCAAGCAGTATGCACTGGGGGCTGCAGAAGTTGCCTTTTCTTGGAATTCAGGAAAGACCCCTTGAGCTGGCAGCAGAGACCCATGGCAGCTGGAGGACTCTGGGACAGACAGTTGTCCTAGGGATGAAGCTGAATTGATGGTGGCCCCACGGGGTGGATGCACTGACAAGCTGTCAAGGCTGCAAAAGAGGACAAAGGGGGCTGAGAGACAGGGCAGTGTGAGAGGTGGAGGGTCTGCTCTCAGCCTGCGGGTGTGAAGATGTGTTCTTTGCAAACCATTGTTCAGAAGTAGCCCTGATCCGACATCTGCACTGATCTGTGTGTAGCAATTGACAGTGACACCGTGGGCGTGTGAGGGTGCGAGTACCTGCACTTACGGGTCTGCGTGCCTGAGACCCCGCACGCCTACCCCCGGCACACTCACTTTCACCCGAAGCAGAAGCTCTGGGTCAAGCGACCTGTGCTGTTTACAGTCGTGTTTACAGGATCTGTGCCGAAGGTCTGTTTGCTTTGCTGCAGCATCGGCCCCTGGGGTGCTGTGGAAACACGCTCCCTCTGGAGTGGAGACTCAGCAGACGGGCAGTGAGCAGGGACGGAAGAAGCAGGAAGGGCCCTCAGCAAGGCCGCGTGGACGTGCAGGTCCAGGGCGGCGGGTGGGCCGTTTCTGCGACGGCATTTCCTCACTGGGCCCCCTCGGCTGGGCCCCCTCCTGCTGCTCAGGGCCCTGTTGGCCTCCCAAGGGACCCAGGAGGAAAGCTGCCTGGTCCCCTGCCATCGGATTGTTTGGGGCGTGAGCTAGGATCTGGTGGATTCTGGGCCAGCACGCTGCTCCCGGCTCCTCCAGGAGCAGTTTTCTTGTCTGCAAGCCTGCTTCTCCGGAGGGCGTGGTCAGCTCGGCAGGGCAGCCTGTGCAGATGGAGAAGGGTCAGCCGTGAAGGGCATCATTAACTCACTCACTCAGTCACTCAGCAGGCGCTTATTTGGCACCCACAGCACTGTAGGACCGCAGGAAGGGAGCGGCTCCTTGCTGTCGTGAGGAGCTCGGGGTGAGGCCCCTGAGAGCCAGGTGCTGAGCAGGACATGGACATGTGATCCTGGGAAATGCCCTTCAAGGGTTTCAGATACCTTGTCTATCAAATCAGCAGGCGACTCCTAAGTGCTCCAGTCTGTCTGAAGGGGCAGAACGTGGTCACTGAGTCCTACGAGGCCACGCCTACTGGGGAGATGGACCGTGGACCCTTGAGCCTACATAGGACGAATCAGGGGTGAAGGGACGATGTAACCTCAGAGAGGACATACTTACAGGTGGAGATATTTAGGATGCTGCTGAGGTCCCCGCAGTCAGGATACAGAGAGAAAGCAGAGGTCCCAAACCTGTCCTTCCTTTTGGTCAAGATTTGTGTCTCTTTTCCTGTTTCTAATAGGATGGATCAACAGTAATGTCCATAAAGAAGACGGAAGGCTGAAGAATTGGTGCTTCTGAACTGTGGTGCTGGAGAAGACTCTTGAGAGTCCCTTGGACTGCAAGGAGATCAAATAGTCGGCCCTAAAGGAAATCGACCTTGAACATTCATTGGAAGCACTGATGCTGAAGCTGAAACTCCAATGCTTTGGTCATTTGATGCAGAGACGATTCATTGGAAAAGATCTTCACGCTGGGAAAGACTGAAGGCGGGAGGAGAAGGGGACGACAGAGGATGAGATGGCTGGGTGGCATCACCAACTCGATGGACACGAGTTTGAGTGAACTCCAGGGAAACGGTGGAGGACAGGGAAGCCCGGGTGCTGTGCTCCATAAGGTCATGAAGAGTCAGACACGACCGAACAGCAGCAGCAAAAGTGAGGGAGACAGAACCCTTCCCAGCCGCGCCCAGAGGGGCGGTCTCCAAGGTCCTCATGTGCAACCAGCACGCTCGCCAGAAGCTAACCCTCGGACTACACCAGGAGCAACCACGGCCCCTGAAGAGCGGCAAGGACCCCTGAGAAAGCATTTCGATTTTGGTCCTGTTTTTTGCTTCAGAGGAGGACTTCTGCCCCTGGGGTCCCCGTGTGCCCGTCAGGGGAAAGGCCAGGAGAAGCCGGTTTCTAGGCTGCTATCTGAGGCTGGAGGGCAGGCAGAGCCTTTGCAATGGAGCCAGGCTGCCTCATGCCTCGTAGCAGAAGAGTCGTGTCCTGGGAGAGCACAGCCCCCAGGACCCCTGCTCCATCAGCGTTTCTGGAAGACAGAGGGAGAAGAATGGCCGAGACGGTGTGATCGGGGACAATTACAGGGTGACTTCTCTAAGCATGGTGTGGCAGCTTCTGAGCCCCTAAGCGGAGCACATCAGCAACAATAGGCAGGGTAAAAGAGAATTAAGCCGAACGAGCATGGCTAGCCCTCTGATGAGGGGCTGCCTCCCCTTGGAACCTGCTCCAGAAAGCCTGGCAGGAGACGCTGGACCAGCACTTGAGGGGGGCCATGGCACCTTGAGTCCTGTGGGCAGGACGTGGGGGGCCCTGCGGATTGTCGGCAACCCCTCCCTCTTCCTGCCCTTCCTGGCAGCCCAGGTCCCCTCATGTCAGAGGAAATCCCTGCACACTGGCGACAAAGCCCTCTGCGTGCTGCTGCTGTTCAGCCGCTAAGTCGTGTCTGACTCTGCTACCCCGCGGTCTGCAGCGCGCCAGGCTCCTCTGTCCTTTGTTATCTCCCGGAGTTTGCTCAGGTTCTTTGAGTCGGGGATGCCATCTAATCATCTCATGCTGTCACCCCCTCACCCTTTTGCCTTCAGTCTTTCCCAGAATCAGTCTTTTCCAATCAGCTGGCTCTCCGCATCAGGTGGGCAACGTATTGAAGCTTCAGCTTCAGCATCGGTCCTTTCAGTGAGTAGTCTGGGTTGATTACATTTGGGCCTGACTGGTTTGATCTCTTTGCTGTCTGAGGGATTCTCAAGAATCTTCTGCACTTCTCCCATAATGAGTTCTGTGCGGCCCCCCAAACCACAGAAAGAAAGTAGAAAAACCTTAAAGAGACCAGGCAAAATGATGAAAGCACAAATACATATTTTCAGGAACTGCTGGCAAAACCATGCAATCTAGAGATGGTGACAACTGAAGCTGGAACAGAAATGGTATGGACCTAACAGAAGCAGAAGATATTAAGAAGAGGTGGCAAGAATACACAGAAGAACTGTACAAAAAAGATCTTCACGACCAGGATAGTCACGATAATGTGATCACTGACCTAGAGCCAGACATCTTGGAATGTGAAGTCAAGTGGGCCTTAGAAAGCATCACTACTAACAAAGCTAGTGGAGGTGATGGAATTCCAGTAGAGCTATTTCAAATCTTGAAAGATGATGCTGTGAAAGTGCTGCACTCCATATGCCAGCAAATTTGGAAAACTCAGCAGTGGCCACAGGACTGGAAAAGGTCAGTCTTCATTCCAATCCCAAAGAAAGGCAATGCCAAAGAATGCTCAAACTACTGCACAATTGCACTCACCTCACACGCTAGTAAAGTCATGCTCAAAATTCTCCAAGCCAGTCTTCAGCAATATGTGAACCGTGAACTCCCAGATGTTCAAGCAGGTTTTAGAAAAGGCAGAGGCACCAGAGATCAAATTGCCAACATCTGCTGGATCATGGAGAAAGCAAGAGAGTTCCAGAAAAATATCTATTTCTGCTTCATTGACTATGCCAAAGCCTTTGACTGTGTGGATCACAATAAACTGTGGAAAATTCTGAAAGAGATGGGAATACCAGACCACCTGACCCGCCTCTTGAGAAACCTGTATGCAGATCAGGAAGCAACAGTCAGAACTGTACATGGAACAACAGACTGGTTCCAAATAGGCAAAGGAGTACGTCAAGGCTGTATATTGTCACCTTGCTTATTTAACTTCTATGCAGAGTACATCATGAGGAACGCTGGGCTGGAAGAAGCACAAGCTGGAATCAAGATTGCTGGGAGAAATATCAATAACCTCAGATATGCAGATGACACTACCCTTATGGCAGAAAGTGAAGAGGAACTCAAAAGCCTCTTGATGAAAGTGAAAGAGGAGAGCGAAAAGGTTGGCTTGAAGCTCAACATTCAGAAAACAAAGATCATGGCATCTGGTCCCATCACTTCATGGGAAATAGATGGGAAAACAGTGGAAACAGTGTCACACTTTATTTTTTGGGGCTCCGAAATCACTGCAGATGCTGATTGCAGCCATGAAATTAAAAGACGCTTACTCCTTGGAAGGAAAGTTATGACCAACCTAGATAGTATATTAAAAAGCAGAGACATTACCTTGCCAACAAAGGTCTGTCTAGTCAAGGCTATGGTTTTTCCCGTGGTCATGTATGGATGTGAGAGTTGGACTGTGAAGAAAGCGGATCGCCGAAGAATTGATGCTTTTGAACTGTGGTGTTGGAGAAGATTCTAGAGAGTCCCTTGGACTGCAAGGAGATCCAACCAGTCCATTCTAAAGGAGATCAATCCTGGGTGTTCATTGGAAGGACTGATGCTAAAGCTGAAACTCCAATACTTTGGCCACCTCATGTGACGAGTTGACTCACTGGAAAAGACTCTGATGCTAGGAAAGGTTGGGGGCTGGAGGAGAAGGGGACGACAGAGAATGAGATGGCTGGATGGCACCACCGACTGGATGGACATGAGTTTGAGTGACCTCCGGGAGTTGGTGATGGACAGGGAGGCCTGGCGTGCTGTGGTTCATGGGGTTGCGGAGAGTCGGACACGACTGAGCGACTGAACTGAACTGAAGCTGGAACTCAGAAAAGCTGACGAGATTGGCAAAGAGGAACTGAGGAAAACACAGGAGGTGCCATGACCTCAGAGAAATGAGCAGGTTCACAGAAAACACGCTCTCACTGAAGCTGAAAGGTGAGGGCGGAAGAGCTGGGTAGCGTGTCGGAACCTGAGAGTGCAGACAACGACCTCTCAAGACCAGCTCTGAGTTCCCAGTCTGCAAGCCCTGGACGTGCTCTTTTTTTATGTTGAATTTTACTGAAATATAGTTGATTTACAATGTTGCTAGTTTCTGCTGTACAGCAGTGACTCAGTTATATATATATATATATATATATGGTCATTCAGTGGTGTCAGACTCTTTGCAACCCTTTGGATTGTAGCCCACCAGGCTTCTCTGTCCATGGGATTTTTTCAGTCATGAATACTGGACTGGGTTGCCATTTCCTCCTCCAAGGGATCTTCCAGACCCAGGGATGGAACTGGGTGTCCTGTGTCTCCTGCATTGCAGGTGGATTCTTTGCCCACTGAGCCACTGAGAAAGTCCTATGCACACAGACACACACACACAGACACACACACACACAGACACACACACACACAGACACACACACACACAGACACACACACACACAGACACACACACACACAGACACACACACATATTCTTTCTCATATTCTCTTCCATTATGGTTTTTCACAGGACATTGAATACAATTCCCAGTGCTGTACAGTAGGACATTTTCCTTCATCCATTTATTAATAATAGTTTACCAGGAGAACACAAATCAACACAATAAGACATAAAAAAAAACAACCTCAAGTGATACCACAGAAACAAAAATATAAGAGGACACGATGAACAATTACATTTCAATAAATTTGACAACCTAGAAGAAACTGTCAACTTTCTAGAGGCATACAGCCCACCAAAACTGAACAGCAGGAAGAAACGGGTAACTTGAACAGGCCAATCACTAGAAATGAGGCAGAATCTGTCATTTTAAAAAGGCAAAAACAAACCTTCCTACAAACAAAAGTTCGGGACCAGAGGGCTTCACTGGGGAATTCTACCAAACACACGTGGACCTTTCCCTTGGGATGTGGCAAAGAGATGTGGAGCTTACCCAGGAGCCCTCCTGTAGTGCCCATGGCCCCGATCCTTGTCCCGACCTGTGGCCCCAGTATTGGCTTTAGGAGCATCACCATGGCCTACCTCAGCCCAAACTTAAAGCTCCAGGCATGTCTGTCCCTTACCACTCGCATCCTATTGTCTCATTTCTAAGAGTGTCATCCTTGGCCCCTGTGGTCTCTTTCCTGGGATGGCTGTGACATTTGATCAATACCCAAGGATGCTCACTTCCCCCATAAGGCAGAGGTCTTGTGCTCTGACATCACACACGCTGTGGGCTGCTCTGGGCAGGGGCAGGGAAGGACCCCTCCTCTCTCCCTGGGAGTGGACTTAGCACAGCTGCAGGTTGGAGACAGACCACACAACCTGACAAAGTTTCAGTGTGGGAGAAATAAAGCTGATCCTTTCTAGTTTGTGGCTGAAGTAACGCACCTGCCAGGACCTGTTTGCCTGGAATCACAGCTGCGCTGACCTCTCTCCCTCCCTGAACCCACCCCAGCTGGTGCTCACTGATGAGACGTAGTCTATGTGCCCTTCACCAGACAACCAGCTCTCCTCCCAAACACCACCCAGTTTCCCAAATCCAGCTCACACCATGCTAATGAATCCGTTTGCTGTTCTTCTCAGCATGAATTTTAAACCCGTCTAAACCCTTTGGGAATTCCAATCCCAAAGAAAGGCAATGCCAAAGAACGCTCAAACTACTGCACAACTGCACTCATCTCACACGCTAGCAAAGTAATGCTCAAAATTCTCCAAGCCAGGCTTCAACAGTACATGAACCATGAACTTCCAGATGTTCAAGCTGGATTTAGAAAAGACAGAGGAACCAGAGATCAAAGTGCCAACATCCGCTGGATCATCAAAAAAGTGGGAGACCTCCAGAAAAACATCTACTTCTGCTTTATTGGCTACACCGAAGCCTTTGACCGTGTGGATCACAACAAACTGTGGAAAATTCTGAAAGAGTTGGGAATACCAGACCACCTGATCTGCCTCTTGAGAAATCTGTATGCAGGTCAGGAAGCAAGAGTTAGAACTGGACATGGAACAACAGACTGGTTCCAAATCAGGAAAGGAGTACATCAAGGCTGTATATTGTCACTCTGCTTATTTAACTTATATGCAGAGTATATCATGAGAAATGCTGGGCTGGAAGAAGCACAAGCTGGAATCAAGATTTCCAGGAGAAATATCAATAACCTCAGATATGCAGATGACACCACCCTTATGGCAGAAAGTGAAGAAGAACTAAAAAGCCTCTCGATGAAAGTGAAAGAGGAGAGTGAAAAAGTTGGCTTAAAACTCAGCATTCAGAAAGCTAAGATCATGGCATCCGGTCCCATCACATCATAGCGAATAGATGGGGTAACAGTGGAAACAGTGTCAGACTTGATTTTGGGGGGCTCCAAAATCACTGCAGATGGTGACTGCAGCCATAAAATTAAAAGATGCTTGCTCCTTGGAAGAAAAGTTATGACCAACCTAGACAGCATATTAAAAAGCAGAGACATCACTTTGCCAACAAAGGTCCATCTAGTAAAGGCTATGGTTTTTCCAGTGGTCATGTATGGATGTGAGAGTTGGACTGTAAAGAAAGCTGAGCACCAAAGAATTGATGCTTTTGAACTGTTGTGTTGGAGAAGGCTCTTGAGAGTCCCTTAGACTGCAAGGAGATCCAACCAGTCCATCCTGAAGGAAATCAGTCCTGAATATTCACTGGAAGGACTGATGCTGAAGCTGAAACTCCAATACTTTGGCCACCTGATGGGAAGAACCGACTCCTTGGAAAAGACCCTGATGCTGGGAAAGATTGAGGGCAGAAGGAGAAGGGGACGACAGAGGATGAGATGGTTGGATGGCATCACCGACTCAATGGACATGAGTCTGAGCAAGCTTAAGGAGTTGGTGATGGACAGGGAGGCCTGGCGTGCTGTGGCCCATGGGGTCGCAAAGAGTCAGACACGGCTAACCGACTGAACTGAACTGACTTGTAACCTAATTTTATTGTTGTTGTTCTGTCTCTCAGTCATGTCCATCTTTTTGCACCACCATGAACTGCAGCATGCCAGGCTTCCCTGTCCTTCACGGTCCCCGGAGTTTGCTCAGATCCATGGCCATTGAGTAGATGATGCCACCCAACTATTTCATCCTATGCTTCCCCTTCTCCTCCTGCCTTCAATCTTTCTAATCATCAGGGTCTTATCCAATGAGTTGGCTCTTCTCATCAGGTGGCCGAAGTGTTGGAGCTTCAGCATTACCATCAGTCGTTCTGATGACTATTCAGGGTTGATTTCCTGTAACCTCACTGTTGAGCATGAACTCAGAGTTGTCATTTAAATGGATGTACCATCTGGGCAAGAACAGCCAAGGTTTCATTCTGGCTCAGCCCCAAGCCCTCTGAGACATCCCCCAAGGGGCAGTGAACTGCAGGGTGGCCAGGAACCCACCAGGGGTGGGGATGTTGGCCAGCGCTCAGATCCTAGATTCTCCGTGGACACACCGGGTGGCCTTAGACAGCTGCAGAGGGGTCTGAGCCTCTGTAGCCTCCATAGCAGCTCCCGAGAAGGTGGGCGGGAGATCAGGGAGACGGCGTCTGCCACACTTGCAGCCCTGTGCCTGGCACGCAGCGCGCCTGCTTAACAAATGTTCGATGTGGTTCCTCGGCACGGTTGGGCAGCTCTGATAATTTTTTCTCTTTCTGCATCTACATCTGCTCCCCTGCAGCTTCCTTCCATCTGTCTTGTTCCAGTCCCTGCGGCCGCTCAGGAGGCCCGCTCTCCCCCTCTCATGGCAGCCCGTCAGCGATGCCGTGAGACTGGCCTCGTCTTCCTCCAGATCTTCGCCGGCCTCCCTGCAGGGACCTGATCCCCTGTCAGCCGCATCCCTGCTGGAGTCTCTGTCGAGTGCCTGGTGATGTTACACGGCTGCCAACGAGGCTGGATCCTTTTTATCACCGTCCAGACTGACTCAGAGTTAGCACTCTGCTCCCAACTCCCCTGGAAGACATCATTTCCCCTGAGAAGTGTCTTTGTGCCCCTAAAAAGTAATCCTATTATTTTTTCTAATTTGTTGTGAGCCTCAGAGTTCCTAGTGAGCTGCAGAATACCAAAACCTTTTTTTCTGAGGGGAATAACATTTTTTAGTCAATAAATCAGAAATAGATCCTTTCAGTGAGACGCTGACGCTGGGCTGTGGGAGAGAGATGCTTGGGCACAAATTTCTCCTGGGGGACTGTCTCTCCTGTCACCAGGCGCTGAAGACAGCATCCTTGTCAGACACGCACCGAAGGCTTTGGGGGAGGATGGTGGTGGCTTCAATTCACTGGACATGGACCTGAGAGGCGCCAAAGTCTCCCCAAGTTTTCCAGCATTGGAGTCACTATAGCGGCTGCTCTGTGTGTGCTGAGCCCTCCAGGGATGGTTTTGCCACCTCCTGAGTGGCCCCGGCGTCATCAGGGGCTCTGACGGCAACACTTGGAGTCGCTCAGTCTGCACAGCACGAGGGCTTCCCTCCGTCGGACGGTTGGTGCTGGGCAAGCTCTCCCAGGCTTCATCGTGGTCCCACTCCGGCCTCCCTCTCTCCGCTGCACCCACAGCCCCTCCTCGCCTTCCCAGCTCTTGGGGATCCCCTCCCCTCCACCTCCTGCTTCCATGGAGCAGATCATCCCGAGGGAGGACTTTGCTGTCCAGGAGGGTGAGGATGAGATCCACACAAACACGATTCTCTCCTCTTCTCACTGAGATAGCGTCACGCTCGTACAAACCTCAGCACACACATGATCTCATGTGAAGCCGTTCCTACAAAGCAGGGGTCTTGCCCCACGTGTGAGGCCTGCCCCATGGCCCTGTGAGACACAGACAGTTCTTTTCAGATGAGAATTCTGAGACTTGGGGTATTTGAAGACTCGCCTACGGTCACACATCGAGTTTGTGGCGAGATTCAAAAGCTATTCTGCTGGTCCAGATTCTCACAGGCTGGCCTACACTGATTCTAGGCCCTAGGGCTCACCTGTATTCAGAATCAACTAACTTCTTCCTCCCCCACTGTCATAAAAACAGGTCTGCAGGCGTTAGGGTGTAATTTCCTAATCACAGATAATGGTGGACAGAGAATTCTAACCTGGAGGCTCCGACTCCAAGATCAGATCAGATCTCTTTCAGCAAACCACAGTCACTATGAGTTGGAAGCGGAGGTCCCCTTATCAGCCTACAAACACACACACTTCTGAGCAAGTCCTGGGCACCAGGTACTATGTGGGGCAGAGCTGGGAAAGGGACCCCTGTCTTGGGCAGGCACTGTGTCTCCGTCGGGGTAAGGACAGGGGAGAGTCAGGGGGAGGAACTGGTGTTGTGGGTGGAGACTGCTTGCTAGGTCCCTGGGTGGGCTGGATTTCTTTGTTTTTTTTCTTTTTCTCAGCACACACACAGCACTCTCTTCCAAACACCACAATAAACACTTCACAAGCTGGTGCATGACCCCTTTGGGTGGAGAGAGGGCCCTCCTTATCCCTTTGCGGGTGAGCTGAGCTACGGGCAGGGTCCAGTCCACGGGGAGGGCCAGACACACAGGCAGGGGCCCCGCTCTCCTCCCCAGAAGCCTGAGCTGTGTGCTGCTCGGGGCTTCCTGCTAAGCATCAGGACCACGCGTGACGGTGACAATCGCCCGTGCGTCACCTCTAACCCGCTTCCTCCTGAGCCGTGAGCCTCGGAGCTCCCAGTCCTGGCCATGTTCCATCTGCTCAGCACTTTGCGTGTGGATGGGCACAGCCGACCACAGCCACAGAGAAGTGGCCTTCACACCCACTCAGGAAAGGCTCATCATCCACGCAGCCCGCGGGCTCCTGGGGACACCCTGGGGGTTAGCCAGGCAGAAAGGGCAGGGGTGGCCTTGCAGACACCAGCATGAACGAGAGACCAAGGAAGAGGGCCCGAAACCGCCCAGCTGAGGCGGGAGGGTGCGGGGCCCCTCCCTGCCTGCAGCCCCTCCTCCCCCCGGGCTGTGGTGAGTTGGGGTGCGGAGCTGGGAGCCGGCTCCGGCTGTCAACATGAGGGCTTTGACAAGACCGGTTCTGACAGCCCCAGAGCGCCGCAAACATCCGGCTCCGTGCCTATTTATAGCTCTGTGCCTCTCCTCACCCAGAAACCGGGGAAAGGAAGCAGAGCATTTCGGCAAGAGGTGTGGGCAGCCTGGTAGTGGGGGACGCATCCTTCCAGGGGAGGAACCACCTGCTTGGGCACTGGGGGCCACGAGGTCTCTCCCTGGATGGGAAGCCAGCTGGTGCCCCCACCCTGGAGCACAGATGGCCCCAGGCACCTGGGACCAGGTGCGGGAGCCAGCGCTGAGTTCATCCGGCAGGTGCCCGGCTCATCCCTGGGTATCATGGTGGAGGGGGTGGGTACTAACAAAGTCTGGAAGCTTGAGTCCCACCGCCAGAGCTTCTGCATCTGTGGACCTGCACTGTGGCCTGAGCATCAGGGTATTTTAAGCTTCCTACACGACTTGGCTAATCAGGACATCAGGGGGCCTGGAGACAGAACACGTGCTTTGGGGCAGACTGTTTCCACTGTTGGGCCTCAGCTCTCCTCTCTGCACAGTAAACAGCTCAGGCCGCAAAACTCACAGTGTACTTGTTTGCTTAGAGCTTCTCCATGATTGAAAAGCCACCGTCCTCCAATGTGAGGCCCCTTGCAGCTCTTGCACACGTGGCTGGGGAAGGAAACAGCCAGCATGGAAAGTGGGCCTGAGAGAGCTCAGCTTTCTGGTTCCTGGGCCAGTGGTACCCCCTCCCTCACCCTGCAGGCCAGGGACCGCCTGGCTGCCGGTCACAGGGTGGCCCGATCCGTCCTGGGAAGTGGTGACGCCATTACAGGCTCGTGCGGGGATGTGTCGCTGCAGTCAGTCAGTCTGAAGGATCTCCCCGCGAGACCTCAGGTGGTGTGTTTGGTCTGAATTGCCACGTGCCGCTGAGTGGGGGATCCACTGCTTCGCTCCCCAGAGCCTAAGCCACTCTCGGAGTCTGTTATCCATCGTCGTTTCTACCCCGAGTGAGGCCGCGCTGCCTCAAGAGAAGAGAGGAGTCTTACAGAGAAGTGAAGAGACGCCTCTCACGTGACAAGCTTACCGAGAGGTGAAAGGGACCAAAACACCAGAGGACCAGGAGGCGGGCGGGGGAGCAGCCGGCCCCACGCGTCCTGCTCCACCACGGCCTCCTGAGCATCCCCCCGCCTCCAGCATCTTCCCTTCCAGCCTCTTTGCTCAGAGGCATTTCTGGAAGATTAACACATCATGGCCTTCATCCCCTCCTCCAAACACCTCGTGGCTTCCCTCAAGACCCTCAGCAGGACCCCTGAAACCAACTTTTCTGCCCCTCACCTGTGGTCCATCACATCTCCACTTCCCCTGGAGGTCCCCAGGCTCCCCATGCAGCATGGGTGCAGAATTCCCTGGAAAGCCTTCGGCTCTCACTGTGGGCCAGGGCTTCTCGAGGCTGGTACCCATATCAGGATCTCTGGGTATCAAAAACCCATGCCCACTGGGTCCCCTGATCCCATCCAAGGATCTGCCTCATCTGGCCCTGGCCATGGCCCCGGCATCAGAATTCTCAATAGTGGAGGGTTATTCTAGAAGGTCCTTCCCCTGCTTCTTTGGCTGGTGGCCCTGCTAGTCCTCCAGGCCAGGTCAAGCCCCAGGGACTTGTGTATCCTTCTTCTCCTCCCTCCCTCCTTCCCCTGCTCCCTCTCCCCTTAGTGAGGGGACGATTCCTTACGTCTCCAGCTCCAGGTAAACAGCAGAGTGTTTCTGCAGTTCTGGTCCCCACTGGTCCACTGTGAGCTCATCCCCCAGCTGAAGACCTGAGCAGTGTCAGGTCTGACAAGCCACACCCTTGTAGATCTGAGGATGCGTTCTCTCTAGAATGTCGTTCAGTCTCTCTGTCGTGTCTGACTCTTTGCGATCCCATGGACCGTGGCACACCAGGCTTCTCTGTCCTCCACTCTCTCCTCGAGTTTGCTCAGACTCATGTCCGATGAGTTTGAGATGCTATCCTTACCATCTCATCCTCTGTCGTCCCCTTCTTCTCCTGCCTTCAGTCTTTCCCAGCATCAGGGTCTTTTCCAGTGAGTCAGCTCTTCGCATCAGGTGGCCAAAGTATTGGGGCTTCAGCTTCAGCACCAGTCCTTTCAATGAATATTCAGAGTTAATTTCCTTTAGGGTTGACTGGTTTGATCTTGCAGTCCAAGGGACTCTCAAGAGTCTTCTCCAACACCGCAACTTGAAAGCATCAATTCTTCAGCACTCAGCCTTCTTTATGGTCGAGCTCTCACATCCATACATGACTACTGGAAAAGTGCAGCTTTGACTATATGGACCTTTGCTGGCAAAGTGATATCTCTGCTTTTTGATACACTGCCTAGGTTTGTCATCACTTTCCTTCCAAGGAGCAAGCGTCTTTAGAATGGGAGACCCCAAATCCACGTCATCTGTCTCTGAGAATGATCTTCTTGCTCAGAAAGAGCTCCCCTTTGATATTTTGTAGCTTCATCCCTGAAACTCAGGTCTAGCTCTGCTGCTCTGCCTAATAGGCAAGGAGACGGGGAAGGGACAGAGCAACATGGTCTGTGCGTCATGCATTTTAAGCACGCTCTCCTCCCAACACCGCAGGCTTCTGCCGTCCTTGCTTCTTCACCAGCTTAGGTGACCACAGTTGATGAGTGTAACTTTCTTCCTCCATTATCCTTGAAGGAGGCAGCTCTCCACAACTTGAGGAAATGCCTGGATAGTGGCGGAGGTGTGTAGTGAGGATGCTGAGCTTACAAGAGAATCCAGCTGGGGAGTAATGGAGCCCGGGGGTGAGGCGCAGGGTTCAGGGAAGGAAGGCAGGTTTGGTTGGGATGAGAGGGAGTGCGAAAGCCTTCAAAGCAGGGAGAAGGGTCAGCCAGACTTCAGCAGACCCATCCCTGACAACACAGAGCACCAGGTCTGGACTGGAGAACAGCTGCCATACTGACAAGTTTCCAAAGGCTGTTGAGGGAGCAGCTGAAGGTTGACTCAGTTACCAGAGTGTCTGTCCCAGTTTCGGACTCAGAAACGTATATGAACCCTCCTCCCTGACTTTGAAGGTTTCTGGGTGGGACAGCACACACCTCCCACCCAGGGCGCCTGGCAGTCGAAGCCCCACCTTGTCTCCCTACTTTCAAGTTCTTGATAACAAGTAGCCCTGCTTCCCCATCACGTGTTTTTCATTTTACGCAAGTAAACATCCTTTAATTGAAACTCCTGGGCATTTAACATTATTTATAACTCCATGAATTAAAAGCCTCATGGAACTCTGGTTCCATCTCATAACTGGTGATTCCCGGACTGCTCCCTAATTATTTGGGAGATGTTGTGTAGCATCACTAATTATAAGGTTGAATTAAAACGAAGAGATCGGAGTTGCCATTTCAAAGGGAGTAGAACAGACAGGCACATTTGGACTTCAAAGTTTTCTCTTAAGAGGAGAACTATCCAGGAAGCTTCTGAAACTAGACTTCTAAATTTCCACCAAACCAGCAAGAGCTCTTGTGTTGGAATTCTTCCATATGGCCCTTGTAACTTGATCTAGCATCGTCTCTGTTATTTAAGCTACAACACCTCCCACACAGAAACCCCTTCCTCCACCTGTGAGGCCTCCTTCTCCCCGGAATTTGAGGAAGATGGATGCCCACAAGTTCTTCTATGGGTAAGAACCACACTGAAGTGAAAGTTTTAATAGCTCAGTTGTGTCTGATTCTTTGTGACCCCGTGGACTGTAGCCCACCAGGCTTCTCTATCCATGGAATTCTCTGGGCAAGAGTACTGGAGTGGTTTGCCTTTCACTTCTCCAGGGGATCTTCTCAACCCAGGGATCAAACCTGTGTCTTCTGCTTTGCAGGTAGATTCTTTACCACTGCACCACCAGGGAAGCCCATAAGAACCACAAAAATGCTGCTAAAATTTAGGCAGCAGCTAAAATTTGCCCCCCCTCAACTCCAACCCCCGCTAGAATCTTCTGATGGGTAGGACATTGAATGGGGGCCAGAGAAACTTCCTAGGCAAACCTGATACACCCCCTGAGCACAGAGCCTTTTAAGTAACACTGACTCAGATCATCCCCTCCTGTGTGTCATGTTGGCCACGGGCACAGACATTGTGCTGCGGGCTTTGCTCTGTGTCCACCTCGGGCTGGAAAGAGGCAGAAAGAGTGGAGATGAGCGTTTGGAGCCGGAAAGGCCTGACTGCGGTGCCCTGCTTGCTCTTCCACCGGGACCACGTGGTCTCAGCTCAGGCTCCCATTTTCAGACAGATGTCTGTCTCCCTGCCAGAGCTATTTGTGGCCCTGCAATGCACCCACAGATGGTACAGAAGCCCTCAGAGGGCTGCCCTTGGCCCCACACGAACCCTCCTGCAGGCTCCCTCCAATCGCCCTGCTGTCAGAGCTGCCGCTGCTCTGCCTGCCACCCTGACCCAGGACTGAAATCTCTGCTCCTTGACCGGCTGCTGGTTCAGCACCCTGGAGAGCTGCCCCGGGTGTTAGGACGTGGCTGGGCTCTGGCCCCAGCATGGCTTCGAACAGGACCTGGGTGGTAACCTCCGGCTTGGCCCACAGCAAGTGAGAGGTTCCCTTTCAGAAGCTGGCACTGCAGCCACCAGGCCTGAGCACGCCCCCTCCCTGCGTGGAGGGCCCCGCAGAGCCTTCACCTCCTTCCTCTGCTGAAAGATTGGCAGGATAATCATAAAACTTAAAAAATACATAAAAGAAAATTGTGGGGCTTCTCTGGTGGCTCAGACAGTAAAGAATCTGGCTGTAATGCAGGAGACTTGGGTTCAATCTCTGAGTCTGGAAGATCCCATGGAGAAGGAAATGGCAACCCACTCCAGTATTCTTGCCTGGAGAATACCCATGGACAGAGGAGCCTGGCAGGCTACAGTTCTTGGGGTCACAAAGAGTCGGACACGACTGAGCAAACTTCAAAAGAAAATCTTGGGGACCTTGCACTAGGCAGAAACTTGACACCAGAAGCACTAGTCATAAAAGGAAAAATGACAACTTGGCCCACATCCAGCGTAAAAGCTTTTGTTCTGGACGACGGGACAAACCTGCTGTGAGAACCGAACGGGAAAGCGAAGCCTGAGGGGAAGGTATCTGCAAAGCACACACGCAACAGAGGCTGAGCATCTAGAAGGTGTTCAGCAGAAAGAGATCCTGCCGAGCCCTGGTGCCAGAGCCTGGTGAGTGTTCAACTCCCAACACACCACCTCAGCAGATGAGAAGCTCTGATCCACTGCCTCCCTGCCCAGAGATGGGGTGGGGCTCATTCCCTTTTGATTCCACTGACAACATCCCAGTGACACCGGATACCTCCTCTCATTGTCTCATCACCATGGACACCAAGTGGGCTTCCTTTGTGGCTCGGCTGGTCAAGAATCCACCCACAATGTGGGAGACCTGACTTCAATCCCTGGGTTGGGAAGACCCCCTGGAGAAGGGAAAGGCTACACAATCCAGTATTCTGGCCTGGAGAATTCCATAGACTAAATAGTCCACGGGGTCACAAAGAGTCAGACACGACTGAGTGACTTTCACTTCACATGGATACCAAGTGGGCATCATCGCCATGACAGAGGGAGCTGAGGGCTGGCACACACCCCTGTGTCAGGACTGGGCCCTGCTGGCACCCGGGGTGGGGTGGAGAGGACTCCCCAGCCCCAACACACACTCACAACTTCTCGGTGAGGTGGGGAGGCAGTGTCCTGTGCCCCTGCCCCTGTGGGGAGTCAGAGCAGCATCTCGCTCCACTGGGTGGTTTGGGGACGGGTGGGGTAAAAGATGAGCTGTCCTCTCCTTCAGCAGCACAGAAACTGCAGTGTGTGTGTGCGTGTGTGTGTCTATTGTGCCTTCCTAGTTATTTAACATTTCTGTGGCTGTTTATTCACTCCGGATTTTCCAAGTTTCCTTCTTGTATCATTCCCCTTCTGTCTGAAGAAATTCCTCTGTAGTTCTTTCAAAGCAGGTCTGCTGGAAATGAATTTTCAGTTTTCCTTTATCTGAGAATGGTTTTATATGACCTTATTCTTGAAGGATATTTTCGGTGTATTTAAAAGTTTGGATTGACAGCACTTTAAAATACTTTCAGCACTTTAAAAGTGCTTTCATTTCCTTCTGGCTTCCATAATTTATAGCGAGAAATCTGCAGTGAGAAAAACTGCTGTTACCCTCTACATGGTAGAGGAAGTTTCTTCAGAGGCCATCAGCATTTGTTCTCGTGTTTACATCTCGGCAGCTTCACTGTGGCGTGTCTGGTTGCAGACTTCATCTCCAGATCTTTCTCCTCTCTCTTTTTCACACTGTGTGATTTCATTGTCTCTTAGTCATCTCCAGGGGCTCAGTCATGTCTAACTCCTCTAATTCTTCTTTGTATCTCCGAGTTCTTCGCTGAACTTGTCTATCTTTGTTTCTCTTTCCATTTGTTTCATGAACGTTTGCCCTTATTTGTTGGAGCATATTTGTAATAGCTGCTTGATCTCTTTATTTGATATCTCCAACATCTGCTTCATGTTAGGGTCCTCATCTGCTATTTATTCTCAGGTAGCTTTGGATTTTATCCTGGTTGTTGTACATATTTTATTTATGTGCAATTAGTTACTCTATCATGATACTTTGGGCCATATTTAAATCCTATAAGGAAAGTTAGTTTTGTTTTAGTGAGCAGTTGGCCCAGCTGAAGTTCAAACTTCCAATCCCAACATGCTTTTAGTGGGTTGTGCCTGGAGCATCAATATTGTTTTCAAAACCTTTGCAGAGATTTTTCACCCGCCCTGTGTGTGGTGCCCAGTGGCCAGTCTGGCATGCGGGGGGCAGTTCGTTCTGTAGCTCCGTTCTCAGCACCTGTGCATGCGTCTATAATCAGGTGCATGTGTGCACACCCTGACGATGAGCCCGGAGCTCACACGCAGGTTACTTCCCCAAGCTCCTCCCCCCTCATAATCTCCCTGTCTCGTTCCTCCAGCCAGTAACCCCACTCTGCCACACATTCCTGCAACTCCACCCCCAGACTGAGGCAAACAGAACACAGAGGAGAAGCAAACGAGTTTCCCCCTGGCCTGGGGACCACAGTGTCTTTGGCAGGAGGGCAAGTTCCCTTCCCTCTGCTGTGGGAGCTCCCACCACCACTCTGCTGACCCTGCGGGATTGCCGGGGGCTGGGGCCTGAGAGGAGAGAGGAGAGAAAAGAGCTAGGCAAGCAGTTTTCACCACCCTCTGTGAGCCTAAGCTACTACCTGGCTTCTTTCTCAAGCTAAGGCGACAGAGGTTCGCAGGGCTGTCTGTCTGCACACACGGCTCAGGGCTGTGGGCTTACCAAGTCCAGGCTGCAGAAATACGGAGCGAGGCAGAGGGCTCACCCCCTGAAGGTGGAACTTGGAATTCTGCTCTTTTTCTCCTCAATCTTCCCCTGCTCGTTACTTTCCGGAATCCGCAGGTGGCCGGTCCAGGCATTCTGTCCAGGTGTTTTAGCACCTTCGCTGGAAGAGACGGAGGGGCGTGTGCTTACTCCATCTGACCTGGAACCAGTGTTGCCACCGCTTGCTTTGTTTTCTGTTGTTTCCCTATGATGGGATGTAGTGTGTGTGTGTGTGTGTGTACTTTGAGGTTTCAATAAAGTCCACTAAAGTGCTAGCATCTGATAGGAATAATCTTTAAGTCAAGAATTACTCCATTAGGTAGATTGAGATGTTCCCCACGACTAAGTCATCTCACTGCCAGACTTAAGTGTAAACCTGAAAGTCCCCAGCTGTAAAGTCTATGGCCAGATCTAAGCACAGGGGACCAAGCAAGTTGTGAGCGAATTAACTGAAAAGTGCTTGAGCTGCAGCGCAGAGCTGATTAGATCCAAACCCATGAGCCTTATCTCGTTTTTGCGACTCCAACTCGCCAACACCTTATGGAATGAAAGCACAGTGTCAGACATGCCTTGAATTGGATGTTCCTGACCAGCTGCCTTTGAAGTCCCAACTCCCCATGTGTCAGCGCACGTCTGGGTTGAGAGGCGCCGCCCCAGCATTCAGCATGGCAACGCGAGGACCGAGCAAGGGAAGGAGAACAGGGCGTCGCAGGTGCAGAGAGCCCTTTGAAGCTGGTCCAGGCAAAGCCTCCTCTGCTCCTCTTGGGCACAGCCTTTCATTTCCGGCACACTGACTCGACTTTGGTGCAACATGGTGAGTTAAAAGGCCTGTCAAAGCAAATCGGGTTTTTTTTTTCAAGTCAGTTTATATCCTGTTCGCTTCCATGACAAGTTTTATAATTAAATCTCCGTGACTCCTAGCAGGTCAGGTGTGCCTTAAACACTTTTCACAGATGTGTTCTCATGCACACAGGAGCAATGCGGCTTCGGTGCTAACACCTCTTTGGGTGAAAAGGGTGATGTTCACAAAGGGAATCATCTAGTGTCCCAATCTGTCAGTCTGGGCTAAACGGGGGAAAGGAGACTGGCGTGTGAGGGTTTGTTTTACTCATTTGCTTGTCGAGCATCACGTGTGGACGTGCTCGGTTGCCCATTTGCAACTCTTTGCAGCCCCGTGGACTGCGGCCCGCCAGGCTCTGCCGTCCCTGGGATTTCCCAGGCAAGAATAGCAGGGTGGGTTGCCATTTCCTTCTCCAGGGGATCTTCCCGACCCAGCAATCGAAACCGTGTCTCCTGAATCAGCAGGGAGATTCTTTACTGCTGAGCCACCAGGAAAGCCCACATTTAATCGGCCCTCAGCTCCCCTGGGCACTGGGTCCACACGTAATAGATAGTATTTTCGTAGACCACAGTGGGCCAAAAATGCAGCTTCCTTCATCTTTACTCAAATTACCTTGACTTCTATGTGAAGATCCTACTCTACCACACTGACATGGAAATCCCAGTCTGTACATCAAATTAGGAGCTTGAGATTAATAGATACACACTACTCTGTATCTATATAAAATAGATAACCAACACAGTCCTACAGCAGAGGGAACTCTGCTCAGTGAAGAGAATGTGAAAAAATAATATAGACAGATATGGAGAGAGAGACGTTATCCATCAATTATACTTTAATAAAATCTTAAAATTAAAAAATACAAGCAAAGCAAGAAAGCGGGACGTGGACCATTGAAGGCACACTCAGCCTCAAGGGGACTCCTTGTGAATGATTCCATTGGAAATAGAGCTCATTCAGAGCCATGGCCCACTCCCTACTCCTCGGTGATGTCTCGGTTCAGGAAAATGACTCAGTTCTTATCATTATTGCAAATCCCCAGCTTCGTGTCGTCTCCTTCGGTCGCCATCCCCGGGGCAGCATGGTAGATCACAGATGTGCAGCCTCCCCCTACTCCTCTTGGGCAGAGGGTGACGACAGACCTCGTGGCCGACGGTCCATAACACCATCATGGACGCCACAGTGCACCAGCCAGCAGCATCCTCAGCCACGACCAGAGAGCCTCTTCATTCTTCCCACTGTTCACCTCACGCGAATGTTGAACAACACTCCGTTCCAGCTGGGTTCGCAGAAGACCAGTCTTCTCTGCCTGAACCCCACCCCCCTGCCGGCCACCACACACCCCTGCGGCGGCCTCTGTACCCGCCACGCCTGCGGAAGGCGCGGTCCCGGCTCAGGTCTCCACGGATGCAGGGAGGGAGGGCCCTCCCCTTCAGCAACACTCTCGGGGTTCCAGCCTGACCTGCTGCTGCTGGCCCCTCAGAGGCCCACGCCCGTGACTGACGCCGCTGCCTGACAGCTCCGCTGCGAGAATGGCCAGGCCTGCAAGCGGCCTGCAGGTTGCAGTTTAGAGCCCTCGCTTGCCGCTTGAGCTTTGTGCTCTTGCCAGCTCTCAGCTCTGGGGGACCTCGAACACCTTTCCTTAACTTTCAACAAACTTCCAGCTTGTTTGTGGTCCTTGCTGTCAGGATGTGCATCTCTTCTATATGGACGTCATGTATGTACGTTACATGTCAGAAGAGCATGTTTCTTAAGATCGACAGCAGCTTTCCAGAATAATTTATCCCACATAACTTATACTTGTACTCTTTGATTGACGCAATTATTTTTTTTAAGTAAAGGGGCAGAAGGAAACTTCTGGAGGTGATGGATAAGTTAATGGTCTCGACTATGGTGATAGGTTAATGGCTGTAGATTTCTCTCCAAACTCCTAAAGTTCTACATCAAATATGTACAGCTTTTCATGCATCAATCATATCTCAATAAAGTGGTTTTAAAGAGAAAAAGACTGATATATCTGATACATATTTTCAAAACTTACTGTAAGGGAAAAAAGTTCAGTACCAAACTCTGTTTCTATATATGATCAGGTGCTGAAGCAATGGTTTTAGTAGCAGAGGTCACTTTCTATTTCTTTAGATAGAAATCAGAAGAATAAAAAGCCGTTGACAAATATTTTAAGAAGATGGAGACAGATCCTTCAAGAATATCCTAGCCCATTGAAGATGCATGTTAATTGGGGCTTGTTGAGCAGTAGCAGCAATAGACCCCCAGATACCAGTGACTTAGGGATGAAAAAGTAGAGGTTTTGAAAGCAGTAACAGTCCTGGGCTCATGTTCATGCCCCAGGGCAGCTCTCCTCAGGGGTCCTGGCTCGTGGCTCCTCCACAGACTGGGCATAGAGCTTCCCAAGTTTTCCTGGCAACACCACTCCTGGGCTGGTGTGGTCACAGCTGTCCCGTCATCACATGCAGACACACTCCTTCCCCCGTGGAGACACGGAATGCCCCATTTGACTCCTTCATCCAGCTCAAAGCCCTGATGGCTGGAGGATGCTCCAGCCCCTCCTTTAAGTCCAGATGTGGCTCCTCTTAGTCCCACCTCCTAGAAAACACAAAGAAAACAGACCCCTTCTCCCCACTCTGGACACACACTCAACCTAGGGAGATGGGACAGGCGAGGAGGCCCACGCACAGTTGGCTTTGGCCAGTAGCATGACACTGCCCAGGAGGATGAGAGGTCCCCTGTCCAAGGTGGGCCATGACAGACTGGAGGCTGGGCCTGCTCTCTGGGGGGCAGGGTTGCTCCATTATCCATCATTTCCATGGCCCCTGTGCTCACCCTCTAGAGAGCTCTCTATTGACCATGGCCCATGGCCAACTCCAAGCAAGTCTTCCTGGGGGTTTGTGCATCTTTTCTAGCCAAATTCTGATGGGTCCAAGTTCAGCAGCTCCAGGACTATGTGAATGTGCAGGAAAAACCTTCTGTGACCCCAGCATGTGGTTTCTTTACCAATAACACTCAGTGGGGTTGGCGGAATTGAGAAACATCATTTCCATATGCCAATAACCCTACCGAAAGTTCTGTTTTTCCCAGATACCGTCCACAAATCTCCGTTATTTCCTAGTTTCTCTGTCCCCAAATCTTTCTCCCTCTGTCAGTTTAATGGCAGCTTCCTTGAGGCTACTGGGGGGAAGAGAAGGTTTGGTAAATAGACAGTATCCTTAATCTGTTCGTAGCTGCCTGGTTAAATTCCTCTGTTTAATTGAGAAGTCTTAATGGGATTTTGAAGCTCAATGACTTTTCAATCTTATTTCCTACTGTTTGGAATCCAGAAGTGTTTTTCCAAACCCAACTTATAGATTCTCTCTATTTTCTCTAACTTTTATTTGCAGACCAAGTAAGTGCTGCCCGAGTTTATCTCTTTCTTGTAAATCTTGCCTGTAAGGGACGAGGAGCCACCAACACTCACCCGTGCGCCAGCCCTCCATACAGACGCAGGTCTCCATCCTTCCAGGAAGAGGTCTTTATTTTCTCACTGCTGGCTAACCTCATAAGAGCCAAGCCTGAAGCACCCTACCTCCACAGAGCCATTCTGTAACAATTAGGGTATGTTAGGAAGAAATCAGAAATAGACTCCCACAATTTAATGCCTTTAAAAAAATGAGAAAATTATTTCATTCTCCATTAGATGGATCCACTGTAGAGAATCTGCCTATGATGCAGGAGACACAGGAGATACGGGTTTGATCTCTGGATCAGGAGGATCCTCTGGAGGAGAAAATGGCAACCCACTCCAGTATTCTTGCCCAGAAAAGTCCACGGGCAGAGGAGCCTGGCAGGGCTACAGTCCAAAGGGTTGCAAAGAGTCAGAAATGACTGAGCACACACACACACGCTCACACATTAACACACGGACTGGTCCCCAGGATGGCAACTCGACCTTCCTGCATGAGGCCCTTCAGGGATCCAGGCAGACAATTGCTTTCAGGGTTTCCCTGCCCTTGCTAAGGGAGTAGAAGGTCAAGAAGGGGTGGGAGGAGGTGTTTTTAATGGGTCAGCCTGGACAGTGACACATGCCACTTCCACTGGTCATCCACTGTGTTGGACAAAGCCACTCGATGAAAGCGTCCAGATCCTAATTCCTAGTCATTCAGGAGTGGGTCGGGGATGGAGGGATGTGTTTTCCACACCACGTGAATATCTGGACACCAACTGGGTGTCCTACCATCCACTCAATTCTGCCACCATCTACCTGGGGACCCACAGGTTAAGAGCTCAGTCTTCCAAGATTGTCCAGGTTGATACCTGCACTTCTGACCATCTGGTTGTCAATCAGACATTACCAAGATGCCCCTCTTGAGTTGGGTTACTTTGTTAGAGCTGCTCACAGAACTCAGAAAACCTACTTGTTCACTATGTTGCTGGTTTATTATAAAATGATGCAACTTGGGAACAGCCAGATGGAAGAGGTATGCAGGACAGGTGTGGGAAGGTGCTTCCATGCCTTCTAAGGGCACAACCCTCGCATACCTCCAGGTGGCCACCAGCCTGAAAGCCCTTGGAACCTCACCACTTTGGGATGAGATTTTTTTACGCAGCTGATTAAATCATTAGCCATTGGAGGTTCAGCTCTATCTCCAGCCCCTCTCTCCTCCCTGTAGTCAGGGATTGCGATGTGGGGATCTGAAAGTCCCAGCCCTCTATCACAAGCTAGGCTCCCCTGGCAACCGGCCCCCATCCTTAGGTGAGGTCCTAAAGTCACCTTGTGAAGGTAGCAAATGACACTTTGGCTGTTCTCATCACTTAGGAAGTCCCAAGGGTTTGGAGAGCTCTGTGCCAGAAATGGGGTCAAAGACCAAATTTATATTTCCTTCCATAAATCACAAGATCACACATGGCCATGCCTGCCAGAAGGGATCCTGAGAGGTGCAATTCAGTGTGCGCCCAGGAAAACACAGGGATTGATTTTCCCGACAGTTTACAGCTTGCGCCTCAGAGAGGCTGCTGTGGAAACAGTGAGAAAGCCCTGCCGTACCAAAGGCGGGTGTTCTCAGAGAGCGGAGCCCAGCAGGGCCAGAACGTCCTGGAAACTTGGGGTGGAAGGCGAGGTCTGGGTTGCTACTTGGGGGTGGGCGGGGAAGGGCTGTGAGAGGTGGGGACACATGAGTTAAAGGGAGGCTTGGGGGACGGTGAGTGGGGAAAGCACAAAGAGGCGGGAAGGGCCAGGATGAGGAGGGCACGTGGGGGACGGTGGGGACGGTGGGGGGATTCAGGGGAGGGCTACTGTAGATTTCCAGCGCTGCAGTCAATCATACAGACAATCTGAAAAGAAACACCGTCAAAACCATACCTTGCTCCTGGTGACCCAGACCCCAGCAACCAGCATTTGGGATAACACGGTCAGGCTAGGGTGGGACGATGGTGTGCGGGTCTCCGGTCCAGCGCTCGTCTGGGAAGGATTTGGTATCGTCCTGTTAAAGGTCAGCCTGCGTCTTCCCGCCCGAGATGGGATTGTGGCTCCCTGATCGCTGAGAATGGCTGGGTTCAGCCAAGTGGGGCCTGAGAGTAGCAGCGGTACAAGAAATGGGCTTTTTGTTTGTCTGATTTCAAGCTTTACTCACTTTATCTTTTTACATTTATTTATTTATTTAACTGGGGATAACTACTTAACAATATTGTGACGGTTTCACCATCCATCAAGATGAATCGGCCAGAGGTACACACACGTGTCCCCTCCCTCCCGAACACCCCTCCCCCTACCCTCCCCCCCATCCCTCTAAGCAGTCACAGAGCGCTGGCTTTGGGTGCCCTGCTTCATGCGTGGAGCTTGCACTGGCCATCTATTTTACATATGGTAATGTGCATGTTTCAATGTTGTTTTCTCAAGAAATCGATTTTTAACATGATTTTGAAAAAACAAAAGTGGAATTGACTTAATTAAACCCGTAGTGATCCGTGATACAAATAAGATGGGAAATGTGCTGCATGAAGAGGCAGTGTTCAGCTAACTAGACAAGTCCTCCAAGACCCTTCATGGCCACCTGCCTTTCTGGGGTAGGCTAGCCCCTTGACCCCATCCCACACTGACCTCAAGACTTCTCCTGGGGTCCCTCGGGGGTCAGAGCTTCAGAGCATCACAGAGCTCCTCCCCACGGAAGGTCTTTCTACAGGCCTTCGTCTATCAGTAAAATTCTGGAATTAAAAGAAAAAGAAGAACAAGTAGAAGCCACAGACCCACAGGGCATCGTCCTTCCCCAGGTAATCCCTCCCAGGGAATTATGTGAGCCTAAAATTCACTGAAAATCTTTCCATGTTGTGAAGACATCAGGGATCACCCCATCTAGCTTTAGAAACAATTCAGAAATGGAATAGGACCATTTAGAAGAGAGATTATGAGACAACAAGAGAAAACAATGGGAAAAATACAAAGCCTTTGGAAATAACAGCTCTATCGGGGCAGTAACATTTTGGGGAGCTGACTGCAATCAGATGAGAGAGATGTCATACAGACAAAGATGAAACAGCATATAATTGCAATTTATAAGGCTGAAACAGAAAAAGTATGCAAACATGTAAAAAAAGGCACTCTCCAGGAGGAATGGAGCACTCCGTTAAGCAGATTGAAACAGGAAGTCACAGCCCGAGGAGGGTAACAGCAGAAGGTCAGCGCTGAACGTGCTCAGAGGGAGACGGGGTGTCCACGGCATCGCACCAATCACTCTGAGATGACGGGGGATGAGGCTGGACGCACGCGTCCTCACAGCCACGGTCAAGGGAAAAACCAAGAAGTAGTAGGTCGTCATCTACAAAGTTCTGAAGGAAAGAGGCAAGCATTCCTTCCAATAAAAGATAAGCAAATAAGAGACAGGCACTCCACATGCAAAACTCCAGAAAAACAAAACCCCAAAACTCTTCCTGTGGCGGGGGACTTACCTCAATAAGAGTTGAATGCAAATGACCACAAGGGAGAGCCCAGAGTCGCACTGGACACGAACCTTGGGGCTATTAAATGTTAAACTAAACCAAAACAGCTGTGGAAGCTGCGCATCGGGTTCCAACCGGGAGGTACGGCCATTGGTACAAGCAAAACAAAATAACTGCACAATAGAAGCAGGGGTGAAGTGTAATTGTGGCCATTCTTTACTCTGATGGAAGAGAGTAATTACCACCATATAAATTTCAAACACATACTTAAAAATACACAATGTTTATTCTTCAACAATGATGTCAGAGAATTCAATGGGGAAAGAACAATGTTTTCAACAAATGCTGGGACAACCAGACAGTTACAGGCAAGAATAAAACTGAAGCTCTAATTCACAGCATATACAAGCATTAACTAAACTAGAATCAAAATATAAATGTAAGCATTCAAATTATAAAATTATTGGAGGAAAATATAAATTTAAATCTTTGTGATCTTTGCTTGAGGAATGATTTCTTAGATATAACACCAAAAGCATAAGCAATGGAACAAAAATATAAATTTTACCTTGTCAAAATTAAAAACGTTTATACTTCAAACAACACCATCAAGAAAGCAAAAAGGCCCTTAGAATGGGAGAAAACATTGGCAAATCCTATATCTGATAATGGACTTTTTTCAAAATTAGATGCAGAACTCCTGCAACTCCTATTAATCTGATTTAAAAATAGTCAAAAGAAGATGTACAAATAGCCAATGAGTACGTGAAAAGATAATGAGTATCACTAGATATTAGGAAAATGCAAATCAAAACCACAATGAGATGGCACTGCGTACCCACACAGAAGGCTGTTATTAAAAGGACGAATGTTAACAAGTGTTGGCAAAGACCCGGAGAAATAGGAGTCCTCCTGTATTCTGGGCGGGAGTCTAAAATGGTGCAGACAGTGGAAAGCAGCGGGGCAGTTTCTCGAAACATTAAACTTTGAAATTACTACATGATCCAGCCTTTCCCCTCCAGACAGATAAATATAGATATGAAATGAAAATACATGTCCACATAAAGACGTGTACACAAATGTTCACAGCAGATTTATTCATAATAACCAAAATGTGGAAAGAGTCCAAGTGTCCATCAACTGATGAGTAGTTAAATTACGGTTTAGTTGTACAATGGATGTAATTTGGCCATGAACATAATGATGTACTGATACAGCTTGGTGGAACCTTGAAAATATTACACTAAGTAAAAGAATCTAGTCACAGAAAATCACATATTTTTATAATTTCATTTACAAGAGATGTCCTGAGTAAGCAAATCGGTGGACAGAAAAAATGCATTTGTGGTCATCGGGAGCTAGGGCTTAGCAGAAACGGAGGATGGATGGACAGTTAGTGGGTGCGGGGTTTCTTTCTGAGACAGCGGGAATATCCTCAAGTTAGGTTGTGGTGATGTCTTCACTACTTTGTGGATTTACTAAAACCACTGATCTGTACACTCTAAAGGAGTGATTTTATGTTATGTCTGTCGTGGATCAACTTAAACTATGATAAAATATACAACAACTCTAATGTCCTAACACATTTAGTAGTCATTTTATACTAAAATGTGTACACATTTTTGAAACTAATAACTGTCATGAATAAATCCTTTTTGAAACAAAATTTTCATTACCTGAACTTCCTTTTCATTAATTCATATCTAACATGTATACTGCTTACTGTACACTCAGCACAGTTTGAAGCATCTCCATATATTAACATTAACTCTTTTACTTCCCACAACTGTGAAGAATATGCCATTATAATTATCTCCGTTTTACAGAGGAGGAGACTCAGGGAGAGGTACTTGTTCTTCTGGAAGTCAGTGTTAACAGCAGGATCTGAGCACAGGCTGTCTTATTCCAAGCCTGTGCTCTTAAACTTGACTCCACACTGCTTCTCCAAGTAAAATATGTCTTTTATTAAAAGCTAGATGGGTCAGAGCCATTTTCATTTTATGAGCCCGTTTCATCTGGTTTTCGCATTTACCTGCCAGTCTGTCAGTGCAGGCTTCCATCTCTATATATTCATAGAGATGAGTCCAGAATAACTTTCCCCAAATATTATCTGTGGTTATTTCTGGGTTCTGAGAAGTATGGAATCTTTACTTTTTCTTCTGTCAGCTCTGAGTCACTTGATGCTTTTATAGTACGCCCGTGTCATGTTTACAAAAATCTTTTAAAACCTATTGTTCTTTTAAGATGGAGAGATCAATGAAAGATGGTCACACATAAACACAGGTAAATGGATGGATGAATACTGGATATAGAAGATGGATGTAAGTAGATGGGCAAATGGAGTCCAGCTTTAGAGATAGATGGGTGGGTACAGAAGGATCAGAGAGGTACTAGAGACAGAGGGCAATTGGTTTATGTATGTACAGACGGGGAATAGGCTGTTGTTCGGTGGATGGGTCCATACACACACAGGTGCAGAGACAGACGCTGCGCAGATAACAGAGGGATGACAGGCAGATGTATATGTGTGTGTGCATATATATCAGTATATACACACATGCATAGTGGATGGGCTCGACAGACACATAATATGTGCCAGTGAAGTCGCTCAGTCGTGTCTGACTCTTTGCAACCCCATGGACTGCAGCCCGCCAGGTTCCTCCATCCATGGGATTTCCCATGAAAAGAGTACTGGAGTGGGGTGCCATTTCCTTCTCCGGGGGATCCTCCCCACCCAGGGATGGAGCCCAGGGCTCCCACGTTACAGGCAGATGCTTTGCCGTCTGAGAAGCCCCTAATATATACGCGTATGCACCATGGGTGGAGGTGGACGCGTGCACAGGCGACAGACATGTGCCCCACAGCAGACACACGGGGCAGCCACTAGACACGCAGCAGACACACGGGTAAGCGCACAGTGGAGAAGGAGATGGCAGCCCACTCTGCTGTTCCTGCTGAGAAATCCCATGGACAGAGAAGCCTGTGCGCTGCACTCCAGTAGATCACAGAGTCTGACACGACTTAGCGACTAAGCTGCAAGCCAGTCTTGGGGCTTCCCAGGTGGCTCAGGGGTAAAGAATTCACCTGCTAATGCAGGAGACGCGGGTTCCGTCCTTGAGTAGGGAAGACCCCCTGGAAACGGAAATGCAACCCACTCAAGCATTCTTGCCTGGAAATTCCCGTGGACAGAGGAGCCTGTGGGCTATAGTCCATGGGGTCTCAGGAGAGTAGGACGGGACTTAAAGTGGCTAAACGATAACATAGATAATAAACAAATGGACAGATAATAGGTAAATACACAGTAGATAAGTGGATAGGCAGGGAGGAAGGACGCGAGACGCTATTAGAGGCAGATGGGCTCTGGCCCAGCCACAGGTTTCTGGACTCAGAAGCTGGGCTGAGGATCCGACGGTCAGAGCCTCCTGAGCGGACCCGGCCCAGAGGGTCTGGTGATCACCATTCGGGAGTGACGGGTGCATTGGATCATGCGGAGGCTGGTGTCTCAAGAGCGGGATGTCATTTCCAGTCCACACCTATTGTCCTGTCAGGAAAGGACACTTCTCAGTGGAATCCAGTTCCAGGACGCTATGAACCACTTTGAGTCGTGCATTAGGCTTCTTGTCAGTTTACGAGTCTTTCCTGCTTCTAGGAGCGGTGTGACCGCCACTGCAGGTGACAGAGAAAGCCATCAGCTGACTCACTTACACACAGCGGGCTTCCGTCTGTGGGGTCACCCAGAGTGGGACACGACTGAAGTGACGCAGCAGCAGCAGCAGCAGGTGTCAGCCCTTCTAAATGCTCAGTCTCTGTTTGTCTGTCTAGCTTTCTTTTTCAATGGCTTCCTCGATGCTGCTTTATTTCTGAACCACCCCATACAGCTCACTCCTCCATTGCTTTATTCCATGTTCTCTCTTTCCCCATCATTTCTCTTGACGTTTCATGAACGTGCTTCCTTCAGTAACTCTGTAAGGTTATATTTTTATTTTATCCTGGGCTATAGCTGATTGACAATATGATATTAGCTTCATGTGTATAGCAAAGTGATTCAGTTTTACATATACTTATATCTATTCTTTCTCTAATTCTTTTCCCACTGTTATTATGGAATATTGAGCCAAGTTCCCTGTGCTATCTAATAGGCCCTTTGTGGGTTTTCTGTTTTAAATATAGTAGCAAGTATGTGACGATCCCAATCTCCCAATGTAACCCCCCAAATTCCCCACTGGTAACTGTAGGCTTGTTTTCTAAGCGTGTGGGTCTGTTTCTGTTGTTTAAATAAGTGCAGTTGTATCAGTTTTTTTTATATTCCACACTTAAGTAATAGCATTTGAAAGTCAACTTACTTCACCTTGTATGATGATCTCCAGTTGCATCCATGTTGCTGCAAATGGTACTATTTCATTCTTTTAAAAAGCTGCATAATATTCCATCATATATATATATATATATATATATATATATATGACCAACCTTGATAGTATATTAAAAAGCAGAGACATTACTTTGCCAACAAAGGTCCGTCTAGTCAAGGCAGTGGTTTTCCCCGTGGTTATGTATGGATGTGAGAGTTGGACTGTGAAGAAAGCTGATCGCCGAAGAATCGATGCTTTTGAACTGTGGTGTTGGAGAAGACTCTTGAGAGTCCCTTATACTGCAAGGAAATCCAATCAGTCCATTCTAAAGGAGATCAGTCCTGGATGTTCATTGGAGGGACTGGTGCTAAAGCTGAAACTGCAATACTTTGGCCACCTCATGTGACGAGTTGACTCACTGGAAAAGACTCTGATGCTGGGAAAGGTTGGGGGCGGGAGGAGAAGGGGACGACAGAGAATGAGATGGCTGGATGGCATCACCGACTCTGTGGACATGAGTTTGAGTGAACTCCGGGAGTTGGTGATGGACAGAGAGGCCTGGCGTGCTGTGATTCATGGGGTCGCGGAGAGTCGGACACGACTGAGCGACTGAACTCAACTGAAGTGATATATGTAACAGATCTTCTTCATCCGTTCTTCTGCAGGAGATATTTAGGCTGCTTCTGGGTCCTGGTTATTGCAAACAGCACTGCAATGAACACTGGGGTGCATGAATCTTTTTGAACCATTGTTTTCCCAGGAGTGGGATCACTAGATCATATGATAGCTCTTTTCTCCACATCCTCTCCAGCATTTATTCTCTGCAGACTTTTCGACGATGGCCATTCTGAGTGGTGTGAGGTAATATCTAATGCAATTCAATATCAGAAAAGCAAACAACCCAATCAAAAAATAGGCATAAGACCTAAATAGACATTTCTCCAAAGAAGACACACAAATGGACAAGAAGCATGTGAAAAGATGCTCAACATCACTAATTATTGGGGAATGGTAGTTGTACAAGTTTAGTTCTGTTTGCTTTACTTTACAGATTCACACCCTTTCTCCAAGAACCCTAGCCTTCCCAGGAATTTTTTCATGGGTGCATTTACTTATCCACGCATTTATCCATCTTTGATTAATTCCAGGTACAGCACGACCAGTAGCGATGCTAGAGTCTGGGGACTAAAGTACCCATCAGAGCCCAGTTCCTGATTGTATGCCTGAGGACAAGATGCTGTGAATCAGGGTCCTGGCTGGGGTCCTGAGTGCATGCTCCCGTCTATCCCATAGGCTAAGCATGCCTCTGGAAACTGCAATGTGGAGGTGAAGTTAACAAGCGTGGAAGGAAAACAAACTTACGTTCACAGATTCTTCATTCATCCCTTGGCTGGCGAGTGGGGCGGAGCTCTGTGTCAGAAAGACGAGCCGGACAAGCACATCCCCGCCCTTTGGGAGCTCAGGGCCTTCTCTGGAGGCTGACCTGATAGCAGTCACACAGGCAGGAGGGGAAGGAGGGACTGCCTCCATCCAGAGGGTCGGGGAGGTCTGGCTAGGTTTGGACAGATCACCAGGAGCTCAAGGAGTCATCGGGAAAAGGATATTTCATGGACCAGGAACAGTAGAAGCTGGGGGTCCGAGACTGTAGGGCAGCTGGGATTCCACACGGGTCAGCAGAGCGTGGGGAGGAGGGCCCTGGGGCTGAGGGGACGCAGGGGGTGGTCCAGGCTGGCCTCACACTGAGCAGCGATAAGAACTCCTCGCCGCTTATCCAGCAGGGGCAGGAGCTCACACAGGGCCCCCCCGAGGTCAGGAGTCTCTTTCCTCCTGGGGGTGCGTCAGGCAGGGACACCAGATGGCGAGTGTTGGCAAAGCTCCTGGTGACAGAGATGACAAGTGCCAGGGAGGAGAGAAGGACACGGCCCGGAATACGGGCAGGAGGGTGTGCGGGGTGAGGCGGCCGGGCCAGAGAGCAGCCTCAGGGTTTCAGAATCCCCCAGCTGTGAGCACAGGGCCGTGGCAATCCCACAGACTGAATCTGGAGAAGGGGGCGGGTAGTCAGGGGATAGGGTGTTGGGGTTCCAGGAATGCGCCTCCATAGCCCTCAAGGCGGCTCAAAGGTCAAGGAAGTGATGATGAATTGCTAGGAGTGCAAAGTAGGAAGACACTGATATCAGCTGAGGGGCAGCAGGGCAGCAGGGGTGGGAGGGACCCCCTGCACTGGCTTGGCCAAAAAACTCACCATTTTTTCCCATAAGATGTTACAAAAACCAGAATGAACTTTCTGGCCAACCCGCTGCCTTGAGGACCTTAGATAATGTCACAGCACACTGAAGCTGAGCAGCAGCTCTGACTGTGCCTCGAGCATCACAAAGGGCTCTGGTCCTAGTTTTTGGCAAGATTGTGTTTAAGGGATGTTCTCCTGGATTTGAGACTTTTATTTTTAATTAACTCTTTTCTTACCAAAGGAAAAAGCATTAACGCCTAAAGACCTGAAATCCACACCTTTGCACTGATAATGTTGCTGTTCAACAATCTGTTAAGTTCCCTGTGCTATACAATAGGTCTTTTAGTTATTTCTTACCTATAAGTCAGTTTCCCTGGTAGCTCAGTTGGTAAAGAATCCACCTGCAATGTGGGAGACCTGGGTTCGATCCCTGGGTTGGAAAGATCTGCTGGAGAAGGGCTGGGCTATCCACTCCAGTATTCTTGGGCTTCCCTGGTGGTTCAGCTGTTGAAGAATCTGCCTGCAATGCCGGGCACCTTTGTTCAGTCACTGGGTTGGGAAGATCTCCTGGAGAAGGGAAAGGCCACCCACTCCAGTATTCTGGCCCAGAGAATTCCATGGACTGAATAGTCTATGGGGTCACAAGGAGTCGGACACACCTGAGCGACTTTGACTCACATGTAGATGGTAGTGTATACGTGTGAACTGTACTTAGTCCATTTACTGAACACTCTCTAATGGGCTGTAGGGAAAACAATCTGAAAAGGAGTGGGTGTGTGTATTTGTGTAATTGATTTGCTTTCCTGTCCAGCAGAAACTAACACAACATTGTAAATCAACTATACTCCAATAAAAAAAAAAGTAAATAAAAAATAAATCAAGTGAACTCATACACAAAGTGGGCCGCACCAGGAGCGCGCTCAGTAACCACCCGCTTCCTCCCAGCGGGGCCAGCGAGCTGGTTTCCTGGAAAGTGCTCATCTCTCGGGGTGCCCTGGGCTCCGTCCTGTGGGGCCGAGATGCCCTGGCCCAGCCGCTGCCAGGCTCAGCCTTCCGTCATCACTGTCCGCGTCCTGGCTCCAGTGCCCATATTTCATCGAGGCAGGTGCAACGCTACGGCAGAAATAACCATGCTCGTGAAAAAGCATCGTGCTCTGCTGTAAAGCCAGATAAATACGAGATGAAATTAAAAGTTGAGCGCTGGGTGTGGTCTTTACGGCTAATTGATGTGCCTGGCCTCCAGGCCCTTTACAGCGTGTGGGCGATAACGGACACCGTCCTCCGAAAGCGCCCGCTCCCGCTTGGCTTCGCTGGCAGGCCCACCGCCCAGGCCCCCCGGACACGGTGATGATGGCAGGACTGCTGTCCAGGCCGCGCGCAGAGCGGTGCTGTGAACTCGGCCGTGAAGATGCCTCCCGCCGGGTCCAAGTCCAGCCTCTTCTTAGATGAAGCAGCTATCGGAGAGACAGCCTGTGACTTAGAAACCGCGGTGCTGCAGTTCTTCTCGAGCCTGCCTCACTCACAGCCAAGGTCAGGACCCCAAGGTCCAGCAGCCTTGGGGTCACAAAAGAAGCCTTGGGAGGCTGTGGGGACTCTGGGCTCCTCCCAGGAGTGGCCGATGCCCCCAGATCAATCCCCTCTTCCATCTTGCATGATCGAAGGATCTCTGAACACTTGGGAGCTTGTGCTGAATTACTGATTTGTTTCCGCACCTCAAGCCTACGTGGATGGTGGCCTTTCCAGATGTGATTCTTGTAACAGAGACGAGTAATAATCGTAACGCAAGTGAAAACAGCCCAGGTTGGTCTGCAGGTGCCACGTGCCTCCCGGGAGCTGCTCTGATCTCTGCCCCCAGACTCCCCCAGACACTGTGTGGGATGCTGATCTAGGGATTCCCATGAAACCGACTTCCTCGGTCTTGCCAGGAAAGAAGGTGGCGGCCGCTTTAGAACCTCAGCTCTCTGATTCCAAACTTGGCCTTTTTTTTTTAACGTCAAGTTGCTGTACAGCATAGACGCAAAGGAGCAGAGCGTCAGGGACCCCCTCTAAGAATGTTCATAGGCAGGTCACCCATGTCAACCACAGCCAGATCAAAAAACCAGAAAACTGATGGCGTCTGAGAAGCGGCCCTCTGTCCCACCGGCACCGCCCTCCCCACCCTCAACAAGGCCACCCATGGTAATGACTCACAACTCGGCGCACGCCAGGGGTCTGGGCGTTACACAGCGTGAGGTTGCAGGACGGGTCTGTTGGCCTGGCTGACTTCGCTCAGGGCTCCTGTGCAGAGTTTTCTGTGCTGCTGCATCTAGGGGCCGACTATAGAAGGACATGGCGACCCGCTCCAGCATTCTTGCCTGAGAAGTCCATGGGCAGAGGAGCCCAGTGGGCTACAGTCCCTGGGGTCGCAGGGTTGGATGCAGCTGAAGTGACTTCACACACAGATGTGGTTGAATTCTCATGGCTCTGCTGCACGCCGTTGTTCGACCACATCATGTCTACAGAGGATGACAATTTTATAATTGTCAAGAGCACTGCTAAGACACGCGGGTCCGTGCTTCATGGTGGAGACGTGTGTGCATGTGTGCATTTCCCGTGAGTGCACACATGGCAGGGAGAACACCAGCTCACGGGCGTGTGTGCGCCGCTGCGGTCGACGCTGCCCAAGACTCTCCAAGGTTGTTTCCTGATGACACACGTGCCCTCAGCCCCCGACGGCACTGCGACCTTCACGCCCAGCCAGGAGCTTCCAGTACTGGCCTCCCACAGCTCGGTCTCCTGCCTCTTAAACTTGTCCCTGAACAAAAAGGAAACACGAGGCCGACACTGAGAAAGCGGAGCTTGGCAGACGCCGCTGATGCCGTCTCGGTCTCTTTCCTCTCAGTGTATGATTGACACTTAAATCAAGTTGCCTTCCCAGAACAGAGGTACGAACGCAGAAAGGACAGGAGCCAGACAAACACCATGCCCGTCCTGAGACCTGCCCGGGGGACAACAAACTGCCCACGCCCCGTGGTGGGCAATAGCACACGCTCACAGTTTCTTACCGGGAGGGGCCATCCAGGCCCGGCCTGGCCTCTCGGGGGACTCTGCCCCACGAGCCCCTCATTCTCCAGGGAGGCCCTCAGCCCAGGATGCTCTTATGTCGGAACAGAGGACCGAGGACAGGCAGGTCCAGACGGAATCACCCCTCGAGGTCTGCAAGTCCTGACTGAGATAGTCCCACTGGCCGCAGCCGTCTGCCTGCTCAGTCTCCCCCGGGGAACGTGGAGTGTGACGCAGATGGCATGGGTACAGGGCAGGCAGGGGGCGGGACTGGGTCAACCCTCAACTAGGACGGAGGTGGGCAAATATCCTTCCTTGTCTCCTGATAAGGGCACTTTGTTGACCACAGAGTGGAGCAAAAAGCAGGGTGATTGTTATTATAAGGGGGTGAGGTGAGCATCCAGGAGGGTAGCAAGGATACCTGGGCTGGGACAAGTGATGCCCCACCAGGCAGGGAGATGCAAGCCGGGCGGGGAGCCCAGGGCACCCCTGGGGAGGAGGCAGCATGGTCCATGGCTCCCCTTCCGACAGACATCCTTCTGAGATCCACGGGGCCGAGACATGGTGGGAGATGCATCTCCCACTACGATTCACACACCTTCCTCAATTTGCATTTCCACCCTGCGTTTCATCCCTGACATCAAAGTGCTTGGCTCACCATCTTTCTGATGGGGCTCAAATGGAAAATGTCACATCACCGTTTTCTTTCACATCTAATTACAGCAGTAGAGTGGAGAGGTTGCCCGGCCTGAGAGCAAACAGGCCTCCCCTCTGCCTGCTGCCTCCCGAGGGAGTCTGTCTGTGGGTACCCGCAGGCAAACTCAAAAATCAGAAAGATCTCAGCAAATGTTCACAGAGCAAGAGGAGCCCATCCGCAACCTGTGTCAGCTCACTGGGGCTTCAGAAGGCAAGCTGGGGAGATGGTCCACTTCCCACAGTCTTCCTAGGAGAGAGGGATGGCTCGTGGAGCTGTGTCATCAGGCCGGGGGCCTGTGGGCAGTGGGGCTCTGGCATGGGGATGGCAGGGCTCTGCCAACACTGGGGTGGGGCTGGACCCACCCTCATCTGCCGGGCCTCACTCCCAGAAGAAAGCAGAGGAAAGGGCTGCACTCACTTGGAAGCTCCTGCTGCCTGCTTCTACTGGAGCCGATAACTTCCTATAAGAGCAAAACCCGTTTGGTCTGGCTCGATCTGTCCCCCTTGCAAAGATGAGCCAGCAGAGGCCTGAGAGGGGGAACCACCTGAAGCAGGGGACACGGCTGGACAGGAACAGGGGTGTGGCCTTGTCCTCAGTTCAGTTCAGTTCAGTCGCTCAGTCGTGTCCGACTCTCCGCGACCCCATGAACCACAGCACGCCAGGCCTCCCTGTCCATCACCAACTCCCAGAGTTCACTCAAACTCATGTCCACAGAGTCGGTGATGCCATCCAGCCATCTCATTCTCTGTCGTCCCCTTCTCCTCCTACCCTCAATCCCTCCCAGCATCAGACTCTTTTCCAGTGAGTCAACTTGTCACATGAGGTGGCCAAAGTATCGCAGTTTCAACTTTAGCATAAGTCCTTCCAATGAACACCCAGGATTGATCTCCCTTATAATGGACTGGTTGGATCTCCTTGCAGTCCAAGGGACTCTCAAGAGTCTTCTCCAGCACCACAGTTCAAAAGCATCAATTCTTCGGCGATCAGCTTTCTTCACAGTCCAACTCTCACATCCATACATGACCACGGGAAAAACCATAGCCTTGACTAGACGGACCTTGGTTGGCAAAGTAATGTCTCTGCTTTTTAATATGCTATCTAGGCTGGTCATCACTTTCCTTCTGTGAAGAGATACTCCACGACCAAGGTAAGTGAAACCCAAATAAGACGGTAGGTATTGGGAGGGGGCATTAGAGGGCAGACACACTGAAATCATAATCACAGAAAACTAGTTGATCTGATCATATGGACCACAGCCCTGTCTAACTCAATGAAACTAAGCCATGCCGTGTGGGGCCACCCAAGACGAGCGGGTCATGGTGGAGAGGTCTGACAGAATGTGGTCCGCTGGAGAAGGGAATGGCAAACCACTTCAGTATACTTGCCTTGAGAACCCCATGAACAGTATCAAAGGGCAAAATGATAGGATACTGAATGAGGAATTCCCCAGGTCGGTAGGTGCCCAGTATGCTACTGGAGCTCAGTGGAGAAATAACTCAGAAAGAATGAAGGGATGGAGCCAAAGCGAAACAAATACCCAGTTGTGGATGTGACTGATGCTAAAAGCAAGGTCCGGTGCTGTAAAGAGCAATATTGCATAGGAACCTGGAATGTTAGGTCCATGAACCAAGGCAAATTGGAAGTGATTAAACAGGAGATGGCAAGAGTGAACGTCGACATTCTAGGAATCAGTGAACTAAAATGGACTGGAATGGGTGAATTTAACTCAGATGACCATTATATCTACTACTGTGGGCAGGAATCCCTTAGAAGAAATGGAGTAGCCATCATGGTCAACAAAAGAGTCCAAAATGCAGTACTTGGATGCAATCTTAAAAACAACAGAATGATTTCTGTTCGTTTCTAAGGCAAACCATTCAATGTCACGGTAATCCAGGCCTATGCCCCAACCAGTAACACTGAAGAAGCCAAAGTGGAACGGTTCTATGAAGACCTACAAGACCTTTTAGAACTAACACCCAAAAAAGATGTCCTTTTCATGATAGGGGACTGGAATGCAAAAGTAGGAAGTCAAGAAACACCTGGAGTAACTGGCAAATTTGGCCTTGGAGCACGGAATGAAGCAGGGCAAAGGCTAATAGAGTTTTGCCAAGAGAACGCAGTGGTCATAGCAAACACCCTCTTCCAACAACACAAGAGAAGACTCTACACATGGACATCACCAGATGGTCAACACCGAAATCAGATTGATTATATTCTTTGCAGCCAAAGATGGAGAAGCTGTATACAGTTAGCAAAAACAAGACCAGGAGTTGACTGTGGCTCAGATCATGAACTCCTTATTGCCAGATTCAGACTGAAATTGAAGAAAGTAGGGAGAACCACTAGACCATTCAGATATGACCTAAATCAAATCCCTTATGATTATATAGTGGAAGTGAGAAATAGATTTAAGGGACTAGATCTGATAGATAGAGTGCCTGGTGAACTCTGGATGGAGGTTCGTGACATTGTACAGGAGACAGGGACCAAGACCATCCCCATGGAAAAGAAATGCATAAAAGCAAAATGGCTGTCTGAGGAGGCCTTACAAATAGCTGTGAAAAGAAGAGAAGTGAAAAGCAAAGGAGGAAAGGAAAGATATAAGCATCTGAATGCAAAGTTCCAAAGAATAGCAAGGAGAGATAAGAAAGCCTTCCTCAGCGATCATTGCAAAGAAATAGAGGAAAAGAACAGAATAGGAAAAACAAGAGATCTTTTCAAGAAAATTAGAGATATCAAGGCCTTGTCCTGGCAAATGGCTTACCCTGCTCCACCCAGGGGACTCCGGGAACCACCTTGGATGTCTTGCCAGGGAGGGGAGGTCTGGCTGTCATGGGACACTCAGCCATGGGAGCAAGGGGAGCAGGGTCGACCCCAAAGAGGGAATGGAATTGGAGTTGGTGGATGGGGACTCGGGGCCATCACATGGAGGGGGATGGAGAGGTTTACTAAAGTTCCACGGTGATTCCACTGGTGCGGGAGCGGCTGCATGTGGGAGGAAGCTGGGAGGCAGACTGTGGACAGCAGCACAGCACCAGCGCAGCACAGCATCACCAGGCCACATGTGTGAGCCCCAGGCATTCTCCCGGGAGTCGAGACATGTACCAGCCCTGCGAGCAGACAGCAGTTTCCGAGAGGTAACAGAGGAGAGTGAAACATCCAACAGAGGAATCCACAATGTCTTCAATACAAAGGAAAAAAGATGTTCCCTAGGAACAGGATTATATTTTTGAGCCTAATCCACTAAGAAGGAAAACATGAAAATGCTTTGTAATATTTCCAGGGCAAGTAGCCAGGAATAAAAAATAAAGTGCCCTGAGGATGCGCATGAGATGGGGCAGGCAGCGGGCGTGGAGGAGAGGGGGCTTCTAGACCCAACCCCCTCCCCTCGAGTTCCGCCCTCCTCCCCTCGAAGCTCCATTTATAGGCATGGAGGCTGAGCGCCTTGTCATACCCTTCATGGGGTTCTCAAGGCAAGAAGACTGAAGAGGTTTGCCATTCCCTTCTCCATTCACGGCCATGAGTTTGAGCAAGCTCCGGGAGTTGGTGGTGGATAGGCAGGCCTGGGGTGCTGCAGTCCATGGGGTCACAAAGATTCAGACACGACTGAGCGACTGAACTGAATTGAATCTGACTGAGGCTGAGAACTGACCTCTGTGACCGCAGATGTGAGAGAGGCCTTAGCGCCCATTCCTAAGAGGAGCTCCAACCACCTGCGGGAAACCAGGTTAAAAGGCATTGGTGCATGGCGGCCTCAGCCCAGGGACCTTGTAAAACCAAGTGGAAACACACAAACACACCAGGTACAGCAAAGATAATTAGCACCGAAGGTGAGGGATGGGCACTGGGTCAGCGTCAAGGCTGTCTAACACCCCTGCACTTTCAGAGTGGGGGAGGGACGCTGCTCAACTTTGACTTTACTAAGCCTGGAAGTGTGAAGTGCTAAGGATAACCATCAGTTTAAAAAAAAAATAAAATGTGTAACATTTAAGTCATAAACAAAAAGGAAGGCAATGAGACAACGCAATAAAACCAACACATGGAAAAGAGAGATAAAATTAATAAACTAAAGAAAACCGTGGCAAACAGGAAGCACAGACTAGAAAGGTAAACATGAACTCCAGTATGTCAGCCACTTATATTCACGCAGAAGGTCTGAGCTCCCAATATAAGTCAAAGTCGCTCCATTGTGTCTGACTCTTTGCAACCCCATGGAATTCTCCAGGCCAGAATACTGGAGTTAAGCCTTTCCCTTCTCCAGGAGATCTTCCCAACCCAGGGATCAAAGCCAGGTCTTCCAAATTGCAGGCGGAGTCTTTACCAGCTGAGCCACAAGGAAAGCCCAAGAATACCTGAGTGGGTAGCCTATCCCTTCTCCAGAGGTTCTTCCCAACCCAGGAATCAAACCAGGGTCTCCTGCACTGCAGGGGATTCTTTACCAACTGAGCTATGAGGGGAACCCCTCCTAATATAAAGTCCTAAGGGAAAAAACAAAGCTGGTGTCCAGACGTGCTGTTCACAAGTGTCTGAAAGGTTCTTGAGACAATGAATAACTGGCAGTGTGGGAACAGAAATACTCCACACCAGACCAAAACTAAAAATTAAGAACAAAGCCAGAATAACTAGAGTGAGTATGTTGATACTGCATGAAACAAGCCTGAGGGCTAAAACTATCACCGTGAATAAAGAGCACTGCCTGATCATGACTGACGGAGCAATTCAGAACAAGACAGCAAACCTGAGTCACTGTGCGCTCAGCAACACAGCCTTGAAGCAGACACCGCAGGCCCACGTGGAGTTACAGGGAATTCCGAAACACGCACAGCCCACCCTGGCTGATTTGAATGCGCCGCTAACCAGGTAACAGATCAGGCAGACGGAAAACCCTTAAGGGCACAGAGCAAGTCTGTTGTGGTTAATAAAGTTTTATTGGCGCACAATGCTCTCGTTTGGGTAGCGTTGCCCATGACTGCTTTCAAGCTGCAATGAAAGAAAGGGATAACTGGACCGCAGGGACAGCGAGCTCGAAACACTACTATCTGCCCTTTACAGAGGGGTCTGCCAAGCCCCTGACACGGAAGCCTGGAAGGGCATCGTCATAAGGACACTGGTGGAGAACAGGACTCGGCCACACCTTCCACGGCCCAATGAAAGGCCTTCTCCTCCAGGAGCCACGGAACTTACAAACCTCGCCCAGGTCCCCATCCCTGCGAAGTCTCAAAGCTACTAGAAGATCAGCATCATGCAGATCATCGTCTCTGACGGCAGTTCGATAAAAATGCACTGCCAAATGATTTGTGGGTGAAGGGAAATATGTGAGTGGAAAAGAGAACACACTCGAAGCTAAAAGTAATGAAAGTGCTACTTATCACAACCTGCGTGGTGCTGTTACAGCAGGGCTTGGAAGGAGATTTACATCTTCACGTGAACAAGTTCGACAAAGGAAAAATGTTAAAATTAATGACTGCTATGCCCTCCTGAAAAATGAGAGAAAGAACATGATAAATCCAAAGAAGGCAGAAAGGGAAAATAACTTTCCTGAACATGAGACGTGCGTGGACAGCGGGCCTTGGGTGTCTTTATGGGGACGTGGCGGGAGGTGTCTGGAGTTTGCAGGCTTGGCCTCTGCAGACCGCGGCACCGACCTTCAGACAGAACAAGGCACCCTGGGATGCACAGACCTCCGGCAGGTGAGGAGGGACCTTCTTGTCATTTTACACATTTGACACAGGTTCTATATTTGAAAAGCAGATGAATTCTGCATGCCCAACAAAACCCTGCTGTTAGGGATTAAATTTTGTGTCCCAAATCGGTATGCTGGAGCCCTGACCCCAGGCTCTGCTGAACGTGCCTCATTGGGAAAGCAAGACTTTACAAGGGAAACCAAGCTACACTGAGATCACGAAGGTGACCCCTAATCCCGTAGGACCGTGTCCTGAGAAAAAGAGGGAATTTGGACACACACAGGGAAGGTGAGGGTGGAGAATGGTAGGGATGTCTGTGTGAGCTGAAACGCACCCACGGTTGCTAGCAGCATGGAAGCTGGGGGAGGCAGGAAGGACCCTACCCCTAGGGTTTGGAGGGCATGGGGTTCTCCCGACACCCTGAGTGTGTATTTCTAGGCCCCTGGAACCGTGGGATAAGACATTTTGTTGTTCTGAGCCACCCGTTCATGGTGTTTTGTTTCAGCAGCCCTGGTGAATAACACACCTGCTCACCCTAATTTGTGGTTGTCAAACCAGGGGGCAGAGTGTGTCTGTGGCCCTTGATGAGGCCCCTCCTTTCTGGAGTTTAGGACCATCTTTAGGGCTGAGGACAAAGGATGACCTCACCCCCTCGCCCCTGCTTTACTGCTCTCGGAATTTTAACACAATACACCTTCTACTCATCCCCCTGGTCATTTTTCTTTCCAGCTGTGATGTTAGCACTACCAGGGCATCTGTCCCCTCTCAACCTGAACCCCAGTGTCTGAAGCAGGCCTGGAACCTGGTGAGAACCCACAAATGGTGAAGAAAGAGTGATACCAAGAATGAATATGAATGTATTTCAAGCTCTTTTTTTTTTAAAAAAATTAGAATACAGTAATTACAAAGATCACGTGGCACAATAAACGTTCAAAGTCAGCTAAGAGACTAAATGACAAAAATAATGAGAAAGGCCCCCACATACCAGATGCTCGCTACAAAGCCACTGTTATTACCGAAATTCCGAAATGGCCTAAAATTAGACACACAGAGAGGTGAGTGGGCTAGAAGGATATTCAGAAATAGAACACAATATTTTGAGGAATTTAATATGAAACCAAGAAAATCCTTTAAATCGGTATAAAAATGATGGTTTATCATCCAAATAGAAGAAAATAAAGCTGAGTTCTCCCACACCATACAGAGAAATAAATTTAAATGAAAAAAGAAACCCTCGGGATAAAATTTTGGAAACTACATTTATACATCTTCAGTGTTAGGGCATCAATAAAGTCTTTCCCCTAAAAAATTAAATCTAGCAATAAGAACACAGTGAATTCCACTGTGGAACAAAAGAGAGAAAAGAGGCCTGTTAATCTGTTGCGTCGGGAGGAACAAAGTGAGAAGGGCACTGGCGGCCCGCACTGCAGTTCTTTCCACTCTTGGCCCAAAGACTGAACGTCCTCAAGCACATAAGGACTTTGGTCCATCACGAGTGAGGACTCGGGTTGTAGGCTCTCCGTAGGGTGTTGTCCACAGGTGCTGAGTGCCAGCGGTCAGAGCCGGCAGGAACGAGCCCACCCAGGCCAGCCTTGCCTCTGCCCTTTTGAGATTTTTGCACCCATTTTCTCTTGGCCAAGGGACAAGTTCAGAACTCCACCCAGGTCACCTGCAGGGTCACCTGGTCCTAACACAGTGATGTCCACAGCCAGGTCCCAATCCTTTGCTGTGTTGAGCAGAAACACAGTTGCCATGTTCTGCTCCCCCTCCCCTGAGTAACACATCAAACTCAGATGACCCATCTTCCAGTGGCTTCTTTGAGAGGTGTGAGAATTTATTTACAATTGGCTCAATTCCTCTTCCTTTATAGGGAGAAAATATTGACTGTTCTACAAATCAATATCTTTTCCTTTCTAAGTTGTGTGGATCGGCACCAAATTATCTCAGTTTCGTGACACACACTTTGATAATCGACACTTGCCACCCCGGCTCCAAGCACATCAATGTGACCTTAGCTTTGATTTTCCAGTGGAAGGAAACCAGCATTATTCTGCAGAATAAATTTGCCATGTCTAGTCTCATGTATTTCTTTACCTTTCTCACCCTTCAGGGAGCTATAAATCCATGAGCTGAATTTTAAAATTGCATTAACACAATTAAATGGGGTATTTCTTAATGTGCCTGTAATCTTTCCTTTTCAGAGTCAAGTCCACTAAAACAATTTCAGTAAAAATTATTTCCACCATATATAAAATTACTGTGAAGACTGTGATGTGAGCCCTAGAGCCCATCTTTCAAATATGATTGATGCTATCATGTTACCACCGTTACTCCGTGTCACAGAGACGAGTCTTATCAAATACACTCTATTGTCCTCACCCTTGTTGTGATCAAGCTAGAGAGAGGTTTGCAATTCAGATGGCTGGAACAGAAGCGGCAGCTTTATTACACCTAAAAGCTGGGTTGGAAGAGCTACCGGAGCAGGTGACCAGGTACGTGGGTTTGCCGAGACTCCCTGGATCAGCTGAAGTCCGTGCAATGGACTCGCACTCGGCCATGAGAAGGAGTGAAGTGGTGACGCTTGTTATTGATACAACATGGATGAGTCTTGAACACGCTGTGCTAAGAAGACAGTCACAAAAGCTCGCGTGGCAAACGACTCTAATTATACAAAGTGCCCCGAATGCGCAGATGCGCACAGAGCAGATACAGCGGGTGCCAGGGGTTGGGGTTGGGCGAGAAGGCAGAGCAGCGGCTAAGGGGCAGAGAGTCCCCTTTGGAGGCGATGGAAATGCTCTAAAGGGGATAGTGCTGATGGTTGCACTCTCTGAAAACTTACTAAATCCACCGAATTGTAGATTTTAAAGGAATGATCTTTCTGTCATATCTCAATAAAGTTTTCATAAAAAAAGGCTGTGACCACATTGTTCAAGCTAGTGTAGGTGCCCTTCAGAAGCAGAAATGTGAATATTGGGGAGATCCAATGACTCACAGAAAAATATATCGACGCTCTAAGGTGACTCATACTAGCGCAGATTATGTGACTTCTGGCTTCTGGTAATGCTGAAGGACATAATGCTGGACCAATCTTCCCATCTATAAATCTGTTATAAACGTTAGACCAATTGTAAAGATAAGTATCTAGATAATTATAAAGACAACCGTTTTAACAACAGTTCAGTTCAGTTCATTCGCTCAGTCGTGTCCAACTCTTTGTGACCCTGTGGACGCAGCACGCCAGGCTTCCCTGTCCATCACCAACTCCCAGAGCCTACTCAACCTCATGTCCATGGAGTCAGTGATGCCACCCAACCATCCCTTCCTCTGTCGTCCCCTTCTCCTCCTGGCTTCAATCTTTCCCAGCATCGGGGTCTTTTCCAATGAGTCAGTTCTTCACATCAGGTGGCCAAAGTATTGTAGCTTCAGCCTCAGCATCAGTCCTTCCAAAGAATATCCAGGGTTTATTTCCTTTAGGAGGGACTGGTTTGATCTCCTTGAAGTCCAAGGGACATACAAGGATCTATTTTGATGTTTATATCATATATTCAAATAATATATACAACAACAAGAACACAACAGGCAGGAAGGCTGAATAGCAGGCTCTTGCATACTTTAATTCAGATAAATTATGATAAATTCAAAATGAGTATTGCAATCTCTACAACAAGCAGTAAGAGAGAAGAAAGCAGGTATGACAGAAAGCCAGTTGAGAGCATAGGATAGAATACAAAATCAAATGTGTGTTTGACTAAACCAAAGAAAGCAGGACAGAAAGACAGAGAGCACAGCGAGACAGAGGACAAACAGCAGGATGGTACGCAGCCACGCGGATTGACAGTCACACTAAACGTAACCGGGCAAACAGTCCAACCCAGTCTGCCAGACTAGGTAAAAAAGCAAGGCGTGCAAAGGCTGTCTCCAAGAGGGATGCTCCAAATGAAAGGACACAGGTAGGATGGACAAGGATGGCAAAGGCCTGACGTGCAAGCAATAAGCAAGAGACATTTGTGCAAGGACATTCATATCAGGCAGGGCAGACTTCAAAAGAGGGGCTGTTATAGAAATGAAGATGCTTGTTTCATAGCGGAAACAGGAGACATTCATTAAGACTTTAAAAAACACAAACCAAAATCCTATGTGCGTGCCTCTAATGACAGACCTTCAAAATAGACGAGGCAGAAATTGACAGTGCAGGAGAGAGAAAGCCAGCCCCGTACCACGAGTTGGAAACTAGCCCTCTCAGCAGCTGATAGAGTAAACCAGGACACAGTGCAGACAAACAGGACCTGAACAGCACCGTCACCCCAGGCCTGCCAGGCACTTGTGGGGTCTGCACCCAGCAGCAGCAAAGCACACTCCCTTCCCCAGTGGACAGAGCACATTCTCCAACATGGGCCTGAGGCCTAAACCAGTCACAATAAGTGTCAACCGGATCAGATCCTACGGAGTTTATCTGACTAAAGCTAAATTAAATTAAGATCCCTAATGATGCCATATCTAGAAAAATCAGCAAACATTGTGAAAATGAAAACTTTCTCTCGTCGATCCGTGAATTTGGGAATTCCCTGGAGGGCCAGTGATTTCGGGCTTTCATTGCTGACATCCTGAGCTCAATACACAGGCAAGGAACAAAGATCCCTGTGCAGCCAAATAAAAAAATAAAGCAATTACAGTCAATATTTTAAACAGAAATTGACAGGTTGAAATCACACTGGGATGGAGTCAGCGCCATCAGACTTTCAGGGGAGCACAGACGGAAGAAAATAGAGCCCGGATCAGGCAGTGGGGCTGAAAGGGCTCGGAGACATGAAGCAGAGCCTGGTAGTCACTGGGCTGGGAAGAAGGGGCCGGTGCAGGGGAAAAGACCCCAGAGTGGTTTCCAGCCTGGGGTCGGCGGTCCCACCGGTGAGATGGGGCCACTTGGGAAGACAGGCTCGGGGGAGCTGGGCTGAGGGCTGTGAAATGCCCCAATCCTTCCCAGCTACATCGCCCTGCTCCTCCCCGCACAGAAGTTTCCTACTTTCTGGAGGGTAGGAAGCACTCAGCTCCAACCCCGGCTCTGCTGGTGCCTGGACACTGAGTCCAGCACACCACAGGGTGGCCCTGGGTCTCAGTAATCGGGGTGGCGGCCTCCCTACATCACGGTGCTGGGGTCAGTGACTGGGACAGAGGGGTTCAAACCATGGCCAGCACAGGCCCAGGGCAGATGCTCTCATCACCACGGCACAGCCTCTGTCTGCTCCCTGGTGCCATCTGACTCTGGTGCCAGCTTTCCTTCCGTGAAGACCTCCTTGTCTTTACGCCCCCAGGACCCCTTTCTCAGGGTGCCCCCTGCCCTCTCCCACCTTCCTCGTTCTAAATCACATCTCAGCATCTTCAAGACACAGTGAGGTTCCAGGATCCTCAGGGCATCCTGACTGCTGCCTCCCCCAGACCCGTTCTGGGAGCTCCCGGGCCACCCTGACCTTGAGTGTCCGCGTCCGTCACGGGCAGAAGCTTGACCTAGAAGTACAGGGTGAGGGGGTGCTGAGGGCAGCTCTCTGGTTGGGTCCCATCCCAGCATCCCTGATTCACAGCCTTCACATCCAGACTTGGCCGCCAGCTTCCTGGTCCTGATGCTGACCTGGTCCAGGAAGAAGGCGGGATGGAAAACTACCAGGTGTTGTCCTGGGGCCACGTGAGAGACGTGTGTCCAAATGCTCCCAAGACATCTGGCTCCCTGATTCCTGTAAGAATGAGCTAAATGCTTAAGACAGGACATGCTGTCCTGACAGGCTGATTTGCCATTTGTTTGAATGTAAAAATAACCAGACAATCACAATTTCTGCCTTCAATCTTTCTCATGTGGCAGGAAATAAAATGATGTGTTATAATAAAGATTGCATTTTTGTGTGTCTGTGGCTCTTCTGAAGCACGAACACATTTGAAAGCAATTCCTTTAAGAAAATCAAAAGACAAATCATGGCCAAAATACCTCGCAGCTCTTAAGACAGATGTGAGATTAAAACTTTGTTAGATTACGGAGTGCAGGCTCTGGGACTCGCTCTATGTTTATCATCTATATACTGACACTTGGCCTGTTGGCAGAGCATCTCAGGTGGGGACAGAGACACCAGGGAAACTCTGTGCCCGGTGAAGACCAATCCCTGGACTCTAGCAGGAGACACACGACTCGGGCCAGGACTGGCCTTGGTGAGATCCAGGCCAATTCCTCAGGCAGCGCTGTCAGCCTGAGATAAGGGCCGCTAACAGTGAAGCCCAGAGCCACTGACTTGTGCCTGCCCCTCAGGTCAGACGTGCCTTTGATGGGTCACTGTGGACATCCCCCTGCCTCGAGACTTCCAACTGAACCATTGAGGGCAAGGGCAACGCGACACCTTTCCCCCAAACGACAAGGCTCCATCTCCCATGACACACGGCCCACACTCAATGGCTGAGAACGGAAATCCCTCTGCAAACGAACCTGTTGGCCTCATCCAACCTGTCTCTCACTATGCAACAGCTCTCGGGAGCGGAGAGAGAGAGGTCTTTGAAAAGCCTGGTCTTCAGTTAACTCCAAAACCCACCTGACTGGGCTGCAATTCCAGAGCAAAGTGGCAATCACCGGCATACTCTCCCGTGTGGCGCGCACCCTCTGTGAGGCCGAGGGTGGGGCACAGCCCCCGGGTGCCCTTCACACCCCAGCTTGCAGGTTGCAGGTCCTTGAGGAGTGCTTATCAGATGATGGCTTTTAGGGAGGTGCTCAATCTAGTGAAAAGCAGTCATTTCCCTCAGAAATACCGCACACACAGCAATCAGACAAACTTAAAACGCCAAGGCACTGCATTGGAAAACCGACCTTACGCTGTTTGGTCAATGATAACCACTTATCCGGGAACTGGGCAAGAATGTCCTGAGTGCCTCCAACCAAGGGTGAGTCAGCCCATCAAACGATGAGAGACAACAGGTTGAGACTCAGCGGTTCTCTGTCCAACAGCAGCTGTGAGAAGGAGACGCATGTGTGTGTTGAGGAATTGCTGTTTCATTAGTTCCAAGTGTTGGACTCAACAAGAGCTTAGCTGGGCCACCCCCACTGTGGATGGATGGGGACCAGGTGTGGGCGGCGGTGGACTCAGGGCAAAGCAGTCCTGGGGTTTTAGGATCAAACGATGGCTTTTTTTTTTTTTTTTATCAGAAACTGTATTTTTCTTGGTGGAAAGAACAGAGACATTGGAAATGGGAGTCCTTGGCTCTGGCCCCTGTGCTGGCATTTGAAATGGGCGGTGCTTACTTGGACATGTTTTGACATATTCCATCTTCAACAACAACCTTGTGGATGGGTGGTACTGTCACCCCTCCGATGTGGGGAGGAAGCTGCTTCTGGCCCCTCGAGGGGCATCCTGTGTCCGCGCCCTGTGGGGTGGCTTCCACGGCACCCCCGTCCTGACTCTGAAACCCCAACGTGATGCCCACACCCGGCAGACACCAGCTCACCTGGTGCGGGTGGAGACTGGGAAGGACCCCTGGGTTTCTGCTCTCCTACTGGCTCCTGTCGGGGCCATGGGGAGGGCCGGGCCTCCTGCCAGGCTGAGTGACGCAGGGAACACAGCTTTCCTGGAGCCCCCAGCCAGGCACTGGACTTTGAAGCTTCTGGCCCCCTGGGCCGGCTCTGCCTGACCCCAGCCTGTCAGTTTTGTCATCCAGCTAATCGATCGCCCTGACCTTGGAGGTGTGATACTCGTGCCTTTCCCCTTTCAGTCCTCCGGAGCTCCCTGAAAGGATCGCGCACAGCAGAACCTGGTGGGGGAGGAAGGCGAGGTTCAGGATGAGCCCTCAGGCAGGTCCTGGCCTGTCCTGCAGCAGAACCCATTCGCCCACCATGCAGGCCCGTCTCCCCTCCAGCTCCCACCTGCTTTCCTTTTCAGACACTGGCAGAAGCCCCGTAGTCACTGGCCCCCGGTCAAGGAAAATGTCCCTGGTTGGACAGTTTCCCTGCTTTCCCCCAAGTTTCTCAGCAGTGATCACTCAGGCATGGAGCCCACCACCATCAGCTCAGTGGGCGTCTGGGGAGCCAGGCTGCCAGCTGCAGCCAGGACGGTGCCGTTCAGCGACATCGGCCCTGCAGGCCGGCTGCAGGGAGGTCTGGGGGACGTGGTTCAACTGCCCTCCCACCCTGTGCTGCCCTTTGGAACTGTCACCAGCTGGGCCATCTTCAGGTTGAATGAGCAGCGATGCTCCAGAGACGCAGCGGTCAGGGGCACTGAGCCCCACCGTGAGCGATGCTCCAGAGACGCAGTGGTCAGGGGCACTGAGCCCCACCTTGAGCGATGCTCCAGAGACGCAGTGGTCAGGGGCACTGAGCCCCACCTTGAGCGATGCTCCAGAGATGCAGTGGTCAGGGGCACTGAGCCCCAAAGTGAGCGATGCTCCAGAGACGCAGAGGTCAGGGACACTGAGCCCCACCGTGAACGATGCTCCAGAGACGCAGTGATCAGGGGCACTGAGCCCCACCGTGAGCGATGCTCCAGAGACCCAGTGGTCGGGGCACTGAGCCCCACTGTGAGAGATGCTCCAGAGACGCAGGGCTCAGAGGCACTGAGCCCCACCATGAGCGATGCTCCAGAGACCCAGTGGTCAGGGACACTGAGCCCCACCATGAGCGATGCTCCAGAGACGCAGGGCTCAGAGGCACTGAGCCCCACCATGAGCGATGCTCCAGAGACATAGTGGTCAGAGGCACTGAGCCCCACCATGAGCGATGCTCCAGAGACGCAGTGGTCAGGGGCACTGAGCCCCACCAGAGTCCCCGCCTGTCCTCTGAGCTCTGACCCAACTGCCGCTGCTGGGGAGGCCCCTCTGGCCCACTCACACTGTCCACCTCCTCCCTGGAGGATAACGCCCACCTCCTGCTCCCGCCAGATCTGACGGGGCCGTCGGGGAGCAGGCACTCGGGGCGAGGGGCCTCCAGCCAGCTCCCTTGCCTGTAGGGACCTGGTGGGGGTCTGGTAAATATTAACACGTGATGGAGTAAGAAGACAAATGGACTTTGCTTTATTTCCACTGGAAGTGTGGTGGAAACGGACACCCTTCCCAGGGGTGTTCCGTGGCTGGCTCACACTGGCTTACGAGAGAAGGTTGCTAATTTTTCAGGCGTGTTATGAGATGGTTGCTTGGATGTAGGTGCGGTGGGTTGAACTGTGGCCCCTCGGAGCCTGTTCACATGAGTTTGCTTGTTTAGAACAAGAGTCTTGGAGATACATTAAGTTAAGGCTCCTGAGATGAGGTCACGCTAGATGTGGGCGGGTGGTGGGTTTGTAAGAGAAAGGCAGAAGGAGACTTGAGATTCAGACACTCAAGAGGAGGAGACCATGTGAAGATGGGGCAGAGATGGGGCGATGCAGCCACAAAGACACCTGGAGCCCCAGAAGCCGGAGGAGCAGGCGGGACTCCTCCCACGCAGGGAGGACGGGGCGGGGCAGGGCCCTGCGACACCCCATTTCAGATGTACGGCCTCCGGAACTGTGGGCAAATCAGAGTCTGTTGCTTTAAGCCACCCTGTTGTCATTTGTTAAGGCTTTCTAGGGCCTTCCTAAAGCTTCCTAGGGCTAAGGCATTAGGCATTGCTTCCCTGGTGGCTCAGCGGTAAAGAATCTGCCTTCAATGCAGGAGTCTCAGGAGACGTGAGTTCGATCCCTGGGTCAGGAAGATCCCCTGGCGGAGGACATGGCACCCTGCTCCGGTATTCTTGCCTGGAGAATCATGGACAGAGGAGCCTGACGGGCTACAGTCCATTTGGTTGCAGAGTCAGACACAACTGAAGCAACTTAGCATGCCTATGTGTAAACTTACTGTCAAGCACATTAGCTAAGGACAGTGCCTACCTAACAGCTCCTCCTGATAGCTTACTCAGCATACTCAGCACCTCCTAATAGCTTCACTGCGTCTCAGTGGGATTTTGATTCCTGAAGTCCTGTTTACATCTGCTTTTCCTGTGCGGTGGATCGCAGTATAACCATATGGACGCAGCATCACTTCCAAACACTGCCCCCACTTCCCGTCCAAGGAAATCTCATTTTCTTTACTTTTTATTTTGTATTAGAGTATAGCCGGTTAACAACACTGTGATATTCTCTGGTGGACAGCAAAGGGACTCAGGCATACATACACACGTTTCCATTCTCCCCTAAACTCCCCTTCCATCCAGACTGTCACATAAAATTGGGCAGAGTTCCCTATGCTATACAGTAGATCGCTGTTGGTAATCTGCCTTCAATATAGCCGTGCGCACATCTCCATACCGAACTCCTTAACTATCCCCTCCCCCCATCCTTACTTACTGGCAGTCATAAGAATGGAGTCAGGTTTGTATTTTGAAATCTGCTGTGGTGTGAATATTCACACCATGGAAATTGACAAATGCCACAGATCCGGGCGGTTTGCCATTTTGTGGTCCGTTTAGAAGAACGATGGAGGGAATGCCCAGGGTTCAGAGGAGTGACAAAAAGTGTGTGTGACTGTGGCTGCTGTGCAGGGTGTCTCACAGACGATGAAGACAGGTCCCTGCAGCACCTGAGCTTGACCCTCCAGCTTCAGAAAGGGGTGCCTCCGGTCACTGGCTGCGGTCTCAGCTGCCTCGCTTTTATCTTACGCGTCACTCACAAGGCAAACGGAAATGCCGGCCAGCTCTGCCCCCCGGCCTGCTCTCATTCATCTGCTGTGATTCTAGTTGGCTCCTTATACAGGATCAGCAAGGGTCGGGGAAAGCCTCCCATGAGAATCAACTGTCCCTGTGGAATTCACAATAGAGGAGACTGTGCGGTGTATTATCGCTAGCTCCTTCTGTGCCACCATCTCTTCTATAAGTAAAAATTGACAAGAAACGTACGCCCCGGACCTGAAGTACCTGGCTCCGGTTCTGGCTCACATTAAAGGGAGCTTTGACTTGAAATTCCTTGGGATTAAGTAGAAAAAGCAATCTTAAAACTTCAAGAGATTGATTTACGGGAGTGGTTTATCACTGCATCCCACCTGGCATTCCCACTAAGCCCCCGTGATGGCCTGGCGACGCTGTCTTCACTGCAGACTGAGGAATAAATCGGACAGCAAGCAGAAGGACCTCGGGAAGCATCCGAGCGCTGCCCGCTCCAGACGGCACGTGGGACTAGATTCCACCAGCACCCAAGCTCCTCCTGCCAGATCACCTCCTTCATCCTGACCTTCTCCCACCTGACCCACACGCTCACTGTCCCTCCAGAGAGTAGATGAGTCTGTGCATCAGAAGGACTGTGAGCAAATGGATGCGCAAGCGTTTTTATTGAAATCTCATGAGAACTGGCGCCGAGCAAAGAGCAACGGGCACAAGATGGACATAAACGAGGGTGCAGAGTTAAGAACGAGGAGTCGCTTTTGTCCTCCTCCTCGCGGGAGGGTCCTGGGGCTGGGGGTGGGAGGCCTGATCCAGCTTGCGCGCAGACACAGCAGAGCTGAGCCCTGAGCAGGGGCATGGCCCTCCCTTGGGACAGCCAGACCTGGCCTGACCTGCACGGACGGCCAGGGACCAAACCCCAGCACCGATAGCGCGCTGCCATGTGCGTCAGGCCAGGTGGCGTGGGCGCCTCTGCACGTGGTGGCCGATGCCCGGCCCCCGGTGCACGCTGACTCTCGCCCGCGGCCCCAGCCAGGGACTCAGGGCCTCCTGCTCTCAACGCGCTCTGATTTGAAGGGTCCACCCCTTGTTCTCTGCTCACGCCTGGCCGGTGGCCCTTCCCCGACATTCCTCCTCTTGGCGCCCCCTTCCTTCTGGGTTCGCCTCCCTCACTCTTTCTAATCCTCTCATCCTCTGTGGGATGTTCGTATTTCCTCTGTGGGATCCATCTGCTGCTGCTGCTGCTAAGTCGCTTCAGTCGTGTCCGACTCTGTGCGACCCCACAGATGGAAGCCCACCAGGCTCCACCCTCAGAGAGCCTCAACTGTACCTCTTCAGTATTCCCACAGTGCCCGAAATTCACCAACCACGTGCCTGAGAGTCATATCAGCGGCCACTGCTGTGCCCCCCTCCGCTGACCTGGATCTTGGACGCCTGGCCCCATGCCTTCCTGTACCCGGAGCCCACAGCTCCACGCCTCCCCTCCCCGGCACCCTGCAAGTGTTTGTTGAAATTACACAAACAAACCTTGAAAATGACGTGTGATCCGAATGAATCCCAGGGAGAAATGAATCAAAGTCAGAGGGCTGGAGGTGCAGGAAGCCCCGAGGACTCGGGAGGGATAATAGCTTTTTATCTAAATTAAGCATAGCTGGTTTGAGAAGGCTGTGTTTCCAGAAAGGAGACTGGGGACAGATTTGTCTCTAATTTTGGTTCCTGAAAAATAAATTGAGGCAATTATTACTTCAGGTTTGCTACTCAATATCCACCCATCTTCTTTAAATCCCATATTAATACAACCTGTACTAAAGACATTTAAAAAGTCACAACAGATCATGCTTTCTTTTTTTTTTCCTAATTGAGGGTATATTTGATGCATGTAACCCAACGTCAGAGTTCAAATCTCCTTGAAGGACCAGGCAGTCAGATTCCAACTTATTTTGAGAACTCGCCCTGGTGAATAGCTGAAGATACGGCTGACCTTGGACCGAAGCCCAGAGAGGTACCAGCTCTAGGGAAGAAGGTCCTGGCCGCCCACAGGGGCTGAAACACAGGGTGTCTGTGAGCAAGGGGCATCCACCCGAGCGGTGAGCAGCCCCTGCCACCAGCCTGAGGTCTGTTCAGCAAAGCACAAGAGCTGCCGTTGTCTGGGACCAGCGTGAAGGTTTCAACAGGTTATGCTACTGTTCACTCAGTGCAGCAAGCCGCCTCGCACTGTACAAACACAAGTGTGACTGCTGTAACTCCGGGGGCTCCCACTGCCACTCACTCACTCCTAGGTCCGGCCGCTGGGCCCTGGGGACAAAAATGCCTGCAGTGACTGCCCTGCGACCACGTGAGTGATGCTCAATTACCGGAGCTTTGAAAAGATCCGAGTGCAGTGGGACAACAGGGGAGGCCCTGGTCCCGTTGAGACGGACAGAGGCCTGGGATGAGCTTCCTGGAGGGGACCCTGCCGTTAGTGACAGCACCGTGTGCCCTCCCAGCAAACCCCGGGACAAAACTCGTGCAAGATGCTGCCCCTGCACGCTACGTACATGCCCTGTGTAGCCCCTGTGACAGGTCTCCAAAGACGCTATTTTCAGACCCACGAAGATAAAGAGCTGGGAAAAGCCCACCATCAGGCCCAGGTTCCCGTCTTTGCCAAATGACATCTTGAAGATGTCTCACCCACTCTTGATCACAAGGCTCCTCACCATCCACACTGACTCCATTGCATCTGAAATATAAAGCCATATTCAGAGTAGCTTGATGGAACAGGGCTGCTGAGTTGCCCTCAGACACAAAAATCTCCCAGATTCTGGGTAAAATACAGTATATGTACCTAAAAAAAAAAGTTTGGCTAGAAACATTGAAATTGAAATTGCCTATGAAGAAGAAATAAATAAGAACGTGTTAAAACCATAAAAGTTGGTAGAAGAACGTGGTGCAACCACCAAGGTGGTGCTGCTCTGGAGGAGCAGCCAATATTGATCAGGAAGCTAGAAGCTGGTGGTCAAAGTCAGCTTGCGGTGTTAGGAATAGGATGGTCCCCATTTAGTGCTGGAGCTAAGCTGAGATTTCCATGTGAAGCCAGGTTCTTGGGGATCTATGTCTCCTGAAAAAGGGTGGGGTGGGACCCATCTGAAAACCAGGGGAAGTGCCGTGGACTCTGTCTTCTCTGCTAGAGTCGCAGGTGGAAAAATAGTGCCAATAACAATTGTCTCCATCGGTCACCTGGGTTACCGCCCTGTTCTCACAGGACTCCGAAGTTCAACCTTACCTCCGTTGTCACAGACTCTGGCTGAAGAATTAGTGAGATTTCAGGCTGCTAGCTCCTTCTGGAACCTGGTAGTAGCAATACAGTCTTTTTTCTGGATAAGTAAATCCTCAATTCAGATCTCTCAGAATGACCATAGGTTAAATTCAGCCAAGCACGAAGGTGAACAAAATTCAACTGAAAGTAATACAAACTAAAATGTATCCCAAAACACAAGGAAGAAGCCGCCATGTTAAGAGGCAGCATAAAAAGAGACAGGGAGCTGAGATTTAACCGTTTGAAGAGCGTGAGACAATTCCACGTGGAAACTTAAAAACTGAAATACGACACTAGAGAATGAGTAAGAAGTGGTAGACCACAAACATGACCAGACAGGCTTCATAAAGAAGGAATAAAGCTTCTGGAAATTAAAACACAGTGGCTAAAATGAGCAGTATAATAGCAGACTAGACAGTTAAGAAATAAAACCAAGAACTGGAAGACAGATCAGATAAAATTGCCAAAATGTGGCAGAGAGAAAGACGAGGTGAAAGGCACGGCAGAAGTGAAGAAGCACAGGGAGGAGAGCACGGAGACCTCGTGCGCGCTCAGCCAGGGCTCCAGCAGAGAGGCTGGGGCGGGGAGAGCAAAAACGGGTGTGAGCAAAGGCGTGAATCCACAGGTGCAAAAGCAAAACACACAACCAGAAGGACACATGGAAAGGAGATCACACCTAGGTTCATTGTCACGGAACTGCACAAAACACAAAGTTCTTACAAACTGCCACAGAGAAAAGGCAGTTCGCCCGGAAGAGATTAACGTCACAGTGACAGCAGACCCCTAATAGCAGCCGCAGCAAAGCTGTGCAGCAGCATGTTCACGGTGCTAAGACCACGTCACGGCCACTGCAGCGCTCTGTGGCCGGTAAAAATGCAAGAGCGGGCAAAAGATTCAAAAGGAAAACATCAACAGATCCTCAGCAAAAAAGTCTCCTAAAAGATGTACTTCAGAAGAAAGAAAATGACCCCAGAATAAAAACATGAGATGCAGGAAGAAATTTTGACAAAACGATTAGTGAAGGATGAAAGAAGGGCAAGGTGCAAGAACAGATGCTGACCACACCGGTGAAATGTGAATAACTGTGAACAAAGAATAATACAGAATTTGAGAGATCTAGCAATAATATACATATGCTATTGGATGTAAAAATAATAGCAGTTGGTCTATTAGAAGCACTAAAAGTACCTTTCAGATGGCGTTGAGGCGAGCTGAGTATAATGCAGAAGTGAATGGGCCTGGAGAAAACACACAGCCCTGTGAGCACTAATTTCCCCCTGGCATTTTCGCCTAATTCTCTCATCCACTTACTCGCCAGGTCTCTTAAAGTAGATCTCATTGCTCAATCTCTCATTTCAGAGCTCTGCTACATTAATGAAATTAACTTGATAAATAAAAAATAACTTATCAGAACTTCCCTGTTGGTCTACTGATTAAGAATCTGCCTGCCAGTGCAGAGGACACAGGTTCAATCCCCAGTCCAGGAAGACGCAACAAACTACTAAGCCCGTGAGCCGGAGCTGCCAAGCGCATGCACTCTAGCCCACGCTCCACAAAGAGACGTCGCCACAGTGAGGCTCACACTGCAACCAGAATAAGTGAAGAACGTTTCAGAATGATTTAGCAGAACAAGAACGGCGGGACACTGACAGCCTTCCAATGGAAAGACGTCTCCAAGCCTAGAACTCTGTCAGAGACTAGGAAAACACATTCTGCCACACTAGCATGATCTGGATACTCAAACAGGACATTAACACAGCTAAGCGGGAGAGCATGGTGTCACTGAAACTGATTCACACTATGAAGGACTGAAACGTGACGCCAATCCTGATGAAAACTAAAACCAAACAACGTTTTCTTGTGGAATAAAGGTGATTCGATATATTAAGGTCTATGGACTTCCCTGGTGGCTCAGCTGGTAAAGAATCTGCCTGCCATGCAGGAGACCCAGGTTCAATCCCTGGGTCTGGAAGATCCCCACGACACGGGAATGGCGACCCAGTCCCGTATTCTTGCCCAGAGAATCCCATGGACAGAGGCGCCTAGAGGGCTACGTCCATGAGGTCATAAAGAGTCAGACACAACTGAATGACTAACACTTTCACTTCCACTTCAGTCAGAATATCGAAACTTTGCTAGACATATTAAATTAGGGGATTTAATGCAGGGGTTGTTGATTTGCTGAAGGTTTGTATTTGTTTAATGAGGTACCCACAAGGTAATACATTGTAGGAAGAGTTATCACCAGCGGGCTGGGCCAACTCAAATATAATCATACTGAGAACTGACATCACAGCCAGGCCTGAATGTAGTGGCTCAGAAGGTCATCCCACTACACACACACACAGAGACACACAAAGACACAGACACATACACACATACACAGACACACAGACACAGACACAGACACACACACACAGACACACACACACAGACACACACACACAGACACACAGACACACACAAACATACACAGACATACACACACAGACACACACACACAGACACACACAAAGACACAGACACACACAGAAACAGACATACAGATATACACACACACACAGACACACACAAAGACACAGACACACACAGAAACAGACACACACACAGACACACAGACACAGACACACAGACACACACAGACACACACACAGACACACACAGACATACACAGACACACACACACAGAGACACACACACAGACACACACAAAGACACAGACACACACAGAAACAGACACACACAGATATACACACACACACAGAGACACACACAGAGACACACACACACACACACACAGAGACACACACATACACACACACAGACACACACACACACACAGAGACACACACACAGACACACACACACTGTTTGACTGGGGCTTGGCCATCACATGGGGGTTACACAGCTGATTCTCAGGGAACGGCTAACTAGGCATGGCTCATCTCAGGGGTCCTGGAGGAGCCGGGGCTGGGGTCACCCAGGGAGATGGATGTCAAGCTGTAGGATCTGGGTTTCTGCCCCAGCTGTCACACTGACAGGAGCTGGAAACAGGTCGAAAGTCTCCTCTCTCCTCCTTCTGCTTTCCATCTCCCATCAGACCTTCCCAAGAGCAGAATCTAATTAGATGCCGGCTGGCAAGGGAGTCTAGGAGGTTGGATTCACGGACACCCAGCCCTGGTATCCCAGTGAGGAAGCAGGGATAGGTTCTCAGCCAAGTAGTAATAGGCAGATCTTCGGCACAGGATGCGGGAACACGGCTTCCAGGACGGCTTCTGCCTCATAACAAAACGCGGAAACATTTAAAGCAAGAGCAAGGAGGAGGGATGACGGGGAGGCGGGGATGGACACACACACACTGCTGTGTGCGCTTAGTCACTTCCGTCGTGCCCGACTCTTCGCAACCCCACAGACTGTAGCCCGCCAGGCTCCCCTGTCCGTGGAATTTCCCAGCAAGAATACTGGAGTGGGTTGCATTTCCTTCTCCAACCACTATGTATAAAATAGATAACTAATAAGGACCTACTGTACAGCCCAGCTAACTCTACCCAATACTTTATAATGATCTAGATGGGAAAAGAATCTGAAAAAGCATGGATATATGTATATGTGATTCACTTTGGTGTGCAGCATAAGCTAACACAATGTTATAAATCAAATATACTCCAATTAAAATTTTTAAAAGAATAACATCATGAATAAGAAGGAATAATTTTTATATCATTATTTGTGAGACGTTCTAGACAGCTTCATAAAATAAAGAAAAAAATAAGAAAATGGAAAGGGAAATATAATTATTTGGAGGCATTAGTATTACTGTATATATTAAATACACAGAGTCCTTGAAATATTCTCCAAAAAAAGTGATTAAAATTAGTATGCATTTAGTAAAGCACTAGATATAAGATCAATAAATACAAAAACACAGTTACTATGTTATAAATCATCAATATTTGAAATGTCACTTTTACAGATTTTTATAGCAACAACAATGCAAGGTACACAGGGAGCAATTACTAAAATATGTGCCAAAGCTCACATGAGGAAAATTGCACATCTTTATTGAAAAGCATAAATACACTGAAATACATTTCATATTTATGGTGAGGAAGATTCAGTATTCAAAGATGTCAAATCTGCCGACACTGAGTCAGAGATTCAGGGAAAATTCCAGTGCTGGTCTCTGTAGAAACTGACAAGATAATTCCAACATTTATGTGGAGGAGCAAAGGACCGCGGCGAGCCAAGATGCTCCTGAAGCCTACTCCGCGAGTTGTAAATCCACATTCACGACCAGAGCAGGGTGTTGGTGCAAGGACAGGAAAGAGAAACTTACAGAATGGAATACAAAATCCAAAGACAGGATAAAGTGCAGGCCGGAGCTGCAGATCGGCAGGAAAGAGAAGAACCATTCAATGTGTGATTCAGGACAGCTACTTATCCACAGGGACAAAAAGAATTGCATCCCACATTACCATGTTAAAAGCATCAATTATAGATTGTTTAAAGAATTAAAAGCAAGAAGCATAGCTATAAATATTTTAAAAGATGGCATTATAGGAATCCTTGGGTTGCTTAAACAAGACACAAAAGCACTAACCATAAAGCATCTTAGAAGCAGAAGCCTTTGTTTATGAAATGGCATCATTAAAAAGTAAGGAAACAGCCACACAAAATGCAATAAGATATTTATAATGCATTTAATCTAGGACGAATTAGTATACCCAGAATTACAGTCTCTTACAAACCTTTAAGGAAAAGACATGTCCACCAGTGAAAAGGGAAGACAATATATAAAAACAGTTTTCACAAAATAGAAGACATTGACAGTTAATAAATGTTTTAAATGATGGTCACACTCATCACTAATAAAAGAATGCAAATTAAAATCACATTCAGATTGGTTTCACCCACCAGAGTGGTTAAAATTTAAGAAGCAGACAAGATTACAATGAAAAAGGCAGCCACTAGCAAGTGTTGGAGAGGAGAATATCCACCCGCTGATGGCAGGCCATGTGGGAACATGATACTGGAAAACAGAGCTTGCTATCCAAAAGTGTGCTGTGCTTGTGCCTTTCCTGAGATCAGTAATTCTGCTCCCGGGCACAGTCCCCAGAGGATCCTTTGTGTGTAAACGCCGAGTGTAGCGCAGGGAAAGCTTGAGCGTGACTGTCCGTAGTCCCACTGTGTCTAGTGACAGGAGGGGCTACAGTCCAGCAAGGAGGGACTAGAGAGCAGCGTGATCAGCCAGGATGCTGCCTTCAGAGAAAAGAAATGGGAACCTGTCAGACACAGAGGGTGGGGTGAGACCATAGCGAGAAATGATGCCATGGAAATGAAGTCTCCAAATTGAAAACTTCACAGCACGTTTTAGGGATAACCCCAGATAGACAGAAATGCCACTGGAAAAAGCAAGCCTTGTGTACGGGAGCCCCATGGTGGTGACCGCCTTTGACGGGCCCCGAGGGGGCTCGCTGGCGGCACTCACTGTCTCCACCTGGACGGCAGGTGCGCCGGTGTCAGTTCAGCTCAGTTCAGGTCAGTCTCTCAGCCCCATGGACTGCAGCACACCAGGCCTCCCTGTCCACCCCCAACTCCCGGAGCCTGCTCACACTCATGTCCATCGAGTCGGTGGTGCCATCCAACCATCTCATCCTCTGTCGTCCCCTTCCCTTCCTACCTTCAATCTTTCCCAGCATCAGGGTCTTTTCCAGTGAGTCAGCTCTCCTCATCGGGTGACCAGAGTATTGGAGCTTCAGCTTCAGCATCAGTCCTTCCAATGAACACCAAGGACTGATCTCCTTTAAGATGGACTGGTTTTATCTCCTTGCAATCCAAGGGATTCTCAAGAGTCTCTTCTGCAGCACCACAGTTCAAAAGCATCAATTCTTCAGCACTTAGCTTTCCTTATGGTCCAACTCTCATATCCCTATATGACTACTAGAAACATTGGTGTTTGTTTTATTATAATTTTACCAGATACACTATGGGTGTACATGCATGGATTTTTTAATGCGGTGGATGTAGCATTTTGTGATAAAAACAGACTCATAACAAATGAAGCAGATACTTGACCAGAGCTAATATTTGTGGTCACCTTCCCTGTGTGAGCTTCCCTGGTGGCTCAGTTGATAAAGAATCTGCCTGCAATGCGGGACACCTGGGTTCAATGTTGGGAAGATCCCCTGGAGAAGGGAAGGGCTCCCCACTCGAGCATTCTGGCCTGGAGAATTTCATGGACTGTGTGGTCCATGGGGTCGCAAAGAGTTGGACACGACTGAGCGACTTTCATTTTGCTTCTGACCTTTGCTTCCCTCTTTGAGTTCCAGGAGGGAAGCAGCGCTGATGCTTCTATTTTCAGAAAAGAAAACTGAGGCTCCAGCTTGAACATGGAGGCTACAGGTTTGCTGCAAAGCCTGACCTTGACCACGACTCTCCACTGTGTCTCTCTAGAATTAAGTGGGCCATTTGTGGAGACACGGATGAACCGAGAGGGTGTCTGACAGAGTAAGGTAAGCCAGAAAGAAAAAGCAAATATGTTTATTCAGGCGTGTGTGTGGACTCTGGGAAAATGGTAGACGATCTTATTTGAAAGCAGAGACTAGAGACACAGATGCAGAGAACAAGCGTACAGACACCAAGGGGGAAGGGTGGGTGGGATAAACTGGAGGGTGGACCGACACACACACCCCACCTTATATAAAGTGGGTAACGAGTGAAGACCTGCTGTACAGCACGGGGGGCTTTGCTCAACGCTCCCGGGTGACCTAAATGGGAAGGGAACACAAAAGAAGAGGCACTGTATGTATACGTAAGGCTGATTCCCTTTGCTGTACGGCAGAGACTGCCCAGCAGCGCAATGCAACTATACTTCCATAAAATTAATTTTAAAAAAGATAATTAAAGGGGATGGTGCCAAAGCCCCCTGAGAAGATATGCGAGTTCCCGGAAGTGGGGAAACTAGCCAGTCCTGTGCCAGCCCTGGGGGGCCACAGAAAAGTGTGACAGCCCCCTCCCCTCCAGAGGAAGCCAGAGGCAGCCAAAGTGAGGGGACGCGAGCGAGGCAGCTCAGATCTGCTACACAAGAGGTCCGCTGATGGGGGAGGCCGGGGGGTCTGGGCAGCCCCAGAAAGGCTGTGTCAGTGATTGAGCTTCACGATCACTGAGGTCAGTTCAGGGCTCAGTTGCCTCTATCAGCCCCTTCTCTTTAACCAGCTTGGAGTCTTCCAATTGGCTTGTGAACTCTCGAGGAGAGGGCAGTGTTTCCTTTTCTTAATTCACACACTGTTTAGCCAAGGTCCGAAACACAGGATGCGCCTGAGGATGCGGGGCCGGGAATGGAGAGCAAGGTTTGCAGGTCGCAGTCCACGAGGAGCTGGAGGTGCGAATGTAGACAGCCCGACTTTGCGTGCCTCATTTCGAGTCTGCAGAGTGAGGGCCGTGGGCGTGCACCCCTGGAGGACCCACTCAGCTTTAGCACGTGTGAGCGGGGAGTCCCGTGCATTTGGGTGGAACACGCACTTGAACGGATCACGCACTTGGATGGAGGCTTCTCAGGTGGCACCTGCCAGGAATCCACCTGTCAGCACAGGAGACGCAGGAGATTCGGGTCCAACCCCTGGGTCAGGAAGAGCCCCGAGGAGGAAATGCAACCACCCCAGTGTTCCTGCCTGGAGAGTTCAACAGACAGAAGCGCCGGGTGGGCTACAGTCCACGGGGTCACAGAGCTGCACACGACTGAACTACTGAGCACACACACACTTGGATGGGCCACACACATGGATGGACCACACCCTTGGACCGGGCACCTGGAGGGACCAGTCACCTTTAAACACTTGCTCCTTGCTATCCAAAGGGAGATGTGCGGACCAGCAGCGTCAGTGACGTGTGAGAGCTTGTAGATGAACAGAGTCTCAGTCCCCAGGCCTGCTGGGCCCCACCTGCACGTGACCAGCATCCCCAGGTCTCCACACCCACAGGCCAGTTCCAAGAGCCCTGCATCCTGTCCACGTGCGTGCTGTGGGCTCAGTCCCTCAGTCGAGTCCGATTCTTTGTGACCCCATGGACTGAATCCTGCCAGGCTCCTCTGTCCATGGGATTCTCCAGGCAAGAGCACTGGAGTGGGTTGCCATGACCTCCTCCAGGGGATCTTCCCGACCCAGGGATCAAACCTGCCTCTCCTGCATTGCAGGCAGATTCTCTCCCACTAAGCCACCTGCAAAGCCCCATCCTGTCTGTGGGACTTGCCAAAATTCCTGTAAGAATCAATACATGGCTGTTGGATAGACAAGTCCAGGACTCCCTGATTCGCTCAGGCTGCCTTAACAAAGTGCCACAGACGTGGGGACTTAAATTGCAGAGTTTACTCTCTCACCATTCTGGAGGCCAGGAGTCCAAGCTGAAGGCACTGGCAGAGCTGATTCCTTCTGAGTGCCTCCCTGGAGCTTGTAGATGGCTGTCTTCTGCCTGTGTGTGCCCACGTGGACTTCCTTCTGTGCTTCCCTATGTCCAAACACTTCCTTTTTATAAAGACATTGGTCTAGTTGGACTAAGGGCCCGCCCTCTGCCAGGATGACCTCATCTTAACGTATTATGTCTGAAGTGACCTATTTCCAAATAAGGTCACATTACGGGGTGCTGGGAGGTAGGCCTTCGAATTCTAGGGAGTTCAACTCATAGTGTGACCTAGGAACCTGGGTTTTTACAAAGTGTCCCCAGGGATTCAGAGGCACAGCCAGGTTTGGGGACCCCTGGACTCTGCCGCTAAACTGGGCACACTGCCTAGGGGTGGGCTGTGTGGGCAGAGGGGCCGCTGGCGTGGGAGGCTTGTCTCCAAGGCCCCAGCTTGCAGCCCCTTCCACGGCCTTGACACACCGTCACTCTTCAGCCTCCGGGGGTGCTAAGTGCCCTCCGCATCTCCCTTCTCCATGCTTCTATTCCTCCCCAGAGGGGTCCCTGGGGGGCCTTCCGGTTGCTGGTGTCTGTGTGGGAAGGCACAGCCCTGCAGCCTGGACTCCAGGGCTCAGAGGGCGAGGGGCCGCAAGCAGGAGCATCCTGGTGGCCTCCGTCCACACGTGGGGTCTCTGCCCTGCTTCCGGTCACCTGCTTTCCTCCTGGGACGCCATTACAGCTGTAAGTCCTGATGTCTCTGGGAGCTCAGCGGACCTCCTGTGCAGGAAGGGGTCTCTTCCATCAGGAACGGGGCTCCTCTTGCAGCAGGAACAGCTGGTCAGCAGGAGGGGCACAGAGTCTGTGCTCACACCTCGGTCCAGAGGAGCTCAGCATGCCCTGGTCATCTGCGAGGCGGCACCCAGCATGCGAGCAGTTCAGGGGGCTTAACTCAGAGTGCAAGGACCCCACCAGTGCTGTCCAAGCCCCCTGCACCTGCCGGACACTCGAGGGAAATGCATGTGTCCCCCCTGCCGTCCCCCCTCTGGGAGCAGCTCCCCTGCTGGTCTTTGCCCCTCTAATCTCTCAGTCTTCGTACCAAACCGCAGATGCCCTCGCTGAATTGTGTCAGCCAAGCACGTCAGTTCTTTGACCGGAATATTTTAGCAGCCCTTAGGCAGTGTTTAGAGTTCAATGATTCCCAGGGACGTGTGTACACACAACTGTAATCTAGATGAAGATTTGGGAGCCAGGCTTCTGGGCTGTGTTCCCTGCACCTCCAGTGTTCTGGGCTGGGCAGTTCCCCATCTTCCCAACAGGGGACGTGGCCTGGTGTCCCCGTACTGCTGGCAAAGGAAAGCTTTCAGGCAGTGGCCTGGTTGACTGTGGGCAGAGGGATGAGGGGAGAGGAGCTCACGGAATGAGAAGCGAGGCTTTAAAATCATTCTCGAGAACCAAGAGTGACAGGGCCGATTACAGCAGATCCTTATCTAATCACTGCAGCAGCCCTGTGGGGCCTGCGCCTGAACGTGCGGGCTTTCCATTCGCTGTGGAGCACGTGCCGGAGGAGCGGGGCCTCGTTTCTGGAAAAACAGTCAGTAATCGAGTTTTGAGGCGGAATCGAGTTTTGACCTCGCTTTGAGGCGGAACCTCCACTTCTGTGGTCCTGGACAGTGGAGACCATGCTCTGCTCCGAGCTTTTCAGGGTGTGGTCTGCCCTGGGCGGCCACCCTGAAGGCCCCGGGCTTAAAACCCAGGGACCCTCTTTCAAGGTGTCTCTGTTAAGCGGTTTTCAGAGGTTGTGCATGGAGGGGCAGTGTGCCCCCCTCCGTCTGCAGGGAGATCTTGTGGGGTGGCAACTGTGGGCTCCAAGCTGCAGATGTGGGCAGAAGGGACAGTACCCTCCTCACGGGCTAATGTGGTGCCAGCAGGCAGGCTGGACGAGCTGGTGGGAGCACACACCACCAGTCAACCCCAGACTGCCTCACGCCCCGGGAGGCTGGGCGGCGCTCAGGAAGGCCGAGTCTGACCGTGAGGCCTCCCTGACCCTTCCATTATGGGCCCTCCAGGTCAGCAGCGAAACAGAACAACCCCCATTCCTTCCAGTCCAGGGGTCGCCGTCAGCTTTTCAGCTTCTTCACCGGAAAGAAGATGAAATGGAGGCTGAAGACCAAGCATCTCAGCACTGTCCCGTGTAGATGGATGGCCAGTCACAGGCACTGTGGGGGCAGGGCTCCCCGTTTCCCCACAGGTGATCTAGCAGAGGCGTGCGGACGGCCGCTCCCGGCCCCACGCAGGTGGAGAGGAGTCCAGGCTCCTCGAGACTGGGCCCTCGTTACCCTCAGGCTCTGTGCCCCGTGCCTGCTGGCCAGGAAGGGGCAGGCTGTGATACGGTTTTTAGTGGCTGAGCAAAGACCCGCAACTAATTGTAGCCGAATCCCTAATTTTAGCACGGTTCCGGTTCCGGTTCCGGTTCCGTCGCTCAGTCGTGTCCGACTCTTTGCGACCCCGTGGACTGTAGCCTACCAGGCTTCTCCGTCCATGGGATTCTCCAGGCAAGAATACTGGAGTGGGTTACCGTTTCCTTCTCCAGGGGATCTTCCCAACCCAGGGATAGAACCCAGGTCTCCCGCATTGGAGGCAGACGCTTTAACCTCTGAGCCACCAGGGAAGCCCAATTTTAGCACAGTGGTCCCTTAGTGACCCCTCTGTTAGTAAAGGCCTGACTCTGGGAGGAGAAGCCAGGCGTGAACCTCAAGGTGATCCAAAACCAGATTCAGCCCCAGACCGTCACCCAGGGAGACACGGACACAGCTCAGCAGGGAGGCTGGCACCCTGCGGTGCGTCTATTACGGCCCACTGGTCGAAACCTTCCCCTCTCTGGAGACGGGAGTGTTCTGAGAGAAGGAATCCACGGACAGCTGCCAAGAAGTGGGGGCGTCTGAACCCCTGGGCCTTTGAGCAAGCCAGCCACACTGCAGGCCCTGCAGGCCCATCTGGCCGTGGAGGCGCCATGTCTCACTGGGCCCTTGATCTGACACTCCTGGAGGGGGCCTCAGCCAGAGGAAGCTGGCGTGTCGGTGGTCCATTTCAGTCTCCTACTGGGGCCAGGACGTCACTCTGCCGCGGAGAAGCCGTGTCTGCGTACCTGCACGCTTTCAGGACCTGATTGAAGTGGAGACCCCAAAAGGGAAGCAGTTTTTCAAAAAGCTAGTGATCCTCATCTCACTGTATAGCAGGAACCATTTCTGAATTAAGCAGAAGTTCAGCAGATCTCTGGCTTATCCTCCCATCATAAATAGAGGTGCACATCAACTGCTTCGCTTACATTCGTAACTATCCAGTATCCGGTTCTGGGAGCCGGGGTTCAGCCACGACCCTGGAGAAGGAAAGGTGGTGAGTGCCACATTGTAGACTTGGCCTGGGAGGTGGAGCCACACAGAAAGCAAGGGCTCCACAGACGTGGCTAACCTCCATGTCTGCTGGCACAGTCGCCCCAGATAACAGTGGGCCTGACCCAGTCAGCGGAAAGGTCTTAGTAGCGGAGCAGAGGAGTCCCGGACGGGGAGGAAACCCCACCTGTGCCAAGGGGCCCAGCCTGCCCGTCTCAAGGGCCTGCCTTGCAGACGCAGACCAGCCCAGCTGGACCCCACAGTCACAGAAGCCGGGTCTGCACTGTGTCTGCACAGACATCTCCTCCAGGCTCTTTCTCACCCCCGACCTTCAGAGCAAGGCAGGAGAATGAGTGTTTTATTCTCTATTCCCTTCACAGCTCACTGTTTGCGCTAGCCTGTCCACACTCACAGAAGTAAACCCCCCGGCACCGGCCTTGACCACTCACTCTGACCGTGAAGCCTCCCCATCGAGCTGCCCACCCAAGAGCCAGGAGACCACCCCTTGGCTCCCCCAATGCTGCCCCTTTGCCCCAGGGGGAGCCATCATTCCTGACCTAGCAGATGTAGGCCCACCCGCTCTCAACCCTGCACGTCTCACCACCACTGCCGCTCTCACAACCCTCACCTGGATGAGGTGCTAGGAGCCCACATGACCCTCCCCAACCCCAGACCTTGTCTGGCCACTTTCCTGTTTAGGGCAGGACTGAGTTGGTAGAAGACTGCAAGGCAACTGCATTGCTCAGAACAGGCTTTGTTGTGCAACAGGAAGAATCTAAAAACACCAGCATCTTCACAAGGTCTGCACTTCCCACCTCCAGCACACACCCATCAAAGGCTGCATGAGGGCGTGCGCACTCAGTTCAGTTCAGTTCAGTTGCTCAATCATGTCCGACCCCGTGGACTGCAGCACACCAGGCCTCCCTGTCCATCACCAACTCCCAAAGCTTGCTCAAACTCACCCATCCAGGCATCCCATCCTCTCCTGCCTTCAATCTTTACCAGCATCAGGGTCTTTTCAAATGAGTCAGCTCTTTGCATCAGGTGGCCCAAGTATTGGAGTTTCAGTTTCAGCATCAGTCCTTCCAATGAACACCCAGGATTGATTTCCTCTAGAATGGACTGGTTGGATCTCCTTGCAGTCCAAGGGACTCTCAAGAGTCTTCTTCAGCACCACAGTTCAAAAGCATCAATTCTTCTGCGATCAGCTTTCTTTATAGTCCAACTCTCACATCCATACATGACCATGGGAAAAACCATAGCCTTGACTAGACGGACCTTTGTTGGCAAAGTAATGTCTCTGCTTTTTAATATATTATCAAGGTTGGTCATAACTTTCCTTCCAAGGAGTAGGCGTCTTTTAATTTCATGGCTGCACTTAGCATCTGCAGTGATTTTGGAGCCCAAAAAAATAAAGTCTGACACTGTTTCCACTGTTTTTCCATCTATTTCCCATGAAGTGATGGGACCAGATGCCATGATCTTTGTTTTCTGAATGTTGAGCTTCAAGCCAACCTTTTCACTCTCCTCTTTCACTTTCATCAAGAGGCTTTTGAGTTCCTCTTCACTTTCTGCCATAAGGGTAGTGTCATCAGCATATCTGAGGTTTTTGATATTTCTCCCAGCAATCTTGATTCCAGCTTGTGCCTCTTCCAGCCCAGCGTTCCTCATGATGTACTCTGCATAGAAGTTAAATAAGCAGGGTGACAATATACAGCCTTGAAGCACTCCTTTTCCTATTTGGAACCAGTCTCTTGTTCCATGTACAGTTCTGACTGTTGCTTCCTGACCTGCATACAGGTTTCTCAAGAGGCAGGTCAGGTGGTCTGGGATTCCCATCTCTTTCAGAATGTTCCACAGTTTATTGTGATCCACACAGTCAAAGGCTTTGGCATAGTCAATGAAGCAGAAATAGATGTTTTTCTGGAACTCTCTTGCTTTCTCCATGATCCAGCGGATGTTGGCAATTTGATCTCTGGTGCCTCTGCCTTTTCTAAAACCTGCTTGAACATCTGGGAGTTCACGGTTCACATATTGCTGAAGCCTGGCTTGGAGAATTTCGAGCATGACTTTACTAGCGTGTGAGATGAGTGCAATTGTGCGGTAGTTTGAGCATTCTTTGGCATTGCCTTTCTTTGGGATTGGAATGAAGTCAAGACAGACGTTATCTCTCCCTGGTGTCAGGATAGCCGGCCTGCATCTCCATCACAACTGCGTCTCTCCTTCCAAGGGCCGGAGAGGCTAGGACAGCCACGAGCTGGCTTCTCTGGGGTCTGTGCAGAAGGACACCTGCCCATAGCTGAGCACATCAGGCAGACCTACAGTCACCAGGCAGGGCCATCTGCCACTCAGAGAGAGTGGCTCAGACACGTCGATGTCACTGCACCCACTCCAGCCTGGGCGCAGGAGAGCCAGCAGGCTTTGTGCAGCACAGGTTGGACCCACTAAGCCTGCAGAGCCCGCTCCCCCCTCAAGGCCAGGGGAAGGAGGAGGCCTGGCGGGAGTGGTCACATGTTCTGACCGCCCAGCCTGGAAGGCATTTTCAGCGAGCCAGCTGCACCTTGGCAGGCTGGGGGTTCAGAGCAGAGGTGATGCTCTGAGTCTGTACCCTCGGAAGTGACCCGGTTCTTTCAGTCATCCCGGCCCTCGTGGGTGAGGACGTGCTCAGAACGAACATTCAGTTGTCTATGCTGCCCCCTCCCCGGCCACAGCCGTCCCCCCCAGAGGAGCAGACAGGTCCCTCGCTGGTTTTGGGAGGAGGCGTGGGGACCGTGTGGCCTCAGAGGGTGTCCACGTGGCCCTATGGGGTTTGGGCTTCATGGGGACCATGGGGGAGGGGTCAAGGCTGCGTTCCTTCTGTGCTCTGGGCGGGACTTTCTGGAAGGAAGGGTAATTCTATGTTCAGTGTCTTTGTTTTTAAAGGGGATGTAAATCCCATACTATAAAAATTGCCTTTTTTAAAATACAATTCTCTATTTTCTAGTATCTTCATAAGATTGTGCACACGTTACACCATCTAATTGCAGAAAACTTTCATTACCTGATTAAAAGAAGCCACAGCACAGGCAGTCCCTTCTCAAGCCCGCTCCAGCCCCTGGCAGCGCTCATCCGCTTTATGCCACTGCCTTTCGCCTGTTCTGGACGTTTCCTATGGATGGCCAGACTCTCATGCTGGGTGGTTTTGGGGGACTGGCTTCTCTCACCGAGCATCACTTTTTCACAGTCCATCCCTGCCATAGCTGCATCAGGGCTTGCTCCTGTTTCCTTCTGAATAATATTCCAGCGTGTGGATGGACCACATTTTCTTTATCCGGCTGATGGACGTTTGGGTTGCTTCCACCTTTGGGGCTGTTGTGAATAGCAACAGGGCTAAGGACTCATAGGCGTCTGTGTGCGGACACGTGTCTGTTTCTCCTGTTCGGCCGGGGCAGCACCGCCGGTTCACGCGGCAGGTCTGGGCCTGTAATCGAGTCTCTTAACACGTGTCGTCCGGGACGAGGGAGGGGGCTGCCTGGAACAGGCTGAAGCGGGGTCGCCAGAGGTTCCCTGGGACGCAGCCCAGCTGGGAGGAGGGGTGTCACGTCCGTGCTCCGCCGGCGGCCTAGTGTCTGTGCTTAGATTTCCCCTGGCTGTGGTCTCCTTTTTGTCGTCACTACGTCACAGAGGAACCTCATCTCTGCTGGTCTCCGGGGAGGCTGCCTCATGCCCATCGGGGACATGGTGGCCTCGCCGTGCCTGCCCGGATCCCGTTTCAGAGTGACGTTCTGCAGGAGGGCGTGGGTGGGCTCTGGTCTTGCCAGAAGGCTGCCTGCTCAGGTCGCCCCCTCTGGCTCGCTGCCGCCTGGAGCCCCAGGACGGACACTCCGCACCCGTCACGGGGACAGGTGGCCTGACCCCTGTTCCTGGACCTCCTCGTGGCTGTGGCCCCTGTCCAGGCTACCACGCCCACCACCTCCCCACCCTCTGCCTGGACATCTCCTTAATGTCACTTGCGGAGATCCCCAACCCCCAACCCACGCATCCTCAAAACTCTGTCTTTCTGCTTAATTTCTCTTCACGTGGGTATCAGAGCACAGGACGAGGGTGGTGCCCATGGCAGGTGCTGAGTGAGTATTTACTTAGTGAATGAACAGAGGCTTGGCATCCCTGCCTCTGTCCACCCTGCACGCAGCCTGGCCCAGACCGCCGTCTCTAACTGGACCGTTCCTCGGGCATCTCCCTGTGCTCTTGTCTACTTGGCCTTAATCTAAATCTTCTCAAATGCATAAGTGGCCACAAGGGGTGGGAACCACGTCCCCACCTCTCTGGTATCTCTGTCCATGAGCGACGTGACAATTTGGGGAGGGCAACCTCAGTTGGCAGGACACCTCGCTGTCCCCAGGCCCCTCTGTGCTGGCCCCTCACCGGGCACCTCAGATCCAGGACCCCATGTTGTCAGACCCCACACTCTGTGGAGTCCCCAGGTCCCTGGTGAGAACTGGTTGTTCCCACACTTAATCAGGAGGAAGTGTGTTCACCGACTCAGAGCTGGAGCCTGGGAACCTCTGCATGCCCTCACCATCCCCTCCTGCTAACTGGGCATTTCCGTTTTCACAGGACCTCAGCAGTGACCTTGACCCGTCAGAGGCAGGAGGGAAGACGGCCAGATACCGGGGCCCCATGTGCCTCTTACACTTTCCCGTTGTTTGTGGCTGAGCGATTCCCCAAGTGTGACTGTGGTTTACGAAAATGCTCAATAATTCTAAGCCAACCAGGTTGGTGGTGGTGATGGTCTAGTCACTAAGTCGTGACTGACTCTTGGGACTCCATGGACTGTAACCTGCCAGGCTCCTCTGTCCTTGAGATTCTCCAGCCAAGGATACTGGAGTGGGTTGCCATTTCCTCCTCCAGGGGATCTTCCTGATCCCGGGATTGAACCTGAGTCTCCCGCACTGCAGACAGACGCTTTACCAATTGAGCTACGAGGGAAGCCCTAGTAGACAAGACCCATCCCCAAAGCTTAGCTGGGGCCGTGACTACCCTGCAGCTTCCTCAGACGTTCAGAATGATGGTTCAGGTGAAAAGAAGAGAATTCTTTTTCCTATTAAAAAGTGAAAAAAACTCCCCCTGAGGTGTGTTTACTTTTTCTAAACTGCAGTCACAGGCAAACACAACGAAATATCACCTACAGTTTGCCTCTAAAACGTCGTTAAGTGTCACGCTGTAAGCGGCAAAGCTTAAATATTGCAATTTAACGCGTGTTTATCATGTATCTACTATGGGTCCAATCAACTCTAAGAAAGGTTTTTCTGTAAAGATAGCAACCTGGAAGCATGGGGAGGGCGGTCTTGAGGGCAACAGCAGAACCAGGACAGACACACGCATTGCACATTCCAGTCGAAGTTCTCGTGAAGGACGGAAGCCGTCCCTCCTGTGTCTCGGTCACTACTGTCTGTGGCTAATTCTGCAGAAGGTGCTTTACTTTCTATGAGGTGTCCGTGCTGCTGACCTGTGCCTTGACCCCAAGGGTCCCCGGAGGAGAAGGTCCCGGGGGCCCCCGACTCTGTGGAGTGTCCTCACCTCCTTTCCTGAGCCCTGGGGCAGGCCTGACTCTGCTCACCCATGTCCAAGCTTCCTTCCCTGCCCAGACCAGGACAGACTGTGCCCTCTACCCCCACAGTAAAGTGCCACCGGGGTCTGGACGGGACCGACGGGCTGTGCCTGGAGGTGACAGGTGCACTCGCTATAGATGTTCTGTTCTCTGAATTCTCTTCACCACCCCGCATGGGGGCAGGAGAAGAGGCTGAGCTCCACACGATTCAGACTCAAGAAAGTGGAGCCTCTGTCCTCCTGGGGCCCCGAGAGACAGTATGGAGAAGAGTTCCTGCCAAACCGTACAGAACCAGGAAGTGAGCAGTCCTCGGATTCCACCGTTACCTGTTACTGAGCACAGTTTAACTCACCCCAGCTGATCCGTCCCTGAAAATCCATTCTCCAGCTCTTGCTGCCGCAGGGAGCTCTCACACATAGACACGAAGGAACCTGGGGGTGAGCTTGGAGTTCGGGTTTGTTTTAACTGAGTGTCCAAGACACTGTCTGTGGCTCCCTCGATGGCTCAGTGGTAAAGAATCCACCTGCCAGTGCAGGAGACCTGGGTTCGATCCCTGGTTTGGGAAGATTCCCTGGAGAAGGAAATGGTAACCCACTCCAGTGTTCTTGCCTGGAGAATCCCATGGACAGAGGAGCCTGGTGGGCTCCAGTCCATGCGGTTGCAAAGAGTCGGACACAACTGAGCTTGTGATGATTATATACGACGCTGTCCATAGAAAGATGTGGAATTTGCTTAATCCAGTTGTAGAATATGCTTGCAAAAAGACAAATGAGTGCTGCCTGGGGAGTGCGTGAAGCACCTGTCTTACGCTGTATGAGCTGGACATGCTGCTTTCTTTCGTTCTTTCTTTATGGAAGTATAGTTGATTTTAAGTGCTGTGTCAGTTTCTGCTGTACAGCAAAGTGACTCGGTATACACATACACATATTCTTTTCAATTACAGTTTATTACAGGACATTGAAAATAGTTCCCTGTGCTAAACAGTAGGCCCTTGTTGTAGGTTGATTTTACATATGTAGAATGTGTCCAACTCTCTGCAACTCTATGGACCGTAGCCCATCAGGCTCTTCTGCTCATGGGATTCTCCAGGCAAGAATACTGGAGTGGGTTGCCATGCCCTCCTCCAGGGGATCCTCCCAACCGAGAGATCAAACCTTACATCTACCTGCATCGGCAGGTGGGTTCTTTACCACTAGTGCAGCCTGAGAAGCCCATATTACATATAGTTGTGCATATATGCTAGTCCCAAATTCTAATGTATCCTTCCCCGCCTTTCCCCTTTGGTAACCATGACTTGTTTTCTATGTCTGTGAGTCTGTTTCATAGATATGTTCATTTGTGCCCTACTTTAGACTTCACATATAAGTGATGGCATGGAATATGTGTCTTCTTTGTGTAGCTTACTTCATTTAGTATGATAATCTGTAGGTCCATCCATGTTGCTGCAAATGGCATTATTTAATTCCTTCTTATGGTTGGGTAGAAGAACTATATAATAAAGGTCTTAGTGACCTGGATAACCACGATGGTGTGATCACTCACCTAGAGCCAAACAACGTGGAGTGTGAAGTCAAGTGGGCCTTAGAAAGCATCACTATGAACAAAGATAGTGGAGGTGATGGAATTCCAGCTGGGCTATTTCAAATCCTAAAAGATGAAGCTGTTAAAGTGCCACACTCAGTATGCCAGCAAATTTGGAAAACTTAGGAGTGCTCACAGGACTGGAAAAGGTCAGTTTTCATCCCAATCCCAAAGAAGAGCAATGCCAGAGAAAGCTCAAACTACCGTACAGTTGCACTCATCTCACATGCTAGCAAGGTAATGCTCAAAGTCCTTCAAGCTAGGCTTTAGCAGTGTGTCAACCAAGAAGTTCCAGATGGTCAAGCTGGATTTGAAAAAGGCAGAGGAATCAAAGATCAAATTGACAGCATTTGTAGGATCATGAAGAAAGCAAAGGAATTCTGAAAAACATCTCCTTCTGTTTCACTGATTATGCTAAAGCCTTTGACTGTGTGGATCACAACAAACCATGGAAAATTCTTAAACAGATGGGAGTACCAGACCACCTTACCTGTCTCCTAAGAAACCTGCATGCTGGTCAAGAAGCAACAGTTAGAACCAGACATGGGACAACAGATTGGTTCAAAACTGGTAAAGGAGTAGGTCAAGGCTGTATATTGTTACCCTGCTTATTTAACTTATACACAGAGCACAACATGTGAAATGCTGGACTGGATGAAGCACAGTTCAGTTCAGTTCAGTCACTCAGTCGTGTCCAATTCTGTGTGACCCCATGGACTGCAGCACGCCAGGCCTCCCTGTCCATCACCAACCCCCAGAGCTTACTCAAACGCATGTCAATGATGCCATCCAACCGTCTCATCCTCTGTCGTCCCCTTCTCCTCCTGCCCTCAATCTTTCCCAGCATCAGGGTCTTTTCAAATGAGTCAGGTCTTTGCATCAGGTGGACAGAGCACTGGAGCCTCAGTTTCAGCATCAGTCCTTCCAATGAATACTCAGGACTGATTTCCTTTAGGATGGACTGGTTGGATCTCTTTGCAGCCCAAGGGACTCTCAAGAGTCTTCTCCAACACTGCAGTTCAAAAGCATCAGTTCTTCAGTGCTCAGCTTTCTTTATAGTCTAACTTTCACATCCATATGTGACCACTGGAAAAACCATAGCCTTGACTAGACGGACCTTTGTTGGTCTCTGCTTTTTAATATGCTCTCTAGGTTGCTCATGACTTTTCTTCCAAGAAGCAAGTGTCTTTTAATTTCATGACTGCAGTCACCATCTGCAGTGATTTTGGAGCCCAAAAAAATAAAGTCTCTCACTGTTTCCATTCTTTCCCCGTCTATTTGCCATGAAGTGATGGGACCAGTTACCATGATCTTAGTTTTCTAAATGTTGAGTTTTAAGCCAACTTTTTCACTCTCCTCTTTCATTTTCATAAAGAGGCTCTTTAGTTCTTCTTCACGTTCTGTCATAAGGGTGATGTCATCTGGATATCTGAGGTTATTGATATTTCTCCCAGCAATCTTGAGTCCAGTTTGTGCTTCATCCAGCCCAACGTTTCTCATGATGTACTCTCCGTATAAGTGAAATGACAGGGTGACAATATACAGCCTTGACGTATTTCTTTCCCGATTTGGAACCAGTCTGTTATTCCATGTTCAGTTCTAACTTGCTTCTTGACCTACATACAGATTTCTCAGGAGGCAGGTCAGGTGGCCCGGTATTCGGAATTAAGGGAGAAATATCAACAACCTCAGATATGCAGATGATACCACTCTAATGGTAGAAAACAACGAGGAACTAAAGAGCCTCTTAAAGAAGGTTAAAGAGAAAAGTGGAAAATCTGACTTAAAACTCAATATTCACTAAAACTGAGATCATGGCATCTGGTCCCACCACTTTATGGCAAATAGAAGAGAAAAAAGTAGAAGCAGTGACAGATTTTATCTTCTTGGGCTCCAAAATCACTGCTGATAGTGACTGTAGTCAGGAAATTCAAAGACACTTTCTCCTTGGAGAAAAGTTATGACAAACCCAGACAGCATATTCAAAAGCAGAGACATCACTTTGCCGACTAAGGTCCATATAGTCAAAACTATGGTTTTTCCCTAGGTTGGGAAGATCTCCTGGAGAAAGAAATGACAACCCACTTCAGTATTCTTGCCTGGAGAATTCCAGACAAGGAGCCTGGCAGGCTACAGACCATGGGGTCGCAAGAGTCAGACACAACTTAGCCACTAAACCATGGTTTTTCCAGTGGTCATGTATGGATGTGAGAGCTGGACCATAAAGAAGGCTGAGCACCAATGAATGGATGCTTTTGGATTGTGGTGCTAGAGGAGATTCTTGAGAGTCCCTTGGACAGCAGGGAGATAAAACAAGTCCATCCTAAAGGAAGTCAACTCTGAATATTTATTGGAAGGACTGATGCTGAAGCTGAAGCTCCAATACTTTGGCCACCTGATGCAAAGAGCGGACTCATTGGAAAAGACCCTGATGCTGGGAAAGATTAAAGGCAGAAGGAGAAAGGGGCGCCAGAGGATGGGGTGGTTAGATAGCATCACTGGCTCAACGGATATGAATCTGAGCAAACTCCGGGAGCCAGTGGAGGACAGAGGAGCCTGGCACGCTGCAGTCCATGGGGCTTCAGAGTCGGACACGCCTTCCATTGCTGTCTGCTCTATCCATTCATCTGTTGGTGGACGTTTACGTTGCTTCTACGGACATGTTGCTTTTTGAACCAGATGACTCAGAGGTGATTTGACACCTATTTTTCAAGAGTGCACATCAGTTACTTTATAAAATGTCCCTGAATTTTGGCTTGTCTTATATTTCCCAATGATTAGATTTGGTTTATACATCTTGGCTGAAGTACTACAGAAGTGATGTTGGTCTTTCTAGGGAGCCACGGAGGACTCATTTGTGTGTTTGCCCCTAATCTAATTTTGAACCCTTGGTTAAAGTGTGACCTGGTTTCTCCACTGTATATTTACCAGTTTTCATTTTGAAATTAGCAACTACTCTCCAGGGAGAGTATTATTTTCAGGTGATACAAACACTCTGTCCCTCAACACACATCATCCTGTCTCCCAGACATCAGAACCGCTGAGAGTTTACTGAACAGACTGCTACTAAGATGACCGCATGCACGCACGCCACGTCGCTTCAGTCCTCTCTAACTGCAACCCCACGGACCGCAGCCCGCCAGGCTCCTCTGTCCATGGGATTCTCCGGGCAAGAATCTGGAGTGGGTTGCCCTGCCCTCCTCCGGGGGAGCTGCCAAACCCAGGGACTGAACCCGTGTTTCCTTACATCTCCTGCACTGGCACGTGGGTTCTTCACCACTAGCGTCTGGGACCCTAAGATGATTACATGTGGCATTTTCTAGTTTCCTCCTCCCTGGATGTTTATTAGCGGACGTTCCACTCGGGAAAGCCCTGTTCTCTATCTATTCAACTGTTAATTTATCTGTGGACTGCTTGTGTGTATTTATATATCTAGGGCTTCCTAGGTGGAACTAGTAGGAAAGGGTCTGCCTGCCAGTGCAGGAGATGGAAGAGATGTAGGTTTAAACCTCTGGTCGGGAGGCCCCCTGGAGAGGAAAAGGGTGACCCACTCCAGTATTCTTGCTGAGAGAGTCCCATGAGGTTTAAACCTCGGGTCGGGAGGCCCCCTGGAGAGGAAAAGGGCGACCCACTCCAGTATTCTTGCTGAGAGAGTCCCATGAGGTTTAAACCTCGGGTCGGGAGGCCCCCTGGAGAGGAAAAGGGCGACCCACTCCAGTATTCTTGCTGAGAGAGTCCCATGAGGTTTAAACCTCGGGTCGGGAGGCCCCCTGGAGAGGAAAAGGGCGACCCACTCCAGTATTCTTGCTGAGAGAGTCCCATGAGGTTTAAACCTCGGGTCGGGAGGCCCCCTGGAGAGGAAAAGGGCGACCCACTCCAGTATTCTTGCTGAGAGAGTCCCATGAGGTTTAAACCTCGGGTCGGGAGGCCCCCTGGAGAGGAAAAGGGCGACCCACTCCAGTATTCTTGCTGAGAGAGTCCCATGAGGTTTAAACCTCGGGTCGGGAGATCCCCTGGAGAGGAAAAGGGCGACCCACTCCAGTATTCTTGCTGAGAGAGTCCCATGAGGTTTAAACCTCGGGTCGGGAGATCCCCTGGAGAGGAAAAGGGTGACCCACTCCAGTATTCTTGCTGAGAGAATCCCATGGACAGGGGAGCCTGGCGGGCTGCAGTCCGTGGGGTCTCATAGAGTCAGACATGACTTTGCACTTGAGAACACCCACACATTAGTTTATCTAAAGTATGGACTCACCGGTCTTGCTTTATTTAATGGGCATTAATCCACGACTCTTCCACTGTCTTGTTGTCCAGATTGTCCCCAATTTGGCCAGTGGATGCTCCTCCAAGCAGGCATGTCTATCATTTTGCCCACCCCCGTCATTCCTGTGAATGCATCTGTAGTTTCTGGCACAAGATGTTTACAGCTCAGTAGTCACCTTCCAGCCTCAACTCCTGAGTCATTTTTCTCCGGGGAGCCTCAGCTCCTTTTAGGAAGAAGACAAAACTGAGAAATGTGCCAACCGTAAACTGGCACATGCCATCTACCTCTACAAAGATTAAACCACCAGCTGCTGCAGCTGGTGACTTTCAACATCCCCCAAAGGGCGCTCAGGGTGGATATCGGGAATGGGGTGCTCTGTGCTCTGGGAGAAACAGGTAAAGCCGGTCTTCAGGATCTATGATTTCAGGAGGAGACTTTATGAGCCCAATTCTTGTGTTTCCTCACATCTAGAAAAACAGTAAAATCCTTCACGCTGACGTCTGTTTCTCGTGACCAGCAGTAACCTTGTGTAAAATAATATGTGTTTGATTGCACGTTGAGTGCTCGTCTGTAGTGTACTGTCCTTCCTCCCTGCCTCTTTGGAGCAGCCCTTCAGAGCTATCTGAGGTGCTATCTCCCAGGCTAGGGGCTTCCCTGGGTGGCGCAGATGGTAAAGAATCCACCTGCAATGCAGGAGACCCGGGTTCAATCTCTGAATCATGCCCCTGGAGGAGGGCATGGCAACGCACTTCAATATTCTTGCCTGGAGAAATTCCATGGACAGAGAAGCCTGGCAGGCTATAATCCCTGCGGTCGCAAAGGGTCAGACATGACCAAGCAACTGACACACACACACTCACACACACACTCACACACACACTCCCGGGCTAGAGTCCTCACTTTGCCCCAGATAGAACTTAACTCACAACACTTACATCGGGCTTTTTTTTCAGTTGACGAATGTTCTGAATGAAAGGAGACTAAGGAGACGTGACGACTAAATGCATTGTGGGACCTCAGCTGGATTCAGAACCGGAAGGAGATGCATTGTGGGACCTCAGCTGGATTCAGAACCGGAAGGAGATGCATTGTGGGACCTCAGCTGGATTCAGAACCGGAAGGAGATGCATTGTGGGGCCCCAGCTGGATTCAGAACCGGAAGGAGATGCATTGTGGGGCCCCAGCTGGATTCAGAACCGGAAGGAGATGCATTGTGGGGCCCCAGCTGGATTCAGAACCGGAAGGAGATGCATTGTGGGACCCCAGCTGGATTCAGAACTGGAAGGAAATGCTATAGAACACACTGTTGGGACAGTTTGTGAAATTAGAATGCAGGCTACACATTACGTTACTTAACCCTGATCCATTTTTCAGTGTGACACCCATACTGTGATTATTTAAGAGCATATCCTAATTTTTTGGAAATCCAGAGCGAATTATTAAGTGGAAACGTGACTCACCCTCAAAAGTTCACACAGCAACAGCAACAAACCGGAGATAAAGCAGTAAGACATGATATTGCCTGTCAGGGAAGCTGCATAAAAGGCCCTTTTTAAAAAAAAACTGAGTTTTCAAGTTTTCTAAGTTTGACATTATTTCAAAACAAGTCATTTAAAGAGAGAGAGACTGAAAACCGGAGCTCATCTCCCCCCTCCACCCTGGTTGGGTGGGCTCTTCCCACTGGAACATTCTCCCTGCCCTGGAAGGAGCACCCCGAAGGCGGGTCTTGGGGAGGCTGGGAGGTCAGGAAGTCGACCCTGCACCACTCCCAGGGGCCAAGACGCTATGGAAACAGGTCAGGTTGATACAGATTCTGTGGGCTCCCTCCCAGCTTGGCCTCTGCCCCTTGGCCCCTCCTGGGAGACACTTGTGGGACCTATGTGAAGCTGGGTGGAATTTTTACATGCCCTTCATGTGCAAGCAAAAAAGTCAAAATAATCAGGAGGAAGACCAAAGCGAGTGCACATTTTCCTTTTCTTTACAGAGGCTGAGATGGCTGCATGGCATCGTCAACTCAATGGACATGAGTTTGGGCAAACTCTGGGAGATGGTGATGGACAGGGAAGCCTGGCGTGCTGCAGTCCATGGGGTCACAAAGAGTCAGACACAACTGAGAGACTGAACACCAACAAGCAAATAGGAAACGGAGCAGTCGGCATGGACAGACCTCACAGGCTGGCGCCGGCTCGGGCTGCCCAGGGCATGGCCTTCGTGGATGCCCCTCTCCGAACCTGTCTCCTCCTGGTGGGAGGAGGGAGCTGATGCCGTGTGGCCGCACAGCTGGTGGGGTGATGGGAGCACCCAGGAAGCTCCCAGCGCAGGTAACAGAGTCCCAGGACACTCACTTCACTGTGTCCCACACGACACAGGAAGCGGCACCTGGCTACAGAGTCCCATCCTTAGGAAGGAGGGTCCCTGTGACTGTGGCAGGTTGGGGACTGGCCGTCAGGACCAGGCTTAAGTCTTCCTGTAGGACAGAGAGACCACCAAGTTCCGTGAGGCTGTGCCTTTCAACAGCATAAACTTTTCCAGGAATCGTGCTTATATTCAAAAAATGCATCACATAGAATAAAACTACCTAAAGGAACGTGACTCAAAAGCTTGCTTCTGACTTAAGCAAATGGATTTCAGTCTGCAGTTTGCAAAAATTCTTCCCTGGAGTTATATTTTGGAGTCACTTTGCACAGTCTTGCTCTTAGAATAGTTTTCAAAGAGAGACAATGCCTAAAGCAAAAATTCTCAATTCAGCCGACTCTATCGCTCACCCTCAGCCATGCTCCCGAGACTGAAAGGGACCCTGCTTAGTGCCTCCCTGGATGTGACTGACACTCAGGGCCCCTGAGGGGATGTGAGAGGCTCTGTGCTCCTGCAGGGGGGACAGGAAGGGCTGGGGGGTGTCCCTGGGTTGTCCCGGGCTGCACAGGGCTGCCTGAACCTTTCAGCACACTTGTTGGGTCAGGGGCTTTCAATAGTGTGTAAAAGCACCCTTGTCCACAGGTCCTCCCATCACGGATGCACACAGGCTGGGGAAACTGGCTCACTGCTTTAAATGCAAATTTTAACAACAGCTGCTGGCAGGGCTCTGGGGTCACAGAGAGCTGGCTGTGAGTCCCCCACGAGGTCACTACCACCTGTAGGGAGGGCAGGGCCCCTGCTGGGCTTCTCTGGGGGAGGTCCTGACTCTGTGAGGGTCTGTGGGATGAGGGGACCCCCATCTCCTCGGAGGGGTGATCCCCCCTTCCCCTTGCCAGACGCCCCCATCCTTGCCCGTCTCTCCAGCCTCGGTCCAAGCCCTGCCTCCACCCCTTCCACCTGCTGCTCTCGGGGGGCTCCAGGGACAGGAAGGCCCCCACACCACGGGGCTCCCTGCTCTGCAGGACATGGCCCGGCTGCCCTCCCCCTTGGCCAAGTGCGTTCTCCTTCATTTTGTGAGATAACCTTGTTAAGTGCCCACAGAACACAGCTCGCCGCTCCAGCAGTGGAAGGCACTATATTGCCCGCCTCCCGGAGAGGGGCCCCCGCCTGCCTTTGGCGTGGCTGCCCCGCCATCCATGTGCCCAGCTTCCATCACCGCCTTTCTCAGCAGGCGCCCCTCCAACATTGGCTCCTATTCCGGCGCCCTCCCACAGCTCCCTCCGTGGCTCCCTCCTCAGCCCTCTCCATCCGCCTTCGGCCTCCATCCGTGACCAGTGTGGTGCGTGTCGCTCAGCGCTGCCCGCCACCTTCCGTGGTGTGCCCCGGCCGCCTCGTCCACGTGTCCGGGGCCTTGTGTCCGCAGAGGCGCCCCTGCTTCTTCAGGCCCTCGCCCTCCCCTGTCCTCCCCTCCTCCTTCCGGCTTCAACTCACAGCCAACCGAGCCCCCCGGACCTGGACGTCCAGTGAGCACCGGAGCTGGGACCCCTGGGGCCCCACACTCTGGGCTTCTCCCCGGAACCCGCTTCCCCCACCCGCCCCTCCCGTGATACCGGGAAAGGTTCTTCCCGTTCTCAGGCCCGAGTCCTAGGAGGGACTCAACTCCCCTCTGCCTCTCACACCTCGTCTTTGACCGAGGAGCTAGGGGCAGGGTGGCCACACTGCATCCAGAGCCCACACCACGTTCGGAGCCCACACCGCGTCCGGACCTCACACCCGCGTCCGGACCCCACACCGTGTCAAGGACCCCACACCCCGTCCAGACCCCACACCCGCATCCAGACCCCACACCCCATCCAGAGCCCACCCCACGTCCGGACCCCACACCCGCGTCCGGACCCCACACCCTGTCTGGACCCCACACCGCATCCAGACCCCACACCCGCATCCAGACCCCACACCCCGTCCGGACCCCACACCGCATCCAGACCCCACACCCCGTCCAGAGCCCACCACGCGTCCGGACCCCACACCCGCATCCAGACCCCACACCCTGTCCGGACCCCACACCCCTTCCAGACCCCACACCCACATCCAGACCCCACACCCTGTCCAGAGCCCATACCGCGTTCAGCAAACTCCTTCCTCCCTCCCCCTGTCCCCCCTGCCTGTTGACCCTGTGAGAGCAGGGGTGTGAATCCTTCCTGAGGTGGCTCCAGCATCTCAGCAGCAGGATGACCGCTAGATAGATGTGGGAGGGGGAAGGGAGGGAGCCACCCTCTGTCATCACCGGATCCAGACTCTGTCTGGACCCCTTGCTTCAGTATCTGTTCTTGTCCAGCCTCACTGTCTCTTGGGACGAGCGGACCTCTAACCCGAGGGCTACAGTCTCCCTTCTGTGAGCTTCTCTCCCCTGGGGGATCACACCGATCACTCTCAGCCGGAGGTGGTGTGACTTCAGAGCCCTTCCCCAGAGTAGCCCCATTTACACACCTGCTGTGCTGCGAGCTCTTGAAACTGCTGTTGCCTGTGAGCCCTGGGAGGGCTCAACTTCCCCTGGTTCTCCCATAAAAAAGGGTGCGAGTCTGGGAGCCTGCTCTGAGAAGCAGTCTCCTGGGTGGCCACTTAGGAATAAAGGATCTGGTTCAGCCAGGGGAGGGGACCTGGCCCCCAGATCCCGGTGAGCAAGCAGGGATGAGGGCATGATACACACTCCTAGGTCACCAGTGAGTCCGTTTTAATGTGGGTTCAGAAAATAAGCATCTATTTGTAAGTAAGTCTACATGAAAATAGGATGAGATGGTTGGATGGCATCATCGACTCAATGGATGTGAGTTTGAGTGAACTCCGGGAGTTGGTGATGGACAGGGAGGCCTGGCGTGCTGCAGTCCATGGGGTAGCAAAGAGTTGGACAGGGCTGAGTGACTGAACTGAACTGAACATGAAAATAAGTACACAATAAAATAAGTAGATGTATAAATTAGAATACACACATCATGGAAATAAAGCCGATAAACACCACCCTTGTCTCTCACATCTGCAGAGAAAGCCTGGCTCTAACGTGCTGAATGCAGGACAGACTGCCCTCCCCCCATCGCCCTCCAGCCCCACAGGGGCTTCCCAGGTCAGGAAGGTCCCCTGGAGAAGGGGTGGCTACCCACTCCAGGATGCCTGCCTGGGAAATCCCACCAGCAGGGGAGCCTGGTGGGCTGCATGCAGTCCACGGGGTGGCTATGAGTCAGGCATGCAGGCACACAGGTCTCACTTGGCTCATTGAATCATCCAGAAAGTACTTTCCACCTCCTGATGTGGGCTTCCCTGCTGGCTTAGATGGTAAATTGTCTGCCTGCAGTGCAGGAGACCTGGGTTTGATCCCTGGGTCGGGAAGATCCCCTGGAGAAGGGAATGGCAACCTCCAGCATTCTTGCCTGAAGAATCCCACAGACAGAGGAGCCTGGTGGGCCACCATCCACGGGGTCACAGAGAGTCGGACACGACTGAGCGACTTCACTGTCACTTTTTCACTTCCTGATGTTGTCCAAGGGATGCGGGTGTTCTTGTGGAAGTAAAAGCTTCTCCCAGGAGACGGCAGAGGCTGTCTGGAATCATGGGGGGCTTGTCCTGTGCAGGTGACGGGCTGTCTGTTTCAGAGGCCACAGGACACCCACGAAGGTCAAGGGCAGACACGCCCCCACTCTAGTCACCCACCAAGGAGGACACTGGCAGCCTCACGGCAGGGGGGGGGGGGCGCCCGCTGCCTTCCTGGTGGAGGACACCACGCCGAGGGGCCAGCCAGCCCGGTGCTCGCCTGGGCTGTGGGGACGGGCTGGGGCGGGGGGCGCTGGGAATGCATGCTCCGCTCCGCTCCGAGGCGTATCCCACACCGACCTCCTCATCACCCGCTCCGCAGCAGTCGCTTTGCTGAAGGCAAAGCCTCTTAAAATAAACAAGCTGAATTTACAAGGAAGCTTTACCACCAACTTAACCCCTGGATCTGCTGACTTTTCTCGCAGGCGGCAAACCTTCACTAATTCTACACCCTGGGCACAAGGACACAACATCCCCATGGAGGCTGGGGGTGGGGGCATCAGGTCTTTGACCCTGGCCCCTCATCTGCCTGGGTAAACATAAGTCCGTTTTCTCCCGGGTTTCTCCACTCTGCTTTCCAACAGCAGCAGATTGGAGAAACCCGGAGACAAATGTCCGAGGGGGCGCCAAGTGACACCGCGCTTTGTCACAGCGGCTGTGTGTCGCCCAGCTTCTCACGCCAGCTCCCACTTCACCGTGCCCAGGCAGGGCCTCGGCCTGGCACAGCTTCGCCCTTCCCGGTGGACAGCCCACCAGAGGACCACGAATGTACTCTCAGGGGAGCCAAGGCGTTGCCAGACCCCTGCAGAAATTGGAGGCAGGAGGAAAGGCAGACGTTTCATCCAAATTCTAGGACTTTCCCTAACAGGCTGAAACATGACAGACATTGACTTAGAAGCTGGGAAAGACGCTGAACATGGAGTTAGGGAGTGTGGGATCCAGTGTGAAGTCACCCCGACACACGGCCTTACACACGGGTCACGTGACACCTTCTGGCCCCTTGGGATAGATGCTCACTGTCACTAACAGGGAGGCCCTTTACTCTTTCAAGAAATAGCCAGGCCACATTTCCCGAGGGCCGGGCCCAGGGACAGGCCTGAGGACCACGTGTAGGAGAAGGCGTCCCCGCAGAACTGGGGAGAGCCGCAGAGGGACAGGACACAACAGTTGCAAGTCTGCAGGGAGGGGCGGCCAGGGGACTCAGTCCCCGGGGGGCCGGGCCGAGGGACCCCCAGGGCAAGGGCGAGTTTGCACCCGCCTCCCCCTCCCTCAGCCCCGCAGCACCCTCTGACAGGCCAGGGGGAAAATTCCCAAGTGAGTGAACGAAGGACTGTGGGAGCTTCTAAGAGAACAGACGCTGGAATCTGAGCCAGTGGTGAGATGCCTCTTGGAGAAGGTGTTGCTAAAACGGAGCAAATCTGTGCTGCTAAGTCGTCAACTTTCAAAGTGTCTCCCAGGTGGACTGGGGTCCTGGGGGCCAGTGAGAGGCAAGACAAATGTCCCCGAACACTCCTGCCTGGGCTGAGTCTGCATTCCTGCCGGACGTGGGTCTACCAGCCCTCTCTGAAAGTCTCCTGTTTCTCAGGGAAGAGACTGCTTAGCCCCAGCTCCTCCAGGCCTCCAAGGACTGCCTTTCAGAACCCGCTGTTCATCTACAGAGCTGACCCAAAGAATAACCACCCAGGGCACTCAGCACACAGCTTCTCTCCCCTTACAGCACGCGGGGACCCTGCAGCCTGCTGCTCCCTAAAATCTCGGAGTAGCCGGACGGGTGCTGCTGGTCTTCCTTAGGGTTCTCCCTGTAACATTTGCATCCACTTGCTCTGGAGCCAACGCTGTGCAAATCTGACTCCTGTGAGGGGTGTTGTGTGCCGTTTCCATGGAAACATTCTCCCCCACCCGCCCCCCACCACCGCTCTCTGGGTTTAAGCTTAATTCTGTAAAAACATGCAATTCAGCTGGCAGGAGCTTTCAGATTTAAATATAGAGATTGGATTAAGTTGGTGTTGAAGCTGTGTTTGAATTCATAGTGCAAGAAATGAATAAAATCTGATAATGTTCTGGAAAGTGGGAGAAAACTGAGACGGCGAGTTGGGGCCACACCAGACACTCCTCAATGTCAGATCACGCTCGACTTAGCCTTCGCGTTGGGTGTTTCGTAAACACGTGCGCTAAGACGTCTCTAAAGGGAAAATTGGTGCTTTGGTTTTTGTTTTTAAGCAGAGACATTGAGCTCTGCTTGCATAACTCATTTTCTGGGTCAGTTTGCAGTAGAGTACCCAGAGGCTGTGACTTTTTCCCTTCCTCTTGGCCCTGAAATGTGAGTTGGCCTTGGGACAAGAAGGGACGTGCAGATCCTGATCTCGATCTTCTGAAGCCACGCACGCTGGAAACCTGTGACCACCATGTGAGAAAGTCCCAGCTGGCCTGCCAGGGGACAGCAGCATGCAGCGCAGTCACCCAGTTCTCAGGCCCACTGCCCCGTAAGCGAGGCTGCTGGCTGCCAGCTGACCACAGACACGTGGTCCACCAGCAAGGACCAGAAGGCCTGCCCACTGTTGCTGTTGTTTAGTGGCTAAGTCATGTCCAACTCTACGAGCCCATGGACTGTAGCCCGCCAGGCTCCTCGGTCCATGGGATTTCCCAGGCAAGAATACTGGGGTGGGTTTCCATTTCCTTCTCCAGGGGAGCTTCCCAACCCAGGGAGGGAGCCTCCATCTCCTGCATTGCAGGCAGACTCTTTACCAGTGAGCCACCAGGGTTGCTCCCTGCCTGCTAAATCCAATCCAAATTGTGAAACCTCAGACCTAGGAGTATATACATGATTCTCGTCTTGAGAAGTTGAGTTTTGAGGTGCTTTGTTATGCAAAAAAAAAAAGGCTAACTGCAACAAGGTCCAACAATAAAGTGTTAGGTTACCTTTGTTAAAGGAAGTAGGGGAAAAAAAACAACAACCTGCTACTTCCAACAACAACTTCCCTCCATAGTGGAGAGCACTGAATGATTGGTGAACAAGAGCTTGCTGCTGCTGCTGCTAAATCGCTTCAGTCATGTTCAACTCTGCGCAGCCCCACAGACGGCAGCCCACCAGGCCCTGCTGTCCCTGGGATTCTCCAGGCAAGAACACTGGAGTGGGTTGCCATTTCCTTCTCTAATGCGTGAAAGTGAAGTCGCTCAGTCCTGTCTGACTCTTAGCGACCCCATGGACTGCAGCCCACCAGGCTCATCTGTCCACGGGATTTTCCAGGCAAGAGTACTGGAGTGGGGTGCCATCGCCTTCCCCGGAACAAGAGCTTAGCTTCATGGGAACCCCATGAAGTTGGGATCATATAATCTGTGTCCCGGCCTGCTCCTCTCTGTCTCCACACAATTGGACATGTCGTTCCTCTAAGCCAAGCTTCGTGGTGGCCAAGTTCAAGGGGCTCCAAGCTGCTGCCCAGTCCCCCTGCTGATCAGGACGTTGAGTGGAAATGGACCACAGGTGGGGTTTGGGAATGATCCTCATAGAACAATATGAATCTTTTGGTCTAGGCTGTTACGATCATGAACTTGACAGTGCTGAGCGGACCGCAGGATGGCAGCTGAACGGATGTCTGCCCATGCTTGCAGACGTGGTACGAGCTCCTGTCTGTTGGGCGAGGAAACGGCAGTGCCTCAGTTCTGGTCATGTGTGGAGCTCGAGCAGGTGGAGCACAGCCCGGGGTCCTAAAGCCGCGTGGAGGTCTGCTGCTGCTGAACCCCGAGAGGCTGGTCTGGGCTTGAGTTTCTGAGCATCTGTAAGGCGGGATGGTGGTCCCGCAGTGTCTTGTCTGTGGGGTCATCGTCAGCACTTAATGAACGCCGCTGGGTGCCCAGACGGTGTTGTTGAATGGTGACCAGACTTGTTACCACTTTGAGAACTTCCAGATTCAGGACTGGAATGAGCCCAGGGTTCATGAACATTCCCGCAGGGTGGCCTTTGCACTCCTGAATTTCACAAATGCCTCCCTCATCACACTCCATGTCCCTTGTCACTTTTTCTGTCTTTCCCTTGGAAATGCGGGAAAAAGCAAAGAGCTGAAGTCTGCTCCTGTGTGTTCTTGTCTCTGAGAAATGCTCAGAGTCTTGGATGGACAATTTGGCTCCTGTTTTAACGATTTTTACCATTTTCAAATATTGAAAGCATCAGGCAATTCTCATCTCTCCAACAACCCTTCAAGGCAGATGGCATGATCCTGTTTTAAAGAGTCAGACACACGGGCTCAGGGAGGACAAGTCCTTGCCAAGGTCAAAGGCGAGGATGGAGGTGCAGAGGAAGAGGCGGTGTCGGTGCCCAGGCTGACGCTGGCTCGCTGTTGAGCGGCTCCTGTTCCCAGGAGCCTGTCCCTTGGCACCTTTCCCAACTTACCCAGACGACTCCAGCGGAGAGCAAACATGGCCCATTTGCATGTTTCTTGAAAAACAACCATTTGGGGTTGCACAAAGTATGCAGGATCCAAACAGGCATCTTGAAATGATTTGGTAAAGCGCGTTCATGAACCACCAGAAATCTTCATCAGGATGAGCACACTGGGCGCGTGTTCACAGGCAGCTATTGACCATCTGCCACAAGGGAACCGTGCCAGCACGCACCCCCCATGTGACCGCCAGTTCCGTGGCAGGAAAACCTCCCAGCAGAGTCCCACAGTGTCACCCCTACATGGTGCATTTCTGCACTGGCCACCGCAGCGCTGGAGTGTGTTTCTCACCCGCTTCCAGGGAGCGCGCCAGAGCATGTTTAATTCACGAGGGCGACTACCCCATTTCTGTTATTTTTATAAGTCTAAGATATTATTACCAAGTGGTAGAACAGTCAACGCTAATTACCACTCGGTTGAGTTGCCTGCCTTTGTCATTAAGGCAAGAGTAACATCTTGCTAATTCTATGTTTAATTCCAAGAAGCGTCCCATTGCACCTGCTCTGGCAGTAGGCTGGCTCCAGAGAGAGGCGGGACGCCCTCCCGTCCAGTGTGCTTCATGGCTGGGAACCTACTGTGTGTCTGCCACAGGCGATGTTACCACCGTTGGACCTCAAGAGCCTGCAGCCTTGGACTTCCCAGATGGCGCTGTTGGTAAAGAATCTGCCTACCAGTGCAAGAGACACAGGAGATGCAGGTTCGATCCCTGGGTCAGGAAGATTCCCTGCAGTAGGAAATGGCACCCGACTCCAGTATTCTTGCCTGAGAAATTTCATGGGCAGAGGAGCCTGGCGGGCTAGAGTCCGTGGGGTTGGAAAGAGTTGGACACAACAGAGTGACTGATTCAAGCCTCTACCCAGTTTGTAGAGATGCTTACAAAGCCCACATCCTTGCATCTGCCGGGATCCTGGGGAATACCATCCTACCCAGGTGATGCAGACATGAAGGCAACCCGAAGGAGGGTGAGGCCATCCTCAAGTGAGAATTTAGCACAGTGTGACTTCAGATTTCACGGTGAGTCACCACTGAGTAAAGGGCCATCTGCTTGGTCTTGAGGGCGGTGTTCTGAGGGTGAAGGAAGTCAATACAAGCGATGCACTGAGAACAGCAGCCCCTCCCCTGCCTCAGCAGCATCCTCGTCACCACCGGGCACCGTAGGTGGTCTCCAGAGCTGGCTGGCCTTGGTTCCTCCCCTGCTGACATGCTGCTGCTCAATCAGCAAGGGAGACTGACCCCCGTCTCCTTGAAACTGGGCTAGCCTCCATGGGAGGCTGGGATCAGACCACTGGGATCAGAGGAAGTGACCTTTTGGGGATCCCACTCTGTTTCAACAATCCCGTGCAGCTTGTGCCTTGGTCTTTTGAAACACTGCCTCCAGGAACCAGGCGCCATGACTCACAAGGATCTGCCCATCAGCGGCCCCAGCTAAGATCTATGCCCACAGTCTCCACTGTGGGAGCAGCTGTCTGCTTTTCAGTTCTGTGGAAACAGCACAATGATTTGACTTGAGTATATTGTGAAATAATCGCCATGATAGGTTTGGTGAACACCCATCATCCCATATAGAGACAACATTAACTAAATAGAAGAAAGTGTCTTCCTTGCAAAGAGGACTTGGAGGACTAACTCTGCACCAACTTTCATAGATAATGTACCAGTGTCAGTCACATTTGCCGAGTTGTTCATCACACCCATAACATTTACCTTAAAAGTAGAAGTCTGTACCTTTTGACCACCTTCTTCTAAAGTCCCTTATCCCCTTTCTGTGCCTATAGGAGCCACAAACCTGGTCTCTTTTTTGCTGTGAGTTTGCCTCTTTATAAGGTGTAACTGACCTACAACACCATGTGAACTCCTGGTACACGACACAGGGGTTCCATATTCCTACACATTTCAGAATTGTCACCATGAGTCTAGCTGTCATCTGTCACCATAAAAAGATTTTACGTAATTACTGGCGATATTCCCACACTGTGCTTTTCATGTATGTGACTCATTTGTTCTGTAACTGAAAGCTTGTGCTTCATGAAGTCCCTCAACTCTTTCTCTCCTCCCCTCGCCACCTTCCCACTGGCAACCACCTGTGTGCTTTTCCTCTGTATCTGGCTCCATTTTTGCTTAGCTTCCTTGGTTTGTTTGGGTTTTTAGATTCCACATATCAGTGAAATCCTACAGTATTTGCGTTTGTCTGATCTATTTCACTGAGCAGGATACCCTCTGGGCCCACCCACGTTGTCACAAATGGCAGGGCTTAAGGCCGAGTAAAACTGCGCTGTGTGTGTGTACACACACGGGCCACGTCTTTCTCTGCTCGTCTGTCCGTGGGCACTCATGCTGCTTCCATGTCTCGGCTATTGTAGATAAAGCTGCAGCGCACATAGAGGTGCATGTGTCTTTTCAAACTAGCGCTGCTGTTTTCTTTGGATGAATAACCGGAAGTGGAATTGCCGGGTCACCTGGCAGCCCTGGTTTAATTCTTTGAGATATCCCCATGTGCTTTCCACAGCGTCTGCGTCAGTTTGCAGGACACAAGGGTTCCCTCTCTCCACACCCTCGCCCTCCCCACACTCGCTATTTACAGTCCTTCTGACAACAGTCGCGCTGACGGGTGTGAGGTGAGATCTCGGGGTGCTTTTGATTTGCGTTTCTCTGACGATTAGCAGTGTCGCGCATCAGATGTGCCCGTTGGCCATCTGCGTGTCTTCTTTGGAGAAATGTCTATTCAGACCCTCTGCCCACTCTCTAATTGGGTTGGTGTTTTTGATGTCAAGTTGTTTGAGTTCTTTGTTCATTTTAGATATTAACCCCTTGATGGATGCTTCATTTGAAAAGATATTCTCCCAGTCAGCAGTCCTTTTGTTTTGTTGATCACTTCCTCAGCTCAGCAAAAGCTTGTTGGTTTGATAGAACACCGTTTGTTTATTTTTGCTTTCATTTCCTTTATCTCGAGAACAATTATACCAAAGACGTTCTTGCACTGCTGCGAAAGTTCTAGGCCCCTCAACAGACTTTCCAACCTGGGGGATCCGGCCAAGGGACTGAGCATCCCCAGGGATTCTGAGTCTGAGGGCCAGTGGGATTTGATTACAGAACTTCCACAGGACTGGGGAAACAGGGACTCTTGGAGGGCACAGACAAAGCCTTGTGCACATCAGGAGCTGGAGAGAGGAGCAGTGACCCCACGAGAGGCTGAGCCAGACCTTACGGGAGAGTCCGGGAGGCTCCGGCGAGGCCTGGGTCGGCGGCGGCCCGCCGCAGGGCCGGGGACACTGATTGAGGCCGTCCTGGGAGGCACGGTGCTGGCGAAAGTCCCCGATGATTCTAAGTCGCTGATCTCTTAGCTGCAAATGCATTTTGAACTTCTACAACTGTGATTATCTATCTGGAGCTAAGTAAAGATACTTTCATATAAGCAAAATGAGTTAAATAAATATTTTGGCCTTAGAATGAACAACTTTCTCTGCAGAGCATTTATTTCTCCTAGAAAGCTGCCAGGTTCAGGCTGAGAATGAAATTACTTTGCATGGCAGGTGATAGACTGTATTGAAAAGAGTATTGAAAGACCTGAGTTTAATCCAGCTGTGCCCCATACTACCAACACGGCCTTGGGCAAATTGCTTGCATTCTTAGTTTAGCTTGTTCGTCTCTGAAACGGTTATAGAAATATTTATCTTCTAAGATTATTGTGAATACTGAATATATTCTCTTCACCTATGTACTTGGAATATGGTTAAAATACCTCTTAGATGGGAGGTGTTAATATTACTGTTATCATTAATCATTATGAATTCCGTGGGTCATTAAAGAAACATTATTGAAAAACAGGCATTTTAACGGCCCTCCATGTTAACCCCCTGCTCACCTGTGCCCTTGCTGACATCCTGTTTTACACTTTTCTATTTTCTGTGTCCCTAACTGCTAGTTGCTGATGTAGCCGATTTAACTACTTTGTCTTTCAGCCTTTCCGCTAGTTTCATAAGTAACTTATCTGCTACCTTTACTGTAACACTTACCTTTACCAATAAGACTTTTAGCTTTTGTGCATTTTATTTCTCTAATTGTGGCCTCTTCTTTTTTTCTAAGAGAAGTTCTTTTAACATTTTCTGTAAAACTGGAGCTCAACTCTTCGCCTTTGCTTCTCTGCAAAACTTTTGATTTCTCCTTCGAATATGAACGTGAGCCTCGCTGGACAGAGTATTGTTGGTGGTGAGGCTTTTCCTTTCATCCCTGCAGATAGAGTGTGCCACTCCCTGATGGCTTGCAGAGTTTCTGCTGAGAAGTTGGTCCGTAGCTTTATGGGACTAGACCTGTCTGTAACTGCCTGGTTTTCACATTTCCTCTTTGCCTTTGATTTTTGACATTTTGATTATAAGGTGTCCAGGTTTCGGCCTCTTTGGGCTCATCTGGTTTGGACTGTCCTTCCTAGGCCTGGGTGTCTGTTTCCCTTCCCAGGTGAGGGAAGCTTCCACCATGACATCTTCACATCTGCCTCTCTCTTCTCCTTCTGGAGCTCCTGTCATGTGAATGTCTGTGCAACTCAATGTCATTTCAGAAGTTGCTTACGTTGTTTAAATTCCTTTTCCTGTTCTTCTTGAGTTGTCTCCATGACTCTGTCTCCCAGGTCACCAACTCAGTCCTCTGTCCTTGGACCCTCTAGGGTATTTTCCATTTCATTTATTTTATGCTGGACTCTTCTCTAGGTATTCTAACTGCTTATTAGCCCTCTTGCTGCATTCTCCGTTCTTTGAGCTCTGTGAGCATCACTGCGATCGTTGCCTTGAACACTCTGTCGGGTAGATCGCTCGTCTCCGCTCAGCTCTTCTCGAGCTCTATCTCGTTCCTCCGTTTGTTCCTCTGTTGTCGCATTTTGCCTAGTTCACCATTTTCATTTCTATGTATTCGGTGAGCTGGTTAGATTTCTCAGTCTCAGAGAAGTGGCTTTACATAGGAGACACACTCGCCTATGGTCACTAGAGGGCCTTGGACGTGCCCTCTAGGTGGGCTGTGTGGGTCCTTCTGTCATGATGGGCTGACTACTGTGTGACCCCCAGGAGATGCAACTGACCCCCGGTCCAGTTGGTCGCTAAGCCCTGCCTTCTGCAGAGGCGCCTGGCTACTGATGAATATGACTAGGTCACAGAGTCGCTGGCTACAGAGTACCAGGGGTCCCTGAGGCTAATGTTGGCTTACCAAGGGCAGAGGTGGGTTCTGGGGTGTTTGGCTGTGGAGCAAGGGGTCCTGGAGCTGGTAGTGGCCTGTGCATCAGTGTTTCTATGACCACGAGGGACGGGGGCCTGGGCCCGGTGTCAGCCTACCGGTGGCCACAGGATCAAGGGTCACCTGGAGCTAATGAAGGCCCACCAGCGGATGGCTGTTTTGGGACACACCGTGCTTGGGTGGGTCCAGGAGCTGAGACTGTTGGATCTGAACTCACGCAGTTCCTGAGTCCAGGGCCATTCCCGTCAGCCCCCGGCTGTGCCAATTCGGCCCCCACCCCCAGGCTTCTGTTTCCACTTACAACGCAGGCTCAGGCTGAAGCTGTTGACTTAGGGGTCCCATGAGTCATGTGTGTTGACAGCTGCGTCCCATAAACACAGCTCCAGCTCTGGTTCTGACACTCCAGGCAAGCCGTCGGGGGTGAGCACAGACACACCTGGGGTTCTGGGACAGCAGGTGTAGGGAGGGATCATTCCTGCCTGGGGCTGCGAGAGGGTGTCGGGGTTGACAGCCCAGAACACCTGGCCTGCCCATCCTGAGTGAATGCATGTGGATATCCTAACCAGGATGTGGATCCCCCAGGTGGGGATGGACGTTCTCACAGAGTGATGCCTAGAATGTGCAGGGTTTCAGTTCAGTTCAGTTCAGTTGTTCAGTCGTGTCTGACTCTCCACGACCCCATGAATCACAGCACGCCAGGCCTCCCTGTCCATCACCAACTCCCGGAGTTCACTCAGACTCACCTCCATCGAGTCGGTGATGCCATCCAGCATCTCATTCTCTGTTGTCCCCATCTCCTCCCGCCGCCAATCCCTCCCAGCATCAGAGTCTTTTCCAGTGAGTCAACTCGACGCATGAGGTGGCCAAAGGATTGGAGTTTCAGCTTTAGCATCAGTCCTTCCAATGAACATCCAGGACTGATCTCCTTTAGAATGGACTGGTTGGATCTCCTTGCAGTCCAAAGGACTCTCAAGAGTCTTCTCCAGCACCACAGTTCAAAAGCATCAATTCTTTGGCGCTCAGCTTTCTTTACAGTCCAAATCTCACATCCATACATGACCACAGGAAAAACCATAGCCTTGACTAGACGGACCTTTGTTGGCAAAGTAATGTCTCTGCTTTTTAATATGCTATCTAGGTTGGTGATAACTTTCCTTCCAAGGAGGAAAGGGTCTACACAGACGCATACAGAATCGCACCAGGCTGCGGTGGCAACCCTCCTCCAGGTTTGTCTGTTTCCTGCTGAGGGGCATTGAGGCTCAGTGACCTCAGAGCCCCATGGCTCACAGTGGGCTCACTGGATTCAACCCCGGCATGTAGCCGGAGGGCCTGCACTCTCTCTGTGTCCACAGTAGGCTGTCCCAGGCAGTGCTGCTCCCTGAGGGCTGTGGGGACACCCAGCAGGCCTGTGTGGGGGCAGCTCCACAAAGACCAGGGCTCACCGACAGCATTACCAGCGGCAGCAACGCACACCACGTGGAGGCGTGGCCTGCAGGCCTGGGGCTGGACACCAGGACAAGAGACATCTCACACAGGAGACGGCAGCTTGTGGTCTCAAGCAGGTATGTAAAATCAGATGATGTCAGCTCTTCATTCAGAGCGTTCACACGCTGGCTCATTGACGCCCACAGCTGCGCCAGTTGACATCGAAGGCGTTGCTAGTCACCACAGATGACAGAGGAGGACCCTCACATCCACAGATGCTGGGTCTCGCCAAGGTTCCAGCCAGGACTCAGCCCAGGCTTTCTGACAGCCTGCCCTTTGCCCTTTCAACAGCAGGAGTGAGACGGAATGATTCGCTCAGTAAAGATTCAGCCTCGTTTCTGTCCCTCATTTCTGCAGGCAGCCTGAGGGGGTTACAGGCCAGGAAGTGTGATCACAGCCCCTCAGAAGGGTTGGGACCGGGTGAGATCAGGGCTGCAGGGCCGTGAAGCTGGGAGGAGGCGGGGCCAGCGGAAACCGGGACAGGCCGCCAGGAAGGTGCGACCTCTGTGCTCACAAGCAAGGATGGTGAGAGAGAGGCTGTAATGGAGGGTGCAGGAGAGGCAGAGCGGGGCCCACAGAGAGCCGCAGCTTTGTCCGAGCCCCTGGTCCCACGGGCCCTGCTCCAGCCTGGGGCCGCTCTGCTTGGAGTTGCAGGAAGATGCCCTGCTCAGCTCAAACCTCCACAGCCCTGCCCAGGTCAGTCAGCCACAAGGCCTGCGAGCGGGTCACGAGAGCTGAGAAGTTAAAGGAGCCTTGATGTTTCTGGAATGACAGGCGCTACCTTCAGGTGAAGTCCCCACACCTGGTGATGGGCAGGGAGACACATCTGGCACCCACTCTCTGCCAGTATGGCATTCTCAGTGCCTTCCCCTGCGGTCCAGCTCAGACAGCTGGGTGCCCTGTCACTGGCGTGGGCTCCACCGTGCTCCAGCCCCCGGTCCTGGCTCTGCCCCTCTTTCTGGGAACGGCCCCCCTGCCTCCCTGCACGTGTAAGGAGGTAGGTCCCACGTGCCGTGCCGTGTGCCCTCCCGTGGGGCGTGCGTGTCTGGCCCCGCCAACCTCGGCTTCTGCAGACATGACAACACGTGACGGTTGAGCCAGACTCAGCGCTGAGGGCAGGTGTAGATGGTGCTGCATCCTTTACAGCGGGGCTCAGAAACCCAGCTTTGGCATTATTTCATCAAAAGGGAACGCCTCTGTGCTGGACGTCACATCATTTTCTGCTCAGACGCTGCAGGGACAGGTGGCTCAGTGGGCAGCATCAGCCGGGAGCAGTGGGAAGCCCATGTGCTTCGTAGAGGAGGAATGGAAGTCACATCTGCAGACAGAAGTGATCCAGGCTGCAGCTCGAAGGCATCCCCTCATCCTAGGATGCTCACAGGTGCCTGGTTCCCTGAGAGTTTGTGAAACAAGCCAGTCTTCATCCAGAGGGAAAACGAGACTCAGAAAGACTGGCTTCTTTGGAAAGCTGAATTCAAATAGAACGCAACAGCCATGCAGTCAGATAGCAGATTCTGAGACACCCCAGGGGGAGGTGTGATGGTGGCTTCTATGCAATCACAGTGTAATAAACAGGCAATTGTTGCTATAATTAAAGTGCCTTTAATAATAACAGACCTTTATGTTTATGGAACACTGAAGCATGTTTGAGTATTGTCATAAAACGGGGGAAAATAAAGTGACACTTGATTCTTCATTAAATCCTGGAATGTTCTAACTCTGGGACGGGTAATACCAACCACCAGAACTACCGACATTTCCTCTGTACAGATGCGGAAAGTGGGCAACTTGGTGAATTCAACCCAATAACGCAATCGCACGCAAAGGCACGGAGAGGTAAACAGAGCCCAGATCTGCGGTGGAAGGTTCTTAATAATGTTGTCTGAAATTGTGCTTACTCAAGATTTTTACACGAACAGAGAATTAAATGGATGAAGAGGCCATGGCTCCCGTATTGCATTCTGATCCAGCATGCCAGGGAAAGGGTGAAGGTGCATGGTCAAGTGACCTCAGACAGCTGGGACAAAGGGCCCGCCTGGAAAAGCTGACCCCAAACAGCAATCGATGTAAAGTATTAAGCTTACGTCTGGAAACAGCCGCTAAAGCTTACCTCCCACATGGTGTGGGGCCTTATCTCTTTTCAGAAGCTCTGGTGTTGGTGGTCCAGGAGATTTCACTGATGTCCAATTTAACAGGAGCCCACAGTCTGACCACCCATGCTAGATGAGCCTGAGGCCAGCATCCACACGTCTGCTCTGGCAGGGGTCCAGGACACAAGGAGATTTCCTTACCTGCAGGTGGAGTCCCGCCAGCCCCACGAGGTATCTTTCTTTGTCTTTCAAAACGGAAGCTGTTTCACCCTGCACCATCTGGACCCAGAGACCAGTAAGGGCCAGCCTCTTCCCCAGTGCAGGCCATGGTCTCGCACCTGTTCAGGTGCTCTGCCCTGTGAGAGAAGGAAAACCACCTGCCAAGCTGGAAAACCACATTCTTTGCCTTTTTCTTTTTTGCAATTTTCAGTCAAAAGGGTGATGTCAGCTTGTTGACAATTTCCAGCTATTCTTTCCCACGGAAGGAAACGCCCTCCACTCGGGTCCACTCAGCACGTGGCCTCACGTGTGATCACGAGGGCTCAGATTCAACAAGTGTGCACCCATCACAAGGCAGGCCAGGAGCCCACCCTTGGGGCTGGTTTGCACAACCATCTGCTGTGGTCCTCGGGAATGTCTGCTGAACAGACATTGGACCATTGCAAAGCTGGCTGATTTGGCTAAAACCAGAGGGCTATTAACTTGAACCGTCTGAAACTGCCAATATTCATCTATTTTTGGACCTATACAAATAACAATTTCATAGAGTTCAAACCAATAAGGAAGTAATGAGCCAAGATGCAAGTTTAGGTTTTCTGAATATAAAATGGAGCTATTAATGAGTAAATGAATCTTTGGGGGAATGGTGATTTTTCTCTTCTTGCATCAGCCCCCTAGCATCTTTCAGAGACATTGGGTTGCTGGACCCTCACTAACCCCTCTTTGGGGGGCCAGGCATGGGGTTAACCTGAGCATGATCTGAGTGAGGACCAGGCTCTGGGCAGGTCCTGACCTGGAGAGGGTCTGAACTCACCCGGACAAGGGGACCCTCATCTCAGAACAGCTGAAACTCTTAGAACCCCATCTCTTCAAATGCTCGCCATAACCCGGGGGTTGTGTTCCATTTCCCCATTTTATGAGATGAAGCCAAGGTCCCAAATCACACATTTAGCCAGCAAAAGAGGTGAGATTTGTGCCCTAAAAGCCAAAATCCTTTCTCCCAGCCCACACCTTCCACTCAGCCCTGCATCTCCAGGTCAGGCTCCCTGATGGACTCAAGACCTTCCCCCAAGAAGAAGCTGAGTGCTCCCCACAGTGATGGGTCCTGGAGATCCTGGAGATGGAGAATGCCCTCCAGGCCTGCAAATCAGCACTCAGCCCTCGGCCAGCTCTGACTGCAAATCTATGATATGTATTTCAACCTTTTGATTTCCCCTAAATGCAGTGCTTCTTTCAAAAGTCTCAATGACAAATGTTTTCAGCAATCATTGCTAACCTTATTGCATCTCAGTGATGCTACAAACCAGAGCAGAACCCAATTGTAGTGCATACTGAAATGATCTTGCAACAGAGAGAAGTGAAATTCCCAAGTCTGACAAGCGATTTTGAGAGTAATATGTGCTAAGGCTGCGATAATTGTTTGTTTGTAGCACCTTTGGAGGCAGAACCTACAGCCCTGGGAAGAGCCCAAAGTGGCGGGGAGTGTGCAGCGAGGCGCCCCGCTGGTTGTTCAGAAGCGATTCACAAAAAGGCAGGCGGGGAACTCCGGGATGCTAACTGGGGAGGAATCCTGACAGCCTGTCTCAAAACTCCTCCTCCTTGGGGGTGCGGTGTGAGTCCTGCATTAGGGCTGCAAGGACAAGACTCCAGTGCTAGCCCTGCTGCTGCTCATCCCCGACCACTACCCGGCGCCTCTGTCTGTGTGAGGCCTGCGTCTGCAGGACAACAGGGCTGAGCGGGCCTAGTACCTGGTGTGCGGTGAGCGTGCGACGCAGTCATTCCCACCACCACCAAAACCACCACCGTCTTTGTGGATCGCGCTGTTCCTGTTACTTCTTCACCTAATTTTTCTTGAATGGATGGCCGTCCCACTGGTGTCTCAGAGACAACGCAGACTCCCTGTTTAAACTACACTGGCATTTGGTACTTCAAATGTGCATCACCGCACTGGGGACGGCAGAGCACACACTTTGGTTTTCTCTTTACCTGATGCTGAAGTAGAGCAGACTCAGCAAAGAGCGCCTCCCCGCCTCCCACCAGGCTGCCCTACCTACCTCCACCTCTTCGTAAGGGACCCCTGGATAGACCTGCCCCAATTCTCCTTAGCGCCTCAAAACTGCACCCAAACCGCTGTCTCAGCCAGACACATTCACCAAATGATGCAGACGTCTTCTCTCTCTGACTCTTCGCTGGAAGAAGGCCCAGGCAGGAGGATTGCTGACCAGAGACGACAGTGAGGGATGGAGGAGGTAAAATGAGAAGCAGTGTGAGGGACTGATCCCTGTGCCCCCTTCTGGAACCAGGGGATCTTGGTGGGAAGAAGGGTGGCCCAGAGCTTCAGACACACTTGAGGGTTCCTTGGGCCCCAGGGTGGAATCTGCTTGTGGGGAACCTTTACATTTCCACAGGAAGCTTCCACCAGCATCCGTTAGGAGCCTGCCTCCCAGCCCTCTCTGCCGGGATGAGGACCTGTCCAGTGGGTGGGGTGCAGGTGTCTGGACGTCCCGTCAGACACACTCCCAAGGGCAGGGTCCAGGTACAAAGCTGTGCTCCGTTGCCCCAGCGCGCTCACCCTCTAGATCCTCCCAGGGACCGGCCTCTGTCCTCCTCTCTGCCTGTGCTCTGCTCACCAAGGCAGGCTCTCCCCGCCCTGGTAAGACTCTAGAGAAAGCACCCCTGGAGTACCCCTCATCTAGCTAAGGCTTTATCAGCAGAAAGATGCTCACTTATGCATACCCCCCAAGCCCATACACTCTGTACATTTTCCAGGAAACCGTGGTCATGACCCTTGTAACTAGATGGGCATTGACCAACCAAAGGGGCTGGGGGTCGGTCGTGAGTCTAGTGTGCTAGGGAGGAGGGAGGGGACTGGACACTGACGGGGCCTCTCCCCCTCGAGGACTGGCCCTCACCTGCACGGACACGGCATCTCCACAGTCTGTGTGGCTGGATCTTCTGTGTCAGAGATTAGACGAGTGAGAAAGGCAGAGTGAGGTCCTCAGAGACGCGTTTCAGATGGACCTGCCCTTCTAGACCTGGAGACACGACGGCGGACACGATGGTGGCTGGAGACACGACGGCAGACACGATGGGGGCTGTGCGCTGTTGGGGTCAGTCAGCTCAGCCCCTCAGTCGTGTCTGACCCTCTGTGACCCCACAGAC